>NC_060054.1:3813918-4125202 GCF_905333055.1 Maniola jurtina | reverse complement strand
ACTAAGCTATTCCAAAGCTAAGCTAGGGAAGCTAGGCTAAGCCAAACTAAGCTAAGATAGAAATAAATGGCGTGCACACAAAGAGCTAAGCCAAAGCTCAGTTAGTGTTGCGGAGTTCAATTAGACGGACGTCAGGCGCTTGCTATGAATATAATCGATGAAGAAAGTTCCGATGATGAATACGTTACACATAGAAAAAGAAGATTAATACTGACTTATTATTATTATATAAGAAAACGACATTCTAGACCTTGGATATGTCAACACATTGAATCTCGGCACGCAAGTGGAGAGTTTAGAACTTTATTTTACGAATTAGATGATGAACATTTTCAGTTATATTATCGTGTTACAAGAGTTCAGTTTTATGATTTGTTATCATTGATTATCGGAGATATTACTAAACAAGATACTAACTATCGGAAGGCTATAACCCCAGAAGAAAGATTAGCTATTTGTTTAAGGTAAGCAAAACTATTTTAATTAAAAAAAACATTTATTTATATTTGTTATTGGTAAATGCCAAAAGGTTACAAATTATCTAAGTTATCGTTTTGAGTTGGCGTCGAAAATGTGGATGATGATGAGTACCCATATTGATAAGTCTGCCTAGACAAATAACTTTCATAATTTTCCTCTGCTTCGTTTACAATTTGAAAAAGCTTTTTTTTTACATCTCTTTGTATCCAATCGGGAAGCTTTTTAGTTGACTCGCACATACTGTCAAAAAATAAATTTAACGGATGTCTGTGTTTCTCCGCCTCTTTTTCCTCCTCAGCCTTCCGTTGCTCTCTTTGCTCACATCGCTTCATAAAATCGTTATCGACTTTCTGAAGTAAGTCGTTTAATGATGCGGCATCGGCAACTTTTCTTTTTTTTATCCTTGGTGATTCGGAAGTATTTTCATCATCATCATTCGGAATTTCTTCGAAAATCTCAGTACTTTGACTTTCGGTTGATGTACTGGGCAATGTATTTTGACTTTCGATCGAAGTACCGGGCAAAGTATTTTGACTTTGAGTTGATGTACTGGCCAAAGTATTTTTATCATTAATTGATACGTTACCAGTTCTCTTACGGTTTTTCATGTGGGGTAAAAGAAATTCGAGTAACTCGGCATATTTCCAGTTATTTGCCGGAGAAGCAGCCTGACCACTTGTACTGGCTTTCATCCTTTTGAGTGACTCTCGATGACTATCTCGTAATTTTTTCCTCTCATTCTTCGCAGTTTTCACTGTAACAAACACCAAGTCAAACTTAGTAATAAATATTTATGTGTTTCAGGTTTTTAGCTACTGGCGACTCCTTTAGAACAATTGGATACAATTACAGAGTGGGTAATAATACAGTTTCTTTGATTGTTAAAGATGTGTGCAATGCACTTTGGATTCATTTGCAACCAATATATATGAAGTTACCGACAGAAAGTGAATGGGAAGTAATTGCAGAAGACTTTAATGATAAATGGCAATTCCCTAACTGCCTTGGTGCCGTGGATGGGAAGCATATCTCAATAAAATGCCCTCCTCAGTCGGGTTCTAATTATTTTAATTATAAAAAATTTTATTCTGTCGTCCTTCTCGCAGTCGTTGATGCACACAAAAGATTTATTATAATAGACGTTGGTTCAATGGGCCGATTTAGCGACGGAGGTATTTTTGCAGATAGTGCATTTGGCCACAAATTACAAAACGGGCAATTAAACTTGCCCAATCATAAACCTTTAACGCCTGATGGCGATCCAACACCTTTTGTGTTTATAGGTGATCAAGCATTCCCATTACAAAAACACTTTATGAGGCCGTACCCACGGAGTACATGTTTAGATAACAGAGCAAAAAACACCTTTAACTATCGTCTCAGTAGAGCACGAAATGTAGTAGAAAATGCGTTCGGCATATTAACAGCGCGATTTCGTGTGTTTCGTCGACCATTTGAATGTCAATTGGAACTAGTGGACGTCATTACAAAGACTACCTGTGTCTTGCACAATTATTGAATGTCTTCAAGAACGACAACTAGTAACGCCAATACCGTCAATATTGAAGAACAGCAAACTTTAAGATCAGTACAATACGACAACTTACGAGCAACTAGAGAAGCATTTCGTGTCAGAGAGTTATTTTGTAATTATTTTAATAATGTCAATTAGATTAAACTTGAAATAAAAAATAATTAAACTCACCGTCTGGTATGTCTGGATTACTTATTTCCTCCACTATTTGTTTCCATACAACATCCTTTTTAATTAAATTGTGATAGTCCTTTAACTGTGTGTTCCATAACACAGGAAATTGTTTAACAACTTCGATAAATTGCTCCATATTCGCTACGAAACGACCGTGCGTACGACAAAGGACACTGGACAGCACTGGCGAAGGATGTGCGAAGGGCGTGCGGGGAAGGCGGGAGGGACATAGCTTAGCTCGCGTAGCTGCGCATCGGCATACACAACTAACATAGCTTCGCATATTTTAGTTAGCTCACATAGCTTAGTTCACATAGTTTGCGGTCTGCACACAAGTATGGAAAACTGCGTCAGCTATGCGAGCTAAGCTAAACTAACTTAGCTTAGCTCTTGGTCTGCAACCCGCTTTATAGATGTGATATTTCTCAACAAAAATTGGGTTTCAAAAAATTTGTATCACGTATATGTTTTTCGTGAGGGAATTTTTAAGAAAATAATTTTTTGTTCGAAAAATCAATAATCGTTTTAATAATTAAGACAAAATATTACATATAATCACACTAAAAACATTAAAAATCATAAGACAATGTAATTACATGTTGTTTCTATCATTTTACTTAGTAGTTTTTTTTCTTTTCATATTTTCTACTGGAGTATCGCGACGAATCGACCATAACATTCTGTTCTCATGGCAGCCAACATGTTCATTCATTATTATTTTGCACAATGCAATAGATGAATGTTGAAATTGAAAACTTACTTGGCACCACCACCCACGCAGCACAACCAGCGCTGCCACCAGTTGCCTTGTGGCCTTCGCTGGCCAAGCAGAGGAGCACTGCATGAAACAAAATCAAAATTCAACCACTTAGTAAGACACAAACTAGCTTTATCATGCTAATTCGGTTCATTTACCTATACCTATTTATTAAATGCATGCATATATGTATATACCTATAAGTAACAGGGACCGGATTACCGGGGGTGCACTGTACATATACACATATAGAGTTTACATTGCAATCTGCATGATTTACTTACGTACCGTTCAATAATTGCGTCCATCGTTCGTTAATCTGAATAAATAAAAAACATTTACATTTACATTTGTAGTTAATTAAAATTTCATGGCAGTATGTGTTTATAGTTAGTTTTTTGCATTTTCAACTTACCTTAGCCGCAGCAAAGCCGAGATTTTATAACTTTATTATGACATCAATGATCAAAGATAATAACACTGACATGAAATGGTAGTGTTGCTATCACTCATGAATCTTAGATATCAGTGTTTTGTTACGAGAACTGAACAAGAAACAACTAAAAACTTGAAAATAAGCTCATAAATAAAACAAAAGATAAAAATTGTTTGTTTTTAGGGTTCCGTAGCCAAATGGCAAAAACGGAACCCTTATGGATTCGTCATGTCTGTCTGTCTGTCCGTCCGTATGTCACGGCCACTTTTTCCGAATCTATAAGAACGATACTCTTGAAACTTGGTAAGTAGATGTATTCTGTGAACCACATTAAGATTTTCACACAAAAATAAAAAAATAAAACCAATAAATTTTGGAGGTTCCCCATACTTAAAACTGAAACTCAAATTATTTTTTTTCATCAAACCCATACGTGTGAGGTATTAAAACCAACACCCTACTAGGTAATAATTTGCATGCATGCAAATACTTACTATTTGAACAATTAAAGAGTGTTGGATTTTCTGTTGACGTATAATACTTACTATTTGAACAATTAAAAAGTGTTGGATTTTCTGTTGACGTATATTTCCTCATGCTGTGGATTTCTTTATATTAATATGGGTACCATCAACAAATCCCAGTATTCCAGGGAGTGAAAATAGTTCATAATGTAAAGATGTAAAATCAATTGCTTGTTCATAAGTGACACAAAATTACTTTTAGATATTTACTTTTCAAATACTTTTAATTCTCCCCTAACCAGAAGACGTCTTATTTTTTGAGAATCTGGAAATTTTATCCATCTTTTTAGCATCCAGGCGTTATTTAATGCTTCCGTAACCTGTATGCATATGCACAAACTTGGTTGGCTCATTGAAATATAATATTCACCCGCAATGGACTTCTGATCACTGCCATGAGCAAAAAATGAAGAGCAGCTAGAACCATGAATTTTGAACAAGTTTCTAAATACAAAATTGAGAAATGAAATTTGGAATGGAGATAAATAATATCTAGGATTAGCACATAAGCTACTTTTAATCCCGGAAAATCAAAGAGTTCCCAGGGGCGTTCAAAAACCTAAATCCCCGCGGACGAAGTCGCGGCCATCATCTAGTCACAAATAAAAATGCCGTGTTCGAAGCTGGTGCACTGTTCGTGCCACCAGGCTTCACAAAGGCCACATTCAATCCAGTCTTCAGTCAGTGGCTCAGAATACTTTTCGCCACATAAGGGGCAGTAATACTCATTTTCGTCATTCTTCGGTTTCTTATTTTTAAGTCTTTTTTTTAAACTAAACTTTAAACTTACTAAACTTAAAACTTAAACTTGGGAGGTGAAAAAAACGTTTTTTTGTACGGATTTCGTGGGGTTTTGAAGAAACGCCTCTCCTTCTCCTTGGGCTTCGTTTCCATCGTGGGCAAGACAGTGTGACGTTTGGGGGTTTCAGTCAGTGATGATGAGAATAAAAACCAACCCAAAGTCAACACAAGAATTTATTTTAGCGGTAGGTAGGGTCGTAGGTTTTCGCTGGCCTCACTATAGTCTCTAAGGCTTGCAGTAGGCGGTACTTCCCTGCTACGCCGTGGGTGATGTCCCGGATGTAGCGGAACCCGGCGAGATGGTCTTCAGGTGCGATGGAGTGCGCGCTGGTTGGTACACGATGGCAGGCCGCTGGCCAGGTGCGCCTGGAGGTTCGTGACACCAGGAGAGGGATCCACGAGTAAGCGTGCCTTGCGTGGAAGCGGCAGCGAGATCCACGAGTAAGCGTGCCTTGCGTGGAAGCGGCAGCGAGATCCACGAGTAAGCGTGCCTTGCGTGGAAGCGGCAGCGAGATCCACGAGTAAGCGTGCCTTGCGTGGAAGCGGCAGCGAGATCCACGAAGCATCGAGTAGTACTGATAAGCACGAGGAAGTCGAGGTGGTACGAAGAACCCGTATATCGGGTTTACGGGATCACAAGTGAAGTAAAAAGCATCTTATAATCTTAAAAAATCAAATACATTTCAAATACACAAATAGTAACAAAGCTAAAGCTAGGTAACAAATTATTATTTATTAATGAAATGACTTGGTGCAGCTACGAAATAAACGATTGATAATCTACATGTATAGATATATAACGTTGTCAAGAATATAAATGCGTAAGTATGGATGTTTCTGTGTGTTTGTGTTTTTATTACCTCTTCACGCCTAAACGGCTAAACGATAGTAAAAGTATAGCAAGTAGTCCGCCTAAAACTAAAGAGCCTACGCGGTTTGTATGTGTGCACACACCAAATCTCGGACTCACAAGACCTCCTATGGAACTCACTTTGTCGCCACGCTGTTGTGTTTAGCACGCTGTGTAGGTATTTATGTTTCTAAACACCTTGAGTTGGACTATTTGCTATATTTTTACTATGGCTGAACCGTTTGAGCTGAAAGGTATGTTGATAACTTAGACCCTGGAATAACACATAGGCTACTTTTCAGCGGGCTAAACACCTGGGCAAAGCTAGGTGTCAACCTGTCTTCTCTTAGAATCTATCTTTTTTGTATTTCAAAAGTGTATGAGATGTAAAATAAAACGTATTCAAAGTTGAAACCCAATGCATTTATTGTAAATAGGCAATGCAAGCACTTAAAAGACAAACTGCGTCTCATCATCACAAAGTGAAAATAAAACTGATCATAACTAAGTATTTAATTCTAGCTAACAAAACTCTTAAAACATTAAGCGATCATAGATATCTGCTCACAAGAGCATAATTGAAATTTATTTTCCTCTCCGATTTCGCAGTTTTCAGATTTATTCCAGTATTTGTGCTATAAGATCTACCTGCCTGCCAAATTTCATGATTATAGGTAAACGGGAAGTACCCTATAGGTTTCTTGACAGACAGACAGCTTAAGCTTATCACATCAAACCTACCGGTAGACACGATTATCGACTATCGATACTTGTGACGTCATCACTTTGTCAATCCCTATCGTAACCAAACTTTTTTAAAGGAGATCATTCTAGCTCCATACATTTTTGGGCCTTTTCTGAAAGTGCCGGCCAACGAAAAAAAATGGTACGGATCGTTAGAACTAGCCATCTGGAGTAATAGTTAATTTGGCAGAAAAGTTGTAGGATTGCTCTGAACCAAGTTATACAAGGTCGAAGATTCGTCATTTTCATACATTTTATTGATTTCTAAAAGTGCTGGGAAACATAAAATAATGTTAGATATTGCTAGAACTAATGATTTGAAGCAATTGTCATTATGACCCGAAGGCTGTGGGGCCATTATATGTCGTGTTATACAAGTTATACAAAAAATTAATATACTTTGTATAATTAATTGCAACCGATTTTATGATTTTGTTACTGTTCTGATTGTTTTATACGAATTTGAATACACGTACAATTATTTTGACTCCCACGAAGTGCTGGATCAGCTGCAATGTGGACAAAATTCGTTTATACATAACTACCTGGATTGTATGCGGCCTTGTAATACTAGATGATCTCATCCAGCCATCTCCCAAACTTCTGCCACTGGGATATCTCCGGCGAGCTTTGTGATGAATGCACCATTTGGTTATAAGTACTGTTCACCATAGTAACTACGGGCTTGCTTCAGTCGATGGCTGCCCAAAGCAACCTGCCTCAATTCTTCTGTGAATCTTGGAAAGTCATTGAACGGAGGATGTTGGCTTCCATAGCCTGGAAATGAGCTCTCCTTCTATTATAATTACATATTGTTTATGATATCAAGTTCTGCTGAACTGTTTTGCTCACTGGCCGTTCATGGATTACGTCAAGAAAATCACGTGCATGCACGTTGTTGTCTATCAGAACATGATAGCCGTTCAGCAATGCTTACAAAATCCTGAAATAATCAATCATGTTACTTAATGTCCGGTTACAAATCCTGAATAACCCTTAGTAAACAAAAATCTCTTCCAAAGCGGTCGTTAATCATTTACATTATCCAGCAGCAAATGGTAAAAAGTCTAGATTTATTGGCTTCGTCAGTAGTTAACTGGGTTTTTACTGATGTTTTGTTACTGGCATTTGTGCCACATAACCGCACATCTCAAGAAAGAAAGATTACCTCAAGATTGTTTATGGTATCTCTAAAACCATGGACTAAGATAAAAATCCAGTAAAAATCTTCTATATCATTTAAGGTATCATTTAAAATCTAGGCATTGTAAGTTGCTGCAGCGCGTAGATTATTCCATCGCAACAAATATAAAGGCTTTTAGTGGTTTCGGAACTTGTGGTTAGAGTATGATTTTCCCTGAAAAAAAGTAATTAGTGCTTTTCTGAAGATATATGTACATGCCCGTATCTGTCTGTACATGCCCTTTATAGATAGCCTTTCTTTCTTGAGGCATGCGGTTATGTGACACAAATGCTAGAAACAAAACATTTAAATGAAACCCAGCTAATTACTGACCAAACCAATAAATCTAAGCTTGTTACCATTTGCCGCTGGATGGTGGAAGTGATAAACAATTGCTTTGAAAGAGATTTTCGTTTGCAGTTTAGCAGAACTTGTTATCACACACAATAATTATAATAGAAGAAGAGCTCATTTCCAGGCTATGGAAGCCGACATTTTCCATTCAATGACTTTTCTAGATTCACAGAAGAATCGACGCAGGTTGCTTTGGGCAGCTATCGACTGAAGCAAGCCCGTAGTTACTATGGTGAAAAGTACTTATAACTAAATGGTGCATTCATCACAAAGCTCGCCGGAGATATCCCAGTGGCAGAAGTTTGGGAGATGGCTCGATGAGATCACCTAGTATTACAAGGCCGCATACAATCCAGGTATGTATAAACGAATTTTGTCTACATTGCAGCTGATCCAGCACTTCGTGGGAGTCAAAATAATTGTACGTGTATTCAAATTCGTATAAAACAATCAGCAGTGCGATTGTGTAAAACTTGACGATGAAAATGGTATTCATTTGATGGCTTAAACTATACGATTTCAGCTGTCAAACGGCAAATTCGAATTGTGTATGTTGTTCATAAATGGTTAGCGATTGGATGGTTATCATGGTTGATCATAATGGTTATTTTAGACGATGAGTGAATGATTTGATACCATTTGACAGCTAATTCGAATTGTCTAACTTTTTTGAGCCATCGCTTATGTCAAATGATTGCGATGACTCGCGGGCCATGATTATCGTTGATCATTTAGACCATTTTAGATAGTTTAGTAGTTTATTTACGTATTAAATTGATTTAAATATAATTTTCTTACTTTTGTAAGCTAATTCCAGGAAGTTATGATTTTAGCAGTCTATGTACCTAGGTGTTTACGTATTTAAGCAAGTATGTCCCGGTGTATGGTGCCTAAAACTACTTAGCCAACTAGTTAAGAGTTTTATTTACTTAATTGCTGTTTTAGTTAGTTTTCTGTTTCATTATAGTTTAAATTACCTTGTGAATATATTATAGTGACGATGTTTTTTTCAATTAAATCTATTCATTTCATACATGGAAAGTTTTGTTTAATTTATAGGTCTTCCCTAGGTAGCCCTATATTTCAATAGGTACCTACTATAGGATAATGTAAGATATATTATACCTATAACGTAAGATAACTATGACAATTAGTGGGGTATCTTAAGAAAGGGTTTACCTACCTGTACGTATCATTCTAAAACAGATTTTTATTTCTTTTTATGCATGGTAGTTTATGATTTATCGTGCAAAATGTCAATAAAATAGCCAAGTACCTATATGGAACCCTCGGTGCGCGAGTCTGACTCACACTTGGCCGATTTTTTCCTTTGCTTGTGCTATAACACTTACCTGCCAAATTTCATGATTCTAGGTTAATGGAAAGTACCTTTGATACCTAAGATTTGGTTCCTTTTTCTTGACAGACACGACAGGCAGACAGAGAACAAAATGATCCTTCTAAGTTCCTTTTGAGGTGCAAAACCCTAATAGGGTGTCTCTGAGAATTTTTTGCTATGGTATCAAGTAGGATATCAAAATGAAAGAGGAGAAAATTCTGTTCATAAAATAAAACGTATGTAAATTACTATACATATTTATTTACCTAATTAAACATCTTTATTACTAACTACAATATTACAACTACATTATCCATGAATAGAGACAAAACCAAGATTATGACCAACTCCCAGAAAAAAACTGTTAGGCTAAGATCAAATATACTGGAATATGTAGATGAATACATCATATATCTAGGACTAGCGACCCGCCCTGGCTTCTCATGGGTGGACATTTATTTTTTCTATTTTCCAGGATAAAATATAGCCTATACGGATTCGGAAGAATCCCTCTAAGTAATGGTAAAAGAAATTTTGAAATTGGTGCAGTAGTTTTTGAGCCTATTCAATACAAACATACAAAAATACAAAGGTTTCCTCTTTATAATATTAGTATAGAAGTATAGACTAACAATATCACCAACAGATCAAACATCAAAAGATGTAGAAAGAAGGAAATGCATATTGCATTTCTGGAAAGATACTAGTCTCTAAAGGAAATTATGAAAAACAAAGATAATACCATATCTGAAAAAGCCAAAGCATTCAATGTATGCAACCTTCCATGTCTGACTTATGACTACCAGACATGGGGTCTGACTGAGAAAACTAAGATTATTCAAAATAGTATAGAGAAAAGTATGCTTAAAAGTAAAAAAAATGAGTTAAAATCAGGCTCTCTACTATTAGAAACAGGACAAAAGTAAGGGATTTGTCAGTCACCATTAAAAAACTTAAGTGGTAATTAAAGGGCACGAGAGACAAGAGAAATAAGTGGATGAAAGCACTTATGGAATGGTAACCAAGAACGGGAAAAAGATGAGGATGACATTTGAGAAAAAGCAGGAAATACATGGAGAAGAAAAGCCAAAGAAAGACTTATATGGAGAACCCTGGAGTTGCCCAAGGACAAACTGAAAGAAAAGGGAAAAAAAAACAAAACACCACTGTCAACAAATATATTATAATATGCAGAGCATTAACGTAATTTAATTCAATGGAATTCAGTGAATAAAGGCTTAACATATTATTATACAATATTACAAAATAATAAAAATACAGTGTACACTAATAACTAAAAAGCGATACTATAATATACTAAGTGACAGATGATTAGGTATGGTCTACTTACTAGGCAGATGCTATCTATATGCAGTTCTCACACCCCTAGTAGCACTAGGTACCTAGTAGTCTGGCTTTAGTTGTGTTTAACATATTTAACTGTTTACTTATGACCATAGACACATTTAAATATTTTACCTAATAAATACTTATAATATGCTAAAATGCTAAATATACGCAGCCAACTTTGTATTAAGAACTAGCATTATGTCTCACCTAAACATCATAATAAAAAATTACATTTTCATCATCACCAACCCATGACCGGTTTATTACCAAGCACAGCTTTCCTATTAGAAGGAGAAGGCCATAATCCACCATGCTGGCCAAGTGCGGATTTGCAGACTCTACACATCTTACAGAACATTACAAAGAACTCTCAGCCATGCAGGTTGTTTACCTTCAAACGTTACGTTACGTTAAAGCAAATGATATTCAATTGCCTAAAACTCACATAACTACAGTAAAAGGCTGGGATCGAACGCCCAACCTTGGGGAAGAAGTCTTAACGACTAGGCTACCATCACTCTTAATCAAAGATTGATTATGAACATAGGAATTATTAAATTATTTATTTACCTAGTTAGTTCTTATATGTTAATGTCTTAATATGAGAAAACTTAACACTCTAGGGTGTTTTATTACACCAAGTAGGGTTTTAAGGTTAAGGATAATATTTTGGCAATTTCTGCATTGCCTGTTCTGCAATCTTCACTTCCAAGCAGGTGCACTCGACCTTTATCGATTTCAAGGTGCTGCTCCTCCTTTGTGTTATTGTGCTTGGGTTGTTTCTGGAATTATTAAAATTTAAGATTGTTATTTCTATGTGAGTGGTACCAATATCTCTTATTTGTAAGTAAAACAATATGAGGAAATCTACACTGCGATAACTACTGCAACTTTTTTCAGCTCTCACTTTAAAGCTCATAAAACCGGTAATTTCTATTTTTTAAGAATTTTAGTTTGCGCTATCAAGATGAATCTAGTGACGTATCATTTATCAAAATCGGTTGAGCCGTTGAGTAGTTACGAGCGGACATAGAAACGGACATACATACAAGTCAAACACATAACCCTCCTTGGAGCTTCGCCGCAGTCGGATAGGTGATAAAACTTATTAAGTAGTGTGTTGTAACTTACGTTCTTGTCAATTTCACATAGCAAACGCTCCACTGGTTAATGTTCACGGCTTTCATCCTCGGCCTCATCTCCTATACTTGCTGACGTGCTGGCTGGCCAAGGCAAACCTCATGCCAATAGGGTCTACCAGAGACTTCTTCAGTGACGAGTGGAATGGAGACAAGCGAAAAAATGGTCGATACTAATAGTTGAGCGCCAGAAAGAATTTTGTTATTTGTATACCTAGCTTTTAATCACTTTTATTTGGATAATTAGGTAATTAGGTATTGTTATTTTTATTTCGTAACTTGTCAGTTGTCACTTACAGCGACACTGACATCGATTTAACCCTAGACAATATAGAAAAACATAGGAAAATATAGGTCCACTAACGCCATCTATTGTTGAGAAGCAGTAAGCTCGAGTATTGTTCATTCTTTGCGTTTAGTTATTGATTTTGCATAACTGATAATAACGTTAGAATTCAATGTTATAAGCTATGAAAGTAAATTTTTATGATAAAATATCATAAGTTAGCCTAAAAAGTTGCATTGTTTTTATATACATCTTAATTCATATCAACATAAAAATTGAGTTTTAAAAATGCTATTGGTATAATAAAACGCAATTCTATGATACGTTTTTAAGCCACCGGTCACTTTTCGGTCTTCATTTGATGGCCATTTTTACACAATTAGAATTGACGTTAGCGATCATATGACCAATCGTTTTGAATAATCATGATGGTCTAAACCTTACACAATCGCACTGCTGAACAGTAACAAAATCATAAAATCGGTTGCAATTAATTATACAAAGTATATTAATTTTTTGTATAACTTGTATAACACGACATATAATGGCCCCACAGCCTTCGGGTCATAATGACAATTGCTTCAAATCATTAGTTCTAGCAATATCTAACATTATTTTATGTTTCCCAGCACTTTTAGAAATCAATAAAATGTATGAAAATGACGAATCTTCGACCTTGTATAACTTGGTTCAGAGCAATCCTACAACTTTTCTGCCATATTAACTATTACTTCAAATGGCTAGTTCTAACGATCCGTACCATTTTTTTTCGTTGGCCGGCACTTTCAGAAAAGGCCCAAAAATAATGATCTCCTTTACACAAAATATCCAAAAATTCTTCATTTAGCAATGTAATTTGATGATAAGTCTTAATGATAGAACGTCCAAACCCATGTCCTTCCGGAAGGAGCTTCTGGAAGGACGCTCCAGCGAAAGTGCGTCCTGCTGGCAGGACTTATTTTTCATGTAGAATTTGTATGAATATTCGAGGCGGTCCTTCCAGCAGTACTCGATTCCATGCTTGATACAAAAGTGCAGGGGTTGACAACTATTTTATGAGTTTGAAATAAAAAACACATGGACGTTTTGCGTCTGTAACTTACGTAGGCGACGCGACGCAGAGCGAAGCGCTCCAACAAATGAAGTTGAAATTGGCATTTGATTTTTTACTGACGTTTGATTTTATTCGTTTCGTATCGTGTTGCTCAGGTATGATAACGCCTAAGGAAGATAAATAAAAAAGAAAGGTATGAGAATCACGTTTACTTTATTCCAAAAAAATACAAAAAATAATAATAATAGTTATGCTGGGATGCCATGCACGATATGATATGTGAAGCAGTTTCTCCCAGTCTGCGGAGAGCATAAAACACAACGTGGACCACATGTCTTGCAAAAAAAGCTCGCTTTCTGTTGCTTTTTGTGAATTCGGGAACAAACGATACATTTACGTTGAACTCTCTTCCTTTCATCCGATTTTGACAAGGCTTCAAGAATGTGTTCTCCACTACTAGCGATGTTCTCATTAGGCGGCGGAACATTTTCAAGTTGAGCATCAGTATCTTCGTCCGTCAGAGCTAATACCAAGTTGGTTGTAAACCACCTGTGTGAGACTTGGTCGTGTTCTGCACGAAAGAAATTGTTATAAACCAGGTACGCATTTGTTTCTATTATGCCTAGAACTGAAGCATATACTCTGTGCTCCCATTTATGGGTGCCCCAAGCTTTTTCTAATGCCAGTCCATCCTGCCTGATGTGGTTGTGAATATCGATAGCCCCAGCACCGTCAAAATATTGCTCTACTAATTTAGGCCTATCGACTTCTCTAAAAAATTGATTTCCATCATCGTCCCATCTTCTTTTACGTGATGGCTGGCCAGGCAGTGTCGTTCCACATGTGGAAACAAATGTATGAATTTTTTTGTCTCTCCATGCACAGGCAATGAGATGCACAGAGTCTTTTTCCGCTGTACTTACAACAGATGCTCCTTTATGCGATGGACACCTTGTAGCCATCTCGGAAGAAGGATAAAAACTATGTGCTGTCTTTACTAGTCCAATGAAATATAATCCAACTTTAGATAACTCTACAGCTGTTTTGACTGAAGCAACCATGAGTCTCCAACAACTATCCTTCCAGAGCCATGCCATGGCTCAGTTAATCGCAAAGTAGTTGCAGTTCCTGCGCCTAATTCCCTTTGCCATTTCTTGGCACTCATTGATTCCTTGCCCTCGTTAATTTCCATCCTGATCATAATATTTGTGCCACTATCACATGCAGTTTTTACTTCACAACCTACTCCTTTCGGTTTTCTTTTAATTTTCATAACTGCTGGCATACCGTCTTTGAAGTACGCACCTCTTCCGTACCTAGCGAACAAGGACTCATCCACAGTAATTTTTGAACCAGGACGGATGGTATGTTCCAGTTTCTCGTTTACCATCGTTACTAAAGTTCTGACGTTACGCCATTTGTCGGAATCATCGAGATCTGAGGGTTGTGTGAAGCGCAGAGCCATGAGAATAGTCTCGAATCTCTGACGACTCATTCCAAACTTTTGTCCAAAATTGGCTGGGGGATATATACCTTCAGAAGTCGTATTCCAGTAACATCGACGGTCCGGCAGTTCCTGAAGCGTCATAGCGTACATTATACCTATAAACAGTAGTAACTCTTTCTCAGTCAAAACTTTTTGTTTTGCTGGAAACATAGAGTTAGTGCATTGTATTATATAATGAACTTTCTCCCGGGGAAAAACCATAAAAAAAGCGTCCTTTACGCTTTGTGTGCCCCTCAATGGTTCTTGTAGGGTAGCTTTGTAATTACCCTGTTGTCGTTGGTCAAGTCGTATTGCCTCCATAAAAGTCCAGGTAACACCCTTTACAACGACTATATTTTCGGTAGAATTTATTACGTTGCTCCTACTGGTAGTCGGATAATTATTCGTCTCCTCCTCATCTTCGCTTGAAGTGGATGAATCTGATTCAGACAGTGCTGAAAATAATACCAAAATACTAAATCAATCAAACTATAAAAAACTCAATCGGCGATCATTACTTATCACCATTGTAAGGCTTTAGTAATTATGCACAAACGGCGCGGTGCGGCACTAACAAAATCAAACGTCATTCAAAAATAAAACGTAAAGTACTGTTCCTGTAGGAATCGTCTACAGCCTCGAAAAATGAGCTATCCAACACAAAAATAATTTTTCAATTCGAACCAGTAGTCTCAGGAACTACTGGTTCGAATTGAAAATTTAGCGCGTTCAAACAAACAAACAAACTCTTCAGCTTTATCATACTAATATTATAAATGCGAAAGTGTGTTTGTTGGTTTGTCCTTCAATCACGCCGCTACAGAGCTACGGATCGACGTGATTTTTTGCATGGGTATAGTTGAGGACCTGGAGAGTGACATAGGCTACTTTTTATCCCGGAAAATCAAAGAGTTCCCGAGGGATTTTAAAAACTAAATCCACGCAGACGAAGTCGCGGGCATCATCTAGTAATACATATTATTATAGTAATAGGTAATATAGATATACAAACTTTCACATTTATAATATTTTAATAGGATGTAATACTTACAACAATATTGATTAGTATTTGCTTCAATTAAATTTTCGTTTTCGTGGTCAGCAATTAAATATTCGACGGGCACGGTTGAAACTTTTTTATCAATATCCCAATATACTCTTGCAAATTTGTTTTCCACTTTTCTTACTGTACCCCAACAATAACTGATATGGTAATTATCGCCAAAATGTTGACGACTCCATGTATTGCCGCCATCTTGTTCGTCGAAATAGGTAGCTTTGGCGCGAACGCGGTCCCCACGTCTTATATTCGCAGCCATTTCGGCCCAACTAGTCGTAGAAACATGAATCAAAAACTCGCAAAGAGAGAAAAGGACGCACTATTTAGTGGTACTTGTTTCGTCCTGCTAGCAGGCTTAGAAAACCTCATATAGCCAAATCTATTGCGTCCTACCGGTAGGACGCAAAGTCCTGCTGGCAGGACTCTGGACGTTCTATCATTAAGGGAAACCTATCATCTAAGCTTCCAATAGTTATTTTGCCTAATTTTCAAACAACAAATGACGAAATAATGATTATAACAATGTTATGTAAATGATTATAAAAATATTATCTTTGTCTCCCTCTTTGTCATATACTTAATTTGATCTTAAAAACATTACGATACCCTTCTCAATGGAAGCTGACCCGAGTTACACCAATGCCTAAAAAACCGGTACGACGTCCGTCCAGGAATTTTGTCCTATAGCTATTCTCTCAACACCGGCCAAGGTATTCGAAAGAATCGTGCATAGAATGATAAGCCGGCAAATTGGTAATTTACTGCGTGACGAACAGCATGGTTTTAGGACTAAAAAGTCTGTCAACTCCAACCTATTAACAGCTGCTGAGTACATATCGTCCTGCTTAGATAGAGGGCATCAAGCAGGTGCCCTTTATTTTGATTACCGTAAAGCTTTTGATAGGGTAAATAACGACATTCTTCTTAGTAAACTCAGTGCTATTGGTTTATCTCCTCAGCTTCTACACGTGATCTCTGACTATCTCCGTGATCGTCAGCAATTCGTTCGCTATGGCATATATGAGTCTAAACCTTATCATACGCGATCCGGTGTAAGCCAAGGCTCCATTTTAGGACCCTTATTCTTCCTAATTATGATAAACGATCTTCCAGAATGTATAAAATATGCAAAATGTCTATTATATGCTGATGACCTAAAACTTATATTAGAAATAACTTCTGCCGAAGATTGCCTCAAGTTGCAACGCGATCTAACAGCTGTATATAACTGGAGTAAAACGAACAAAATGGAATTCAACCGTGACAAATGTTCAGTCATGACCTTTGGTAAAGTTCGGTATCCCTTGATACATGAATATAAAATGGATGGAATTCCCATTCCCAGAGTACAAAATGTGAAAGACTTAGGCGTAACTTTTGATACCAAATTAACCTTCCGAGACCATATCAATACAGTGGCAGCTGACTCATTTCGAAGATTAGGATTTGTATTGCGTAACTCTCGGGAGTTCCATAACCCTTTAGTAATAAGGTTACTATATTATGCCTTAGTCCGAAGCAAACTCGAAACAAGTAACTGTGTCTGGCATCCGTACGAGAAAAAATACGGACTCATGTTAGAAAATGTGCAAAAGGCCTTCCTAAGATACTTGTATAAGCATTGCTATGGATATTACCCCTTCCTATATCCAACCAAATTTCTTTTAGGTTGCTTGGGTTTTAACTCCTTGGAGGTCAGACGGACTTGCGACCAACTTAAAATCATGTGCCGAATTTTGCGAGGAGATGTCGACGCTCCAGACCTTCATGACCAACTCTGTCGTATACGAGTACCTAAATTAAATAATAATCTTCGTCCACGAAAGAATAAACTTTTCGTGGTACCAGTTCATCGTACTGTTGCTCGATCTATGGCACCGATACCGCGTTCATTGGCTTCCTTCTACGCGCTCTCGGATATAAATGATCAATGGGATCCATTCAATGACGGGTGGGCATCGTTGGTTCAGGAGTTACTGAGGTACGCGGAGAGCATTGAATGAACAGGATCATTCAGTGCTCTCAGCGTATACATTCATTCAAAATTTAAAATCTTTTATTGTATCATATTTTGTTCTATCTTTACCTTTTATTTTTCTTTTTGTATTTGTATATATAATAATTAATCATCTAGTTCGTGTAAGTGGCTCTGCCGTTCAATTAGATGTAAAATAAAATAAATAAATAAAATAAACAATTAGTATAAATAATCAGTAATTACCTGTGAAACGTGTATTTACGCGGATTATAACGTCTTGTAACGTCACATTCGCTCACTGAACAAGACACCATGGTGGCAGGACATAGATTTTACGTTTTAATCGTAAAATTATTTAGTAAATGCAAAAATCACCTCGACTTGGAACAGGTCGAAAACGTATGGCCTCGTACTCACGTAAACAATGACTTATTGGCATCTTGTTTCGCTATCTCGCTTTCGCTCGCGGCAGTGTGTCTTATCTAACTACCTCTCGCTCCAACGCTTTGTCAGTCTTTGAGCGTAGCGAAAATTCGTAAGTCTATGGTCATGACAAATAAATTTTTCGTCATGTCGTCATGATCAAAGAATATACTACTCTCTTACGAGAGAAGAAGCGTAACTCCCTACAAAAGTTTTGCGACATACACCGATACTACTAGCGCCATTATTTCCGCACGGAATAATATGGAACTAGCAGTGGCGGGACTTTTAATTGCAGATTTAATACTTTAATTTAATTTCATAGTTCCTTTGAAATTTAAAAAGAAATTAAGTTTAATTATTTTTACTTCAAAGATGTATTAAACTTAATTTCTTTTTAAATTTCAAAGGAACAGGATTACATCGCTTTAAAGAGATTTTTATGACAAAATGAGAATTTCGTCATTAAAATCGCAACTTTTTAGCTTTCTTGTTTGAAATTATAGCTTGGGATCTAAAAATTTGGTAATGTGAAAATAAAAGAATACAATTTGCTTATAAATTATTTATTTTTCTTTATTAACATTTTCCTTTGCAACGACTTCGCTGTTTCTTCCTCACCAAACTCTCTATTTTTCAATACTAGATGACTTTTAGTGCATATATAAAATGTGGACATCATAATATGTTTTTGTATGTGGAGGTTTTTTTCCCTCTCCGTAAATCTGGAGTTTTCGCATTAAGAGCATCGAATAATTGGTCAAAATTGCCCAAGAGCGTAGCTGTGGCTTGTGCTTCAGCTGGAAGTTCATCTGAAATCAAATAATTAAAATTCAAACATCTTTTTTCATATAGGCTGAATTGTGGATCTTACGATAAGTCACAACTCAATCACTGGTACAGAAAACAGATACTACACACATACACAAATACGAAATGAATGATACTGTCCCCCCGGCTCCCTGCCCGCAGGCGAACGCGGGGTATGTTATCTATTCGACTCGGCAAACATAACAAACAAAATAGTTAGGCCACGCCCCAAATAATAACATGTTAGGTGGTGGGCCTCCAAACGATTTAGTGTTCTGACACGATGGTGTGTAGAAACCAATTAAGGGTGGATTGTATGTTCACTGTCACACTGCTTACAAGTTAGCCCACTACCATCTTAGACTGCATTATCACTTACCCATGAGGTGAGATCGCAGTTAAGAACTATCTTGACATTGTATAAAAAAATAAAAAACTTTTTGTTCTAATGTAACTTTGTCATTAAGAAAATCATTAACTTTGTAATAACCTTGATTTAATAAATGTTTTTATACATTGTTTAAATTTGTGTAATGCAAAATATAATAAATTCTTCTGAATTACATTATAAAAGCATACATTCAACCCCATGAGAGATATTCTGTAGGACATGTACTAATTAATCCTTTTGAAACCTTTTAGAGTTGATATACTTTATCATTTTTATTTATTACTTAATAGGCTTGCATTTGAAAACAATCAACACTGGAAAACGCAAAATCAATATCATATGCTTTAACAGTGAAGGAAAATATCCTAATGGTTCCAATCTCACGTGAGATTTCTTCATAATGTTCTCAAAGATATTATGTGAAGTATGCCAATTTGCATTGGGCTAGCATGATGGACTAGGACCTGCTCTCAATAGTGAGTTGTTGATGGATTGCTGCTGATGATGATTATTGTCTGCTAGTCAGTGCAGTGTAGTGCAATGCAGTCAGTGCTGAAGTGTTAAATTACTTTTATACTTAGATGAAAATTAACATGGTCAACATACCGTTCAACATTTGTTTTTCCAGGTTTAGGGAATCAATGGAATGACACAATGCCATCCTGAGTGGGGGTTGCTCCACATTTAGCGCACTTTCTATAACTGTCTGTAGACATTTTAAGATGTAACAACTGAGCACATAAATTAGTTCAAGAAAATTAAAAATAAAACGTTTCGTCGTGGCGAGTAATCTCAAGCGCACAACTATGGTCCAATATCCAAACTAAAACAACAAGTTTCGCTGTAGCGAGGAATCTCAAGCGCACAGCTAAGGTCCAATAGCCAAACTGAAATAACACGTTTTGTTGTGGCGAGTAATCTCAAAAACACAACAAAAGGTTCGATTCAATTTTCACAATACTCAGTCACAAAACAAAAAATACCACCATCACAGGATTACAGAAAATAAAACTGGATAGAAGTTCCTTTTTTTTATCAGTTTTACGACTCTGGGTTCTAGGTTTTGAGTTACGATGACACAGAAACGACATTAAAATCAAGTATTGCTAGAGCAAAAAAGGAAAAGTTAATAAAAAAAAATGTAGTTGGCCACACTGATATTTCCGCAACACACACACTTACAAATTCTATACGTTCAACAGGCCTTGTACTATGGATACCACCCCCTGGTCATGATGATAAAAATCTTTCGTGGGGTTTTTTAATAACTTAATGCATATCCTACTTTCGGGTTCGCTTTGTTTTCTTCTTTATAACTAATTTATGTTGCACATAATCTTTTACATATGTATTTAAAATACGTTTTGTATATGATGTTTTCTTAAAAAGTTTCTCAATTGTGGCTAATACTTATAGTGTAATAATGTTATATACAATCTCAAAACTAAAATTACAGGTCTAAATATATTTTTATCACTTTCATAATGTGCCCTGCGAAAAAGGACAGCACAAATTCAGAGTTTAACTTTATTTAGAGACACTTTTTTACACTTCTAACAGAAGTTACCTAGTTATGGCTCGTCCATCCGTTCTCGATTAGATTCGTTGAATTCAATGTAAGCATTTTTGTAACGGTGGCAACGGTGCGTCGCATATTCTATTAGTATTAAAGTAGCCTCAAAATCGGCAATACGTCTTTAATTTCTCCCTTCGGTACATTTATCCCTGGTGAAAATCCCAGGGTAACCCGGTAGCTCCCGTCGAAAAAGCAAAAGTGGCGCAGCCTGGTGAGGATTTTCCGGAAAAAAAAATCCGTAGTTTACGTGGTTTTAGGAAAATCCGACACGAACCTAAAAATTTAAAATTCTTTTGTGTCGCGGTCAAGCCAAGAAAAGCAAAATGGGAGTAGCGGTGAGAGGGTGAGTGAAACTTTTCGCCAATCCTTGTTCCAATCTCCCGTACTTTTCATATTAATAATTATAAGTAGTTGTTATTTTAGAGATCAAACCTTGCTCACTATAACATTGTATTGTAACGCCTGATATCACCGGATGGACTTATGCGGTCTTATCTCTATTCTAAGAATACGAATGTGCACAGATCACTTACGTACATAGAGACTTCATTTAAATGAAATAAATTTTTTAAAAATTGTTGAAAATATATAATTGTAAGTTAAAAGGAATTGAATATAATTCATTAAGTTTTATTATTTGAAAAAAAAAAATACATAAGTTTTAAACTTATCTTATTGTAGTGTGCTTTTACTTTATATTTTATAACTTATACAAATTTAATTTCTAATTCTATAATTTTATTTTATTTTTACATTGTGTTTTATTGTGTGTTCTACTGTGTTAAATGTGTGATTATATACTTTTTGCAATTCACGAAGTCGAGTGAGCTTTACTCGTGGTTGAACGTGTATATGTACATTGCTGTAGTGTGCGTGTCTGACGGAGCGGTCAGTTGCGACCGAGCCGTCGCCACGGTCACTTGTGCTTGTTGTTTCCACGACGCTTATTACCACGAAGTACTGTCAGCATGTCAAAACGCAAAGTTGTTCATAGCGAGGTAAGGCATTTTTTATTTTGAATCGTTTTTTGATGAATTTTGAAATAGTTAATTTATATTTTGATCTGTCAGAAATAATAGACAGTAGAAGCCATTTTTCAAGAAAAGGTTTTTTGGCATGCAATAATTTTATAAGTGTTTTGGATATTTAATCGTATGTTTTATTATTTGTAGGGACGAGCAATTATCGCTAAAGTCTTTCACTTTCTTCAAGAAGAATATAATTTTATGAAAGTGAATAACAGTGACAAATGTGATTTAAGTCCTTTGGCTAATGTACTTAAACGTACTGCGGAAGCAACTGGCGTCTCTGAGCGCACTGTAACTAGAATATTGAAAGAAGAAAAGGAGTTGCCGTCACCTTCCTCCAAGTTCACTTCACCCATGAAAAAACGACGTAAGAGAGACAGCAAATTCATGTTGGACAATATGCATAGAGAAGTAATTCGAACTACTATACAAAATTTTCACATTTCACACAAACAAGTACCAACTTTAGCAAAACTTCAGTCAGTTTTGAGAGAAAAAATTGGTTTTGACGGATGTTTGAGCACTTTACGCTCTTTGCTCATAGAAATGGGCTACAAATGGAAAAAAATTGATAACAACCGCAAATCATTACAAGAAAGGCACGAAATACAATTATGGCGTTTTAATTTTTTGAAAAAAATTAATCAATATCGTTCAGAAGGCCGTCATATCGTATATACCGATGAAACGTATGTGCTTACTTCTCATGTACGACAAAACACCTGGTGTCTAAAAAGCAAAGATCCAACAAAAAAAGACACGTCTTTTTCAAAGAAGTTGAGTACGGGCAGCCGTTTCATTATAGTACATGCAGGCAACAGTAGTGGTTTTATTAAAGATGCTTCTTTAGTATACAAAGCGGCATCCACAACTGGAGATTATCACTCCAACATGAATTTTGACAATTATGTCAAGTGGCTTAATGAAAAGCTTCTGCCAAATATTCCAGAAAAGTCAGTTATTGTGATGGATAACGCATCTTATCACAACACCCGAAGCAGTAAAATACCTACATCAAATTCTTGTAAGAGTGACATGAAAAAGTGGCTGATGGAAAACAATATTCCGTTTGATGAACGGTCGCGCAATATAGAACTGTATGATTTAATTAAAAAAAATAAAGAGCGTTTTGTAACGTATAAAATTGACGAGATAATAAAAAGCAAGGGTTGCGAAATATTGCGATTGCCTCCCTATCATCCCGAGTTAAACGCGATAGAAAATATCTGGGGTATTTTAAAAAATCGCATTGCCTCTAAAAACATAGCACAAAACATGACTGAAGTACAAAATTTAATTTTTGAGGGCTTGAACAGCATTGACAGCAACACTTGGCTCAATACCTGCAATCATGTAGAAAAAATTGAAAAAGAATACATGAAGTACTTTGATTCTGACTTTGAATTTGTTATTAATGTAGGTGAATCAAGTGACAGCGGTACTGATGAGTTTGAAAGTAATAGTGATAGTTTAAACGAAGATGATTGATTATCGAATTAAATTAACCTAGACAGTAATTTTGTGATTTTATTATTTTTATTATTTGCAACAAAAAATATTGTACAATAAATTATAGGATTTTTTTTTCATTTTTTTTATGCTAACCGTACCCGCTTTCTATCTCACGCACACTGTTACAAATATACAGATACGTGCTTACCACAAGTAAATCCCGCTCGACTTCGTGAATTGCAAGAACTGTACTTGTAAGTAAAAGTGTTTATACGAAAGCCAGTTGCATCCTCTGAACATTTCATTACTCTATCATCATGGAAACAGCGGCCGTCTCATCGGTACCTAAAGAAATTGTGCAATTAATCCCTTTGTTTGGTGGTGATAAAAGACAATTAAATCTTTATTTGCGAAAATGTCAATATGTGATTGATCGGTTTAAGGGGAGTGATGAACAAAATCTTTACGTTTTTAATGTTGTAACGAGTCGCCTGAAAGATGATGCAGCTGCGCTTCTCTCCGAACGGGAGGACATTGTTACGTGGTCCGCATTAAAAGATTTGTTAATACAGCATTTTGGAGACCCGCGCAGCGAAGCTTGCATAAGTGTTGAGTTAGAGTCATTAAAAAATTATCCGGGTTAAAGTTTCCTCGACTTTTGTAATAGAATCCAAACTGTGCGTTCGTTATTGATGTCCAAAGTAAATGCATGCGACAACTTGGAGATGAAACGTTCCAAGGCAATTATATATAATAACACAGCTCTTAACGTGTTTCTGTATAATCTTCCCGAACATATGGTTCGAGTTATTAGACTAAAGGCACCCACTTCCTTAGAAACCGCCTTGAGTATGGATGGTGCTCGAGGAAGTGAACTTCACGGAACAGTACAAGACGCGTAATCGTATGCATGGTAATAACCAATTTACGAGTTCGGGTTCAAGGCCAGCGATCGCCCAACGTTTGCTTACTGTGACTGTTTACTATCGTTTACTATTTTGTAAAATAGTACCTGCAAAAATGCAGGAATTAGGAAAACGCAGTAAAAATTTTACTGAAATAGAGAAGATGCTCCTCATCGAAGTAGCTAAGGAATTTGTCGCCATAATCGACAGTAAAAAGACGGATGGGACTTCTCTGGAGGCCAAGAAACAAGCGTGGATGGAATTAACCGATAGGTACAATGCCGTCTCTGAAAGAGGACTTCTGAAAAGCAGTTACATGCCTTATATGACAATTTACGTTACTTTACGTTGCTAATTTACGTTGTACGAGTAGCTCGTTAGAACTTCTTGGAGTATTCTATGCTCGTGGTAACTAAAGTAAGCTTAGAATAAAAAGATTTGCTGTGTTATAAACCTCGTCGTGTATTTATATATCGTTATTAGTAATACAAGTTAAAATGGCAGTTGACGAAAACGTTATCCAAATATTTAATGAAATTCAACAAAAGATTTTTGAAGACTTGAATGTCGTCATGAAAGAGCTCTGGGAGAAATGGACGACACAACTTGGCCTCCCTGATAAAGATAAAATCAAGAATATGAGAAGAAGGAACTGCTCAGGTACCACTCCCAACACCCGAGCAGGATCCTAGAAACCCTTTTCCCGTGCTCCCCCACATCCCACTCCAAACCCAATAACCCACCACACAATTCCCGGAAAACAACCCTAAACTCCAGCACACTCTACACTCACTTACACACAGAGACACACACAAACACTATACAGATAACACACAATTTAGATAAAAATGGCGGATCTAAACTTACGTAATAGTCTCCTGGTGGGTAGCGGCTTACCGCCCAAATCCCGTGACGGATCGCCGAGGCGAGGAACTGCGCGGGACCCTGAAGGACCTTGGTCTGGTTATCCTCAATAAAGGGGAAATTCCCACGTTTGACGTCATAAGAGCTTGGCCCGACTTATGGCCGAGACCTTCTGTTCATAACTTCTAGCTAATTTTGCTATTTCCTTGCTTACTTTATAAACCACTCTTGACACGGTGGTTTTGTGAACATTAATATCATCACCAATTACTACTTGGAATGTACCTGTAGCATAAAATCGTAGTGCAATGAAAATTTGTTCCAACACAGACAGTGTATATTTGCGATGCGTCACGGGAGCCAGAGCAGAGCTAATCATATCACTTATGTGCACCACAGTGTTCTTATTAAAGCGATATCTCACTTTAAATTCATCTTCCGTAAACATTTCGAAAGGATTCCTCCTAGATCTCAAGTTCTCATTTATTACACGGCTTACGCTCAACATGATTCGAAGTTTTATTTCTATCACCACCAACACCAATCACCACATGGCTACTCTGTCCTAAGGACTTGAGAAGAAGCTGTGAAGGTGGAAAATAGCCAAGAAATATTCCAAGGCAAAAGAGAGACCATCGTTGTGGCGCAAAACGCCAATGGCGAGGCCAGCGCTAGTCGTCTTTATTCAGAACTGGAACTGAGTGATATTTTGTTAATAGTAGTGTTGACGATAGATGGCTATTATGTAGTGTTTCTATAAAAGATGTCAACAAAAATCAATTAATATCCTACGAAGAGAGATAAATGCAGGCCATATGAATATTGTAACACATATTTGAGCCCCGCGATGCTACATTCCGAGCCAAAATGACCCAAAACAATGTTTGTGAACAGTGTACCTACGTGACAATGGAATGTACTGTGACCTTTTTCTGAGAACTGCATCGGTTACTTATAAAAATTACTATATGGAATTAGAACAATTAGATTTGTGGTATATGTCAGAATCACAGCCTTGAAATGCTATGAAGTGTACCGGTGCAAAACTGTGGATGGTACTCTGGTCGCTATGATTTTTGGTGCAAAAGTTCCAGAAACTCCAGCAATATCATGAGGTAAAAAACTGGGAGACGAGGCAGGATAACAGTGGAAAAGAAATTAAAGAAAAACATGTTATTGAGATCTTACTTTCAGAAAAGTTAAAAAAAACTGTCACATAATTGTCTTCATTCTTTAAAAGACAATCAAATCTGAAATTTTTGATCTATCAACTTTTGGTCTAAAGTATGATTTGCCCAGGCGGCATCAACAAAATCGCCGTGATCCGACGTGAATTTGTAGCGGACAATATTTTGCCTGAGACGGTCGCAGTGTTTCAAGATGGACGACGAAAAGTTGATTGAATTGAAATTCACAAGAAAGTATTCCGATTTTGAAATCAATAAAATTTATATGAAATAAATAAAAACGTACTGTGGTTCCATCGTTATCCAGTTGGATAAGGACATAGCGGCTTTCCAGACCATTCTAAATAACCTAAATAAACAGGGTCTTAATCATCATCTAAGATGGAAGCGAGCTAACTTGGCGGGTTAACTAAGAAGCAATATCACTACTGTGGTGTCAGAATACTCCTGTATCTGTAAAAAGACATTGGTTCATGATATAAATGGAAGTAGATACACGTAGCTACCTAGTGAATTAATAATTCAATGCCCTGAACTGAATCGCACGAGGATCGCTTTTTTTGGTATTTTCCATGGACGTACAATTTTCGCTTCGCTCAAGTCTTCAAGTTCGTAAGTCTTTGGTATTTTCATATGTCAAGAAGTTCTTTTGAAGAATTGCATGATATTATAGTGAAAGCACGTATACAAAAGTGCTTTAAACTGGTCTTAGTGGCTTATTAGTCTTAGTCCATTTTGGGTTGTTGAGCTTACAGACCGTGACACCTGTGCTTATGTTACTCATGAAAAGATCAATTTGAAATTAGGCGCCTGAAAAATGCAATGTTCTTGACTTTGCAACATATCAAACTACACTGGATTACTACTCTCCCCACAACGTCCACCCCTGCGCCTCTAGCAGAACCGGGGCTGTCCCCGGCCAAGCCGCGGTCGGAGTCCTCACTACTGCGCATTAAAGCGCAGATCAGGGTTGCGGCGGCGGTGGGGATAGAGACAAGCATCCGGCAGGCGGAGCAGCCGGAGGAAGGGAAAGAGGAATCCTTCCTCTCCGAATTATCGGCTACTGGAGGAGGGGCACTGCATGACATGCCCCGCCTTGCAAATAATCTACTACAGAAAACCAAGACCAGGCTGGAGGAAAGCCGAAACCTGAACAGGGACATTAGGGAGGACGTAATTAATTAATAAGCGGCCTGCATGGCCTACACGAAATGATACTGCGCCTAGCCGACTCTCGTAACAGGCACATCGCGGAAAAAGAAAAACTTCGCGCAGGTTACGAAAGGCGACTGAACCAACAGGGTGCTAAGCATGCCACAGCATTACAATCGCTCTCCGAGTCATTAAATAGCAAAATAATAGAGACCCAAGAAACCATCGAGGCGGCCCGAAAAGAGATCAAGGCGTGTCGTGGCGGATACTGTCGTGACT
Source organism: Maniola jurtina (assembly GCF_905333055.1). Classification (NCBI taxonomy): domain Eukaryota; kingdom Metazoa; phylum Arthropoda; class Insecta; order Lepidoptera; family Nymphalidae; genus Maniola; species Maniola jurtina. The sequence continues at coordinate 4,097,606 of NC_060054.1, read as the reverse complement.
GTGAGTGTGCACACTTACGTGTCGTGTCGTGGCGCGTTCTGGCACAAAAATGAGGATCCAAAAAAGACAGTTTGAGCATCTTTACTACATGCACGCATAAGACTCTTTGAAAGCATTTTGCATCTCGCATATTAGCTGCCTGTTGAAAATGGAACGTGCGCCTTACTGCGGGAGACAAAAACACGGCCTAAATAAATAATTTTAAAAGAGTAAACTGGGCAGCTTATGCTCAATCCGTTAACTGCATTCCAGACAATAGAGATTGCAATCCAGCAATCGCGCAAAGCTTCCCGCTGGCATCCAAAACTTAACTCCAGGGGACAGATTTCTCTGCTCGAACATTGATGAGCATCGTGTGAACGAGACATTTAATCTTTACTACGTCATATTAACATCATTTTTAAGAATTATTTGTAATCATAGTATTATTAGTGTAGATAGGTAGGTAGTTTTTTTAGAAATAGCAAAAAAATCATTAAACAGTTAGAATCTTAGCGACCTTAAATTGTCTTAGAAGAACGGGTTGCGCACATGTTCGGTATACCGAAATACATAGGCATTGGGGTCCCAAGATGCTAGAATTACGAGCTCGCACCGGAAAGCGCGGCGTGGAAGACCCGCTTTTGAAATACAACCAGCAATGCTTCCTCATCAGAATTTAATGACACAAAATTAGACAATTCAACAAAAATAAATTATATTATAATTATAATTATAATATTATAATGTAATATAATATAATAATTATAATTATATTAAGGGGTGTTTTTTATTGAGGTATAGAACTTTAAGTTGGCATCACTTTTTTAACTGGCGGCCATTTTGTCAGCTGTCAAGTGATTAATATTTAGTTTGGTTTGCCATTTCATCATGAACAGGTTGACAAAAGAACAACGCTTGCAAATCGTGCAAATTTATTTCGAAAATAATGGTTCAGTTCGCGAAGTTTACCGCAAGCTCCGTCCATTTTATGGTCGACATAATCGTCCATCAGAGCAATTAATTCGGTTAACCATGGATCGTTTTCGCACTACGTTTACTCTATGTGATAATACGCATCCGCAGAGACGTCGAACAGTGCGCACCGAAGAAACAATTGCCGCTGTAGAGCAAAGTGTTGAAGAGGACCCGAATGAATCGATTCGCCACCGTGCACAGCAATTGGAGCTTTGTCCATCAACTTTATGGAAGATTTTGCGCAAAGATCTTGGCTTGCGACCTTACAAGATCCAGCTTGTGCAAGAATTAAAGCCGCGAGACCATGCAATGCGTCGTGATTTTGGTGTATGGGCCGAAAATGAGATTGATCTCGATGCTGATTTTCATCGCAAAATTTTGTTCAGTGATGAGGCTCATTTTTGGTTGAATGGCTACGTCAACAAGCAAAATTGCCGCATTTGGAGTGAAGAGAATCCACATGAGACCCTTGAGACGCCATTACATCCACAAAAACTGACTGTTTGGTGTGCTCTATGGGCTGGTGGAGTCATTGGGCCATACTTCTTCCGAAATAATGCTGGAGAGTCAGTTACCGTTAATGGAGACCGGTATAGAGCCATGATAACCGACTATTTTGTTCCCGAATTGGATGGCATGAATGTGGATGAGTTGTGGTTCCAACAAGACGGCGCTACATGCCACACAGCGCACGTCACAATCGATTTATTGAAGGAAACATTCGATGAGCGCATAATTTCGCGGAATGGACCTGTCAATTGGCCACCAAGATCGTGTGATTTGACACCATTGGATTATTTTCTTTGGGGATATGTGAAGTCGCTCGTCTACGCCAACAAACCAGAAACGTTAGGGGACTTGGAAGCCAACATTCGTGGCGTTATTGCCAACATACGGCCCCATATGCTCGAAAAAGTGGTTGAAAATTGGACCTGTAGAATTGGCCTTATTCGAGCCAGCCGCGGCGGCCACATGCCCGAAATCATATTTAAACGTTAATGGCATAAAATTATCCTTCCAATAAAGCCAAATTGATGGACATTAAAACGATTTTCTTGTGTTTTATTTCAATTCGAAGTTCTATACCTCTAAAAAAAACACCCAGTATAATTATAATAGAGATTGCAATCCAGCAATCGCGCAAAGCTTCCCGCTGGCATCCAAGACGTAACTCCAGGGGACAGATTTCTCTGCTCGAACATTGATGAGCATCGTGTGAACGAGACATTTAATCTTCACTACGTCATATTAAAATCACTTTTTAAGAATTATTTGTAATCATAGTATTATTAGTGTAGATAGGTAGGTAGTATTTTTAGAAATAGCAAAAAAATCATTTAACAGTTAGAATCTTAGTGACCTTAAATTGTCTTAGAAGATCGGGTTGCGCACATGTTCGGTATACCGAAATACCGATAAGGATTGGGGTCCCAAGATGCTAGAATTACGAGCTCGCACCGGAAAGCGCGGCGTGGAAGACCCGCTTTTGAAATACAACCAGCAGACCTCACTCACCTACTACTACTACTACTACTACTTCTACCTCATCAGAATTTAATGACACAAAATTAGACAGTTCAACAAAAATAAATGCTTCTCACTATGATAGATGGAAAGGTACAACTCGGTCAAGCTAAGTTTGCACCTCGCGTTGTTTACGTCACACTGACGCTTAGGTACGGTATGCGAACCGTACTGACGCGACAAGACGATCGCGGGGAGGTGAGCGGGGAAGTGGGTGGCGCCGCATTCCAGCGAGGTGCAACCTTAGCGCGACCGAGTTATATGTAATGCTGCCACGCATACTAAATCTACAATGAGATGCTATTTGTGCGGTGCAACCTCATCCGAATTTAATGATGTCACAAAAATGAGAATCCAAAAAAGACAGTCTGAGCATCTTTACTACACGCACGCATAAGACTCTTTGAAAGCATTTTGCATCTCGCATATTAGCTGCCTGTTGAAAATGGAACGAGCGCATCGGGAGACAAGAATTGGTGGAAAATAAAATCCAAGAAAAATTTAAGCAGCAACTCGGATTTTTAATGGACTTCCCAAAACACTGGGAATTATTGGGGAGTCCAATGAATGGATTGGAAACATGTAGATTGATAGATTCCTATTACTGGGAGTTGAAACACGGCCTAAAAATATAATTTTAAAAGAGTAAACTGGGCAGCTTATGCTCAATCCGTTAACTGCATTCCAGACAATAGAGATTGCAATCCAGCAATCGCGCAAAGCTTCACGCTGGCATCCAAAACTTAACTCCAGGGGACAGATTTCTCTGCTCGAACATTGATGAGCATCGTGTGAACGAGACATTTAATCTTTACTACGTCATATTAACATCATTTTTAAGAATCTCTTCGTGCTACTTCATCAGAATTTAATGATATCACAAAAATGAGAATCCAAAAAAGACAGTCTTAGCATGCAACAAATGACTTTTAAACCAACCAGCGTAGAGTCAGAGAGATCCTTTTCCGCAGCCAGATATAGAGACAAAACCCAACTCCAGGAGAAGATAGCGTCCATATGGGACCTCTCCTTTTTGACCATCCTAAATTAACCGCTGAATATTATTTCCTCGATATTATTAATAATTTTAAAAAAGTAAACTATCAGAAAACTGGAAAGTCCTTGAGTGGAGACCGCGTTTAAGTAAGCGTAGTGTGGGACGCCCTCCAGCACGATGGAAAGAAAAATACACTGGAACAGTTATTTGCCGAATTCTCTGTAGAAAAATGGGTTAACTGAGATAAACATGTACAAACTATTGAAGATGAATATTGTCTGTACGATCGCATCGTTGATGAAGAGATGGAGCGATTTATTATTAATTTGCAAGATTCTGACTCCTCAAGCTACACAGACAGTGATGATGATTCAAGCGATATGGATATTAGTGACGAATAGTCCTATAAAAATTTAGGTGTGGTTAAATATTTCTTAAACGGAGTTAATTATTGTTTTATGATTTTGTACCTATGAAGCTATTATAAAATATTTGTAAAACTTAAAAATAAATACTTAAAAAAAAGATACTTATTATATTTTTATTCTTTACCAACAATGTCTATCTCTATTATGTTTATGTTAATACACGCTGTGACTGCCCGTAAGTGGAGTTGCATAAGAGCCCTAGAATTTAAGGAACAACATGTATTTAATCTAAATGTGTAACTCTGTGGGCGGTACTATAGTAAATAAATAAATCTCGAGATAAATCTTTGGATTATTGACTCCGTGTGTAGCGTTACCCGCCCCCGCTCCCTTCTTACCGCGCAGGCGATACGCGAGCCGGTATAAACGGTCGGCCTATAGATGAAGCATTTCTGGCCCCTTGAAAAAAAAGGCGCTAGATTTTAACCACCTACAAAATATATAAGAATCCGACTGAAATTCAATTTTAATAAAACTCATTTCCCAGTTTTCCTCCAACAAGCGCTGAAGCTTTAATAATAATTTTGGGATCCATCTTCCGATGCATCTTGATTAGAATCCTTATTATTTAGAAGTTCTTTTTTACATCAAAGATTGGAGTGGATTAGCGATCCGTCTGTTGATCGAGAGCATAAGAAAGAATCATCTTCATGGTGAATTCTTCCTGATTAATTATAGTTAAGATAATTAGAATAACTTAGTTTAAATTAAGTTACTTTGTGGAAATTCACAGTCCATTCAAGGTTGTGTTACGCCCGTAGCTCACCTCCGCTGCGAAACCATAACAGCGGAACCGCATTAATTTCGCTGTGTTTTGTCCGTATGTAGGAGAAGCGGAACTGCCACGGAACTGCCTGTTCTAACGCATAGATTTAACTATATTCTATCTCTTTCCCCGCGCGGTTTCGTCGATAATACTCCGACGCCAGCCACACTACCGCGCTCCGGCTGCCATTTTGTTGCGGTGCCGCGTTGTTTTCGCACGTGTTTGTGGAAATCGACAAAAATTAAAAGCGAAACTACATTTATTTCATAAAATGGACGTCGATTTCACAGAAAAATTAATTCAAGAGGTCAGAAATAGACCTATTCTTTATTTATTAAATCATCCGGATTATAAAAATAATATGAAAAAACTGCAGGCATGGAGAGAAATCCAGAGGGAATTAAATGAGGAAGGTATGTAGTCTTTTTATAATAATAATAGACTGTATTTGTAATGTATTTGTTTATTTTGCTTATAAGATAATATTATGTATTATATGTATAATTATTTATTTGTACTTATTATAGATAATATTATGATAACGTTAAGTTCTCTGCGTTTGTGTAAAATATTGAACGAATTTATCTCTGACCTCAAACGCTGCCGACGATGCTCTCTGTCGGTTGCCAGGTCTATTTTGTGGTAGAAAGGCACCTAGCTGTTCTATTTCAAAGCTGGAACTGGTATGTACGGCTGACTCTTTCGTCTGTATAAAGTTGTGCAAACAACAAGCTGCTTTTACAATTTTTATTGTGTTTGTCAAATCTGTTTCGAAAGGTCTTAGGAAAATCCTAAACTTCTGTGCCATTATTCCAAAAGCACATTCCACAACTACACGTGCTCGACTGAGCGCCTGATTAAATCTCTTTTTATCTCTATCTTGCATAGCCGCTTCTCTTACAAAAGGTCTCATCAAAAACGTTTCCAGCTTAAAGGCACCATCCCCTATTAAAACATAAGGCAAAGGATCTGTGCCTTGTTGTAATGGTTGGGCATTTGGTACATTAAGTTGACCAGTTCGCAATAGTTGTAAAAAAGGTGTTTTTTCAAATATAGTACTATCAGAATCTTTTCCAAACGATCCAATGTCAACATATATGAATTTGTAATTAGCGTCTACAACAGCCAATAACACAATAGAAAATTTACTTTTGTAACAGTAAAACATTGAGCCGCTATCTGGAGGGCATTTAATGGTAATATGCTTTCCATCCACGCTACCCAGGCAATGAGGAAATCCCCATTTCCCAAAAAAGACTTCTGCGATATTGAGCCACATTTCTTGTGTAGGTTGTGGAATGGCTAATGGTTGTAAAACATTCCATATTTCCTGACATACTTCGGTCACTATTTTTGAAACTGTTGAATTTCCTATACGATATGAAAACGATAATGTCTTATAGCAATCTCCAGTAGTTAGGAATCTGCAATGAAAATAATATTAATTTTGAAATAATATTAATTTTGTCTTATTTTGTTATTTTTCAGTCGTAACTTTGAAAGCGAAGTGGAAGAATTTAAAAGACTCCTACAAAAAGTACAAATTATCTAAAAAGAGTACAAGTGGCCAAGCTGCAAAAAAGCTTCAAAATTGGACTTGGGCAGATCAAATGAATTTCATTGATCCAGCAATTACATTGAATGAGACTCAAGGTAGTATGGAATCTCTGAATGTTGAAAAAGTTAATTCTACTGACTCTCAATCTACGGGAGACGTAACTACACAAGACGTTGCACAAGATACCCGCCCGCAAGAAACTCAAAACGCCCAACAAATTTATAGAAGGCATAGGAGAAGTAATCCGGATCCGGATCCAACAGATAGAATGATCCAGTACTTACAAAATAGAAGAGATCGCAACAGAAGTGAAGATAAAGTTGATGTAAAATGTGATGGAGTAGATTTATTATTTTTGGGATACGCTGATACTTTCAAAAAACTATCAAAGCGAACACAAATAAAAGCAAAATTTGATATCGCCCGAATTTTGATGGAGGCTGAATTAAGTGATCTGGAGGCTGTAACTTCTAACAGCAACTCTACTGCAACGGGTAGTTTCAACTACTCTGTTCTAAGTGATACCACGCATTTTCCGGCTACTCCAGGAAATTACTCCATGATCAGTGACGCAACAGTTACTGACAATGCTAATTATTATATTCTTCCACAAGAGGGCAATACGGCTATACCTACTGATTTAACAACCTCAAATCAAAATGATCATGAACAAATCAACATGTTTCACTTATCGTAGAGTTAGTAACATGCCGAATATTTTTTTTGTATTAATGATTAATAAATAAATAAATAATTTACTTACCTCAAAGTTAAGGCTAATCTTTCTCTGCTAGAAATAGCTTCCCTAAACCTTGTATTTTGTTTAGTAATATGTGGCTTCAAAAGATTATGTAGATCTTCAAAACTCCCTGGGCTCATTCTAAAATATGTATAAAAACGATCTTCATGTGACTCTAGTTCTTTACATAATAGGTTTTCTCCTAATTTCTTCCTTTTTTCATTAATCTCGTGCACCCAAATTCTACGAGATTTACGCCTTTTCAAAGTTAAAGTCCACAATAATATTTCCTCCTCCTCTGACTCTGATAACGACGACATTTCGCTCCGATGGCTGACTGATGACTAGCAGGTTCCGACGCCCGTTCCGCAACTACACAACTACACTTTATCGCAGCGGAATTCCTACAGCGGTTTCGCAACTGAAGTTTCGCAGCGGAGGTGTGAGAGGAGCATAAAGGTTACAAATTACAAAGTGGTAGATTATTTTGACGATTCAAAAGCATTTGTAAAAGTTTAATTGAATAAAAATATTTTGAATTTTGAAAAAAGAATGTTACAAAAAATAAGACCTTAGTTTCTTGTCGGTTTCTTCTACGGCACTTCTTTCAGAATATGCATTCCGAACCTGTGATACGAAAACTTGACGAGATCAGCAAGTACTTGAATACTATCAGGCAGGTTTAATAAGCATGACTGATATTCCTCTTTCCTTTCTAAGCTGGCATGAAGCTTGTGTCAAGACTAGGTATAACAATGTAACAAAAATAAGAAAGTCTACAATAAAATTAAAAATAAGTAACTAGAATTGAGTTTCTTGTCCATTTCTTCTCAGTAGAATATACATTCCGAACCAATAACAAATTCACTACACACTGATGGACTTCAAACTTGATGACTTACATTATTATTATTGTAAATTGTAAATTGAACACTTGAAAAGAGCAACCGCCGAGTTTCTTCTTTCTTTTCGGTAGGAACGTCATTCAGAACCAGTGGTAAATAATTTTGACGATTCAACTTGTAAAAGTTTATTTGAATGAAAATCTATTCTATTCTACAAACATGACTGATAATCCATTTCTCTTCAACCAACAAAGTCTGAAACTTTGTGTTAAGGCCATGCACAACGTCACAAAAATAATAGAAATTACTATTCATAGTCCACAGTCAAACGGTGTTGCCGAAAGAATGAATAGAACAATTTATAACAGAGCAAGAACATTACTAATTGATACAAGATTACCAAAAACGTTGTGGGGAGAAGCAGTTACGTGTGCAGTATATCAAATTAACAGATGTCCATCATCAGCAATAAACTTTGAGACACCAGTAGAGAGAATGGTTGGAAATATAAAAAAATTTTAAAAGAAAAATAAAACCGACTTCAAAAACCAAAAACACTAAAAAGTAGAAAATAATTTTTGTTTAGCTACACATGTAATGTACCTAGGTATGAAGTCGAGCGAGCATATTAAAACAAAATTAGAAATCCAAGAGTGAAGCTCGCCCGACTTCATACCTAGGTACATTACATGTGTAGCTAAACAAAAATTTTTTTCTACTTTTTAGTGTTTTTGGTTTTTGAAGTCGGTTTTATTTTTCTTTTAAAAATTTTTTATTTCACAATTTTTAGTGGCCCCACTGTACTATAATATGCTAGGCCCAGTTAAAACCCTACTGTTTACTAAGCTATTACAGTGATCGCGAGCCATTTGCTCTTATCCATTGAGGAGTTCACCAAATTTATATGGGACCACCTGCACAGTATACACTTTCAAACAAAAAAAAAAATTCCAAATCAGTCCAGGGGTCTTTGAGTAATTGGGGAACATACATAAAAAATAAAAATAAAAAATAAAAAAAGATCCCAACGAATTGAGAACCTCTTCCTTTTTTGGAAGTTGGTTAAAAAATCTATCGAGATTAAGAGTCTTTGGTTCTAAAGCATGGGTGCACATTTTACCTAAACAGGATAAACTTCTAGAAAGAGCAAAAGAAATGCGATTTGTGGAAGTCCAAAAGAGCTTGTTTATCACAAACTATACAAGAAAAACAAAAATACTTGACAAGATTATTGAATCTTATGAACATGGACAAATTGAATTGTATATATCACACTAATCTATACATATAATAAAATTGTAGAAAAGTGGTGTCTGTACAATGGAAATATATAAAAAAAAAGTAGCAGGGGTTGTTATTATATCGATGCCGAACCCGAAATTGTAATTAATTTTTTTTGTCTGTTTGTCTGTTTGTGTACGGAACCCATATAGGATCACTTTTTTCTTTCTTTTTCGCTTTTCAGGGCTGGCCTCGAAAATATTCGGAACGCATTCATTTTTCTCTGGTAACTTTTCGTCTGCCATGTTTTAACAATTTCGCTGTTCAAAATGTGATATCAAATGTTATCAAAGAGGAATAATGAGTTGAGAAAAAATTATTTTCTCTCCGAAATATGTTTGTGATCAAAAAAATTTTGTTCTAGCTATGGGTCGATTCCAATTTTTTCTTAATACTTCATTTTATTTCACTTATACTTACCATAATATCTTTGACTTGAATTATGATTATGAATACCAATAGCAATTTTATATTGAAATTCAAAAATTTTGTTCTCAAAAATAATAAAATACAAAATTCTTTGCTTTCCACTTGAGTAGAAAAGTTTTAGATTTACCGCCACTCCTGTTAATTTTTTAAAAATTTGTAACTAGCTTTAACGGCTCTGGGTTTTAGCCTTTTTAAGCCTACATCCTTTTACCGTGAATAGTTTTATTATTGCCTCTCATAGCTTCTAGTGCTAATATTCCCAAAGCACTACCACACTGAGTGCTAACAGATATTGCTTTTGGAGTAATGTCTTCTGTTGAGGACTCTATTATTGTAGGTTTTTCTATTTCAGTACTCGTAGAGGGTTCTGGAATACTTTCATCCACAGTTGGTTGACTAAAATCAATTTGGCGTCTGCTTCTTTCCAAATATCGACGGGCTCTTGATGTAGGCATTGCTGATACATGGGTGGACCAAGGAAATATGCTTGGTATGGTCCCCTTTTTTAAATACCTGCATATTTGAGGATATCCTGAAAAATAAAAATAAATTGAACAAGTCAGCAATATTATTTGTCTAAACTAGTATTAGGTACCTATATTGATAAAAATAAGATCTTTTTAGACCAGGCCTAAAACTATAGGTGGGTAAAGGGTGACAGGATTCATAGTGATACATTAGTGATGCATGGTTTGTTTATTCTTTAAAAGAAACTAGGGAAATATTCAAACCAAATTATTTATGTTGGAAATCAGCTTTCAAACACAGTAACATATTTATAGTTCCATGAACACACTGGTACAAATGATAATGCGATTTTGTGACACTAATGTCTGAAATTAGATACTTTTAACTCACCTGTGTAAGCTGACTCTCCTACATAATCAGACTCTTGGAAATGATTCCGACACAACCTGCTATGCAAAGTCGCCACAAAATTTTTGCGACGTATAACCTTCTCCCACTGTTTTTTTAACTTTGGATCCTTCGGAAATAAATGGACACCGGAGTTAGTACATCCTGGCACAGCACAAAGAGGCATATTTTGAGAAAATTAAAAATTACTTTGTGAAAGGTTATAAAACGCATGAATATGAGTTTTCAATGGCCATGGCGAAGATGCGCCGCGCCCAGTGTTGCCAGTGGCAGATAGTCAATTGTAACACGAGACATCTCAAAATGTAACATTTTCACGAGAAAAGTAACATTTCCTTATTTTTCGTGGAAAATAAAAGTAATAAGGTGCACAGGTTAATATGGCACTTTATTATACAAAAATTTAAACAGTTTTCTTGTCCCATTAGTTAAGCTTAAAAAGAATCGTAATAATAATTGTTGATTGAATAAATTGACTGCTGATCCTGAAAAAGAAAAACAAATCAATATGTAAAATAATAATATAACAACGGATTTAGAAATGTCTTTGAATAGCTATAACTTATTTTGTTAATCAATTTATAATACAAGTGTAAATTAAAAATTTATATCACCCGAACAAGTGAAGATTACATTAACTAGAAAAGAGCTGATAATTTTCAAACGGCTGAACCGATTTTCTTTGATTATAGCTAAGAACAATCTCCATCAAGCCACCTTTCAAACAAAAAAACTAAATTAAAATCAGTTCATTAGTTTGAGAGCTACGATGCCATACACAGATACACACGTCAAACTTATAACACCCCTCTTTTTGGATCGGGGGTTAAAAAGATTAAAATCGTTTTATATCGGGCGATCTGGCAACACAGGACTGTTTGAGTTTGAGAGGCTACGCACTAGGTGGACTTTGTCTGTGTAGCGTTTGATGGCGCGCGTGTGGTGCCTTTTTGGAGCGTTTTTTTTTTTTTTGTTAAAAGTGGCTGGTTTTTGTGTTTCACTGGCGTTTTTGGTGCTAGAACCATGCTGGAACTAACTGGGAAGCGCTCTAAAGGGGCGCCGTACGTATGTCGGCGAGCGCCGGCACAGACGAAGTCCTTACTTATATAGTTTCCCTAACTTGAAAATATCTACAAACTTGACATTGGCTAATCTTTGTAAAGCCAGACGAGAGAATAAAAAAAAACGCACTAGGTAGGTACGCAGTGAAGAAAATTACGCGGGAATTTCAAATTCGTTTTGTTAACTGAACAATACTAGGTAGGTACCTAACTACTTACCTTGGTCTCAGCAAAGAGATCGATAGTTCGATAGCAAAACTCAAATTTTAGGTTACGCCGGCCGGTATCTACTCAGCTCGCTCTCATTCCTGTAAAGAAAACCGAAGTTACCTACAACAATAACTAAGTAGTAAATAGCTAAATGATCTTCTGGAAACTAATGTGACTTAATAATAAGATGACAGTCAATACAAAAACAAACTGCTTTCAGTTGCAAATACTATGACTTTGTTTTTGCATTACTGATTCCCTAATTAGTTAACTACTTACTTATTTACTTAAAACTACATTGTATACAACATTTACTTACCAAGCAAGTAGTGTTAGCAACACATATACACAGTCGATAAGGATAACGAACAAACCAATCACTTTCGAATTTTGACGAAATAAAGATACAATTTTTTTTTGTACTTAGATACCTAACTACAATATCACTACCCCGCAACGAATAACTTTTTTTTTTCTCTCGTCTGGCTTTACACTGATTAGCCAATGTCAAGTTTGTAGTTATTTACAAGTTAGGAAAACTATATGTATAAGAATGGACTTCGTCTGTACCGGCGCCCGCCGACATACACGCGGCGCCCCTTTAGAGTGCTTCCCAGTCAGTTCCTTGGTCAGTTCCACCACCAATAAACACTAGCAGAACACAAAAACCGGCCACTTCTAACAAAAAAACACTCCAAAAAGTCACAAAACGCGCGCCAGCAAACGCCACCACAGACGAAGTCCACGAATAACTATTAGCCAAAACCAAAGACCTTACACTTAAGGTCTTTGGCCAAAACAAAGTTGAGTCACAGAGAAAAACATACAAAACACTTTTTTAATCACAGAGTGTACAGGTATATTTGTACAGATATTTGATGTATATATAGCGCCGTGTTCTCTACCAGGGTAGAAAGAAAAACAAAAGAAATGAACACTAAAAAAAATATATATTATAATTCACAATTTTAAGTTACAATTTGTAAACGTCAACATGATACAACGGGCTAGAGGCAACTAACCAAACTCGCTACGGCTCACACGTCGTAGCTCGAAAATGCCTATTTACTAGTGCCTCTACATCACACCACCCCAAATTTTTATCTTAATAAAAATTAAACAAATACGAATTTCTGCAACCTTAATTTTATTTCACAATATTCGTTCTTCATTTTTCGACAACCCTAGCAATGTTTCCGATCCGCTTACCCAACAAATCATAATTTAAACACGTCACCCAGTTAAAGTGTTCCTTTGATTCGATGCATGGTACATCTCTTAACACATTATACTTGAGATGAGGTCACTAGAACTTGAGCGGGTGGCGACGGGGTCGCTGTGGCAAGTCCACTTACAATTGTTGCTATTCCCACGCCATCCAGCCTTCGTTGCACTCAACGCTTCGAATGTTTGTTACATTACATTTTACATTTACACACTATCCAATAAATTATAACAATCGTCAACCACTCTAACACTCTCAATAATAAGGTTTAGTTATGACTTCTAATAAAAAATAATACATGAATAAAATAAAAAATAATATATGCGGATCGGGGCCATTTTACAATACTTATTTCGTAATACTTATTGCTTAATTGCTAGTTGATACTCAAATTATTCTACTGATACCTAACGGGCGTTTTGCTGACTCTCCCACTCCGAGTAGTACGGATTGTATGAGTCGGCAAAACGTCATCGTCACTAAATCTACATTTTTTCTTACATGTCGTTTCATCCGGCGTCTGTCGTGGATTTTTGATATCCAGGACAAAAGCCGGTTTTAACCTGTCAATTGAAATAAGTGCTTGTCTATTGGGTAACTGTACTAAGTATGCTTTTTCCAACCGCTTTATGACGTCATAGGGACCGTCATACGGTGGTTGTAGACACTTACGCATTACATCGTTTCTAACAAAAACTTTTTTACAGTCTTTTAAAGCAGGGTGCACAAAAATAGTTCGAGAGTCTCTCTGTGTCTCGGGTTTCGGTCTTAAATTACTAATTACCTGTTTCAACTGCTTTAGGTACTCCTCACCGTCCGTTATCTTACTATCCGATGGTTCGAAAAATTCTCCAGGGAGCCTCAGAGTTCGCCCAAAGGTTAATTCCGCGGCACTTACCCCTGTGTCACTGCGTGGTGCTGCACGTAGTCCCATCATAATGGTGTGCATTTCTTCAACCCACGATCTATTGTCCTTTAATCTCGCCATTAAGGCGGCCTTAAAACTACGATGCCATCGTTCGATCATGCCATTACTTTGTGGATGGTACGGTGTCGTTTTAAACTTATGAACCCCTAAATATTTCATTAACTGTCTAAAGAGACTGCTTTCAAATTGCTTTCCTTGATCTGAACTCAAATTAATAAAACACCCATGTCTAGTAATCCATCCTTCATACACGAGTTTGGCTACTGTCTTCGCACAAATATCTTTAATTGGAAATGCTTCCGGCCAACCTGTTTCTCTATCGATCATTGTAAGACAATACCTGTAGCCTTCCTCTGAAATAGTGAATGGACCTGTAATGTCAATGTGTAAATGACACATTCTATCTACTTTTGCAAATTGCCCTAAAGGTGACATAGTGTGTCTGTGAACCTTTGCTTTTTGACACTCTATGCACGACCTAGCCCAAATACCTATATCTTTATTCATCCCAGGCCAAAAATAATTATTAGTTACCATTTTCCTTGTTGTTCTAATGCCTGGATGGCTGAGGTTATGTATTGTTTCGTATGCGATACGCCTAAACTGTTTTGGTAAGTAAGGTCTAGCCTTATCGCCTCGCAAGTTACAAACAATCGGCTTATTTACACTCGGCAAGTCAATTTTTATTAGTCTCGTATTACCGTTTTGTGTTCCTAGCAATTCTGTGAGCTCTTTGTCGTTCGCTTGCGCAATAGCCACTTCTGTGAAGTCAAGTACAGACGGGCACGAAATTGTTTCAACGCGCGATAACGCGTCCGCGGGCGCGTTCTCTTCGCCTTTTGTATAGCGTATATCCGTCGTGAACTCACTAATAAATAATAACTGACGGGTCCTTCGCGGCGTTTCTTTACTACTACTTAGCTTTTTAAACGCAAACGTTAACGGCTTATGATCTGTATACAAAACGAGATCTCTACCTTCGAACATGTTCCTAAAATATTGCACTGACAAATAAAGCGAAAGTAACTCCCTGTCGTAGGTACTGTACTTTTGTTGCGTGTCAGTCAATTTTTTTGAAAAATAACCTAACGGAACCCATTCGTTATTTACTCTTTGTTGCAATGTGCCTCCAACGCAACTATTTGACGCGTCTGCCATTATAGCAAGCACTTGACCTGTTATCGGATACGCTAACAAAGCAGCGTTCTGTAAATTCAACTTGCATTGTTCAAAAGCTTGAACAGCACTTTCTGTCCACACTATACTACTTTTGTCACGTTTCTTTGCTCCGTGAAGATACTTATTTAATTCAGCTTGATATTCGGCTGCCTGACGCAAATGACTTCTATAGAAATTTACCATGCCCAGAAATCTACGAAGTTCCTCTACCGTTTTCGGTCTGGGAAAGTCTACAATGGCTTGGACCTTGCTTGGCAACGGCCTTAAGCCACTGGCTGAGACCTCATGACCCAGAAACTCAACTTTATCCTGCGAAAATGCACACTTTGCTAAATTAATAGTTAGCCCAACTTGTTGTAATCTTTCAAAAACGGTCTCTAAATGTTTTTCGTGAAGCGAACTATTTTCGCTAGCTATTATTAAATCGTCTAAATACGAAAAAACAAATTCAGTTTTATAATTCGCACTATCCGGGTTATTTTGTTGAAAATTTGCCTCTAAATCCTGTAAAACATAATTATTCATGAAACGTTGAAATGTTTGTGCTGCGTTTCTTAAACCGAAAGACATACATGGCCATTCAAACAAACCAAAAGGTGTAATGATAGCTGTTTTCTCCACGTCATCCTCTGCTATCGGAATAAAATGATACGCTCGGTTAATATCAATCCTGCTAAATACTTTCTTATCGGCTAAAATAAACGTAAAATCCTTTATGTGAGGAATTGGGTATCTATCAGGCTTCGTAATTGCATTCAGCGCTCTATAGTCTCCACACGGCCTTATATTACCATCTTTTTTAGGTACAACGTGTAGAGGACTCGCCCACGCACTCTTTGACGGGCGGCAAATACCCATTTCCTGCATAAGGCGAAATTCTTCTCTTACCTTTTTAAATCGGTCCGGCGGCAGCGGCCTTGGGCGCGCATGCACCGGAGGACCTGAAGTCTCGATGTGGTGTCTTACGTTGTGACGTGGTGGTTCTTTGAACGTCGCTGGCTTAGTTAATTCTGGGAACCTACTTAGGAGAGAATAACATGGATGCGATTCGGCTATAGTAAAAATAGATGAATGCTCCGAGTTTACTATAGTGGAAATTACATACATGTTAGTCTCCTGATCTAACAATCGTCTGTTTCTTAAGTCTACTAACAAATTATACTTAGCTAAAAAATCCGCTCCTAAAATGGGTTGTTTAACGTCGGCTATTACAAAAGTCCACTTAAACGCACGACGCAATCTTAAATTTAACACTAGAGTCTTTGTTCCGAAAGTTTGTATTTCACTACCATTCGCGGCATAAAGTTTGTATTTATTATTCATTGCACTGTCACACACTGATTTATAACTTTTAGGCAACACTGAAATGTTCGCACCTGTGTCTATTAAATAACGTATGCCATTTTCCTTATCCGTAATACATAAACGGTGGTTCCCTAATTCGACGCAGGTACCCACCGGTTCCACCTGCATCTCCACTAGTTTTCCTGCTTCGTATTCCAGGTGCACGGCTGTTCGCAGCGATTAGCTCTCTGCCTATATTTAAAATGATGCACGCAGAGCCAGTCCGGGCTATCCGGGGTACGTCTGGACCTGCTGTCCTCTCGTCCTCGGGAACGCGAACGACCACGGAACCTTCCGCGACCTCGCCTGCCTCGCCAACTGTGTCTGGACCTGTCCAGCTGGTCCAACCTCGCATGGATCCTGGCTATTTCAGCTGCCATCGACGAAGTTCCGGGTACCGCCTCCTTAACTGCCACTTCTGCTATCGGTTGGGACTTCATAGTTTCCATTACTTTGTCAGCAATCACGGCTAGTCTGTCTAGATCTTTGGCTTCTGTCGCAGCCAGAACGCCTCGTGCTGCTGCTGGTAGCAGATTCTGCCATAAAATGCTTAGGGTCTCATTATTAATTTTACCCCTGGCCAGATCCTGCATTTTCCGGAGGAGGTGGCTGGGTTTCTGATCACCCAGTTCCATCTCCCCGATGAGCTTCTGTATCTGGCGGTTCTCCGACTCTTCATACATGTTCAGCAACCTTTCTTTAAGTACCTCGTACTTACGCACCTCCGGAGGATTGATCAGGATGTCCGTCACCTGTTGAATGACATCCTTACTCAGCTTGGATACCACTAAGTTATACTTGGATGCGTCTCCTTGTTTTTGTGGTGCTAGTATTGCTTCCAGCTGGATAAACCAGACCCTAGGTTGGTCGGTCCAAAACTCCGGGATCTTCGACGTGATAGATATCGACGCTAGATGCGTGTCTTCATCCATCACTACTGTCGTAGGTTGCGCCATTTTTAAAGTTTTTTAGTTTTTCACTTCCTTACACGTGTTAATTTGAGTTGCCCTAGCTTACGTTACTTTACTTTATTTTAATTAAGAAAATTAACACGCGCTACCCTGGTAGTTCAAAGTCCGAGTCACCAATGTACAGGTATATTTGTACAGATATTTGATGTATATATAGCGCCGTGTTCTCTACCAGGGTAGAAAGAAAAACAAAAGAAATGAACACTAAAAAAAATATATATTATAATTCACAATTTTAAGTTACAATTTGTAAACGTCAACATGATACAACGGGCTAGAGGCAACTAACCAAACTCGCTACGGCTCACACGTCGTAGCTCGAAAATGCCTATTTACTAGTGCCTCTACACAGAGTAATTACAAAACAAAGTGAACTTAGACCAATAACTTAGAGAAAGTGAAATAAACTAACAAATGGGCCAATGGGACAAACGAAAACTGTTTTGGATGCGTTCCGTTTCACGATTATTTTTGGTTTGCTGGGAAAAATTTGAATATTTTTATGAAGTCCTAAAAGTAACGTAAAGTAACATTTTGAGTCGTGTAACATGGAGGAAACATGAGGGGGTCAAAAGTAACGTAAAATGTTACAAAAGTAACATTCTGGCAACGCTGGCCGCGCCATCTAGCGTGATAAAATGGCAGTCAGCATCCAGCAACCATGTTTCTGTGAAACCATAAAAACACATAGAGACAAACATGTATTTATAATCTGTGCCAGTGTTTCTACTTTTAGAGATTTCACCCTATTTTAAGGCGAAACTAATATTAGGCATGGCTTAAAAGCTTTTTGTATGTCGATGTCGATAGAATATGATTTGGGGTGATTTCAGGTGATATTTCTATTGTGCTAATAGTGATAATACTGCTGTACACAATCTTAAATGATTAGCAAATTATTGACAAGCCTAAAAATTAAAATTACTATTCTTTTTAGCAGGTAGCATAAAGAAAGGGATAGCAAATGATTTGTATTTTAGTTTATTTTAGAAAATGTAATAGAGCCACATTTTTTAAGATTTTTAAGTATCAATGAAAAACTTTTTCATTCCCAACTTTTGTGATGTATTATACTAATTAGTTAGTACTTATGAGACTGAGCGTTTTTTTTTATAATTTGAAAAAAATATATTAGATAGATATCTACGTCACAAGAACACTCACAATTTTTGATCGTGTATATTGAAAATGTTAATTGAAAAAACATTGGTAAAACCAAAATCGTAAGTGGAAACACTATTAAGCAAAAAAGCATCTCGCCGCGAGATATATACTCTTTGGAGTAAATGTATTTCTTTTTTTTTTCTCTCGTCTGGCTTTACAAAGATTAGCCAATGTCAAGTTTGTAGTTATGTGACAAGTTAGTTGAACTATACAAGTATGGACCCCGCTGTGCCGGCGCTCGCCGACATACGTACGGCACCCCTTTAGAGCGCTTTCCAGTCAGTTCTAACAAAAAAAAAAAAAACCAAAAAGGCAGAGCACGCCCACCAGCTAACACCAACACAGACGAAGAGTAAATTCTTTAGACTGGTATATAGTGATCTGTGGAGTAATGTAGCCTGTAGGTAAAACATCTTTTGTTTCTGGTCGGTGGTAAAACATGGAGGTGGCGACGAGACGAGAAGCAGTTTATAATTTATTAGATTTAGAATCAGTGTTTTTTGAGTTGAGTACTTGCCTATTAGATGGCTTTGTTTTAAAATTAAATTTTTGTACTATCGTTAGTGTCCTGTGATTAAATCACGGCTTCAAGTATTATTTCACAATTTGCTAACATAGTTATAAAATACCACGTGCTGAATTTCATTTTGTTAAACTTCACGATCGACTTTTTCGCTTGAGGTACCTATTTGCCAGTGTTTTGTATAATAAATAATGCATTTCGGATGGTCCAGTTCGTATTTCGTATCAGAAATAAAACACTACCTAAGAAGAATTATGCAGGGAATATTGCATTTATTTGCCTTGTGTATTCTTTTTTTCGATTATTATATTTTTCCTATCTTTGGATCCAGTTTCATATAAGATTTGGGATTCTCTTGGTTTTGTGTTTCTCAATTTCTTCAATTCTCTTAGAATAAGTTTAATGTCCACTTTTTTTATCTTTAGTATAGGCCTTAAATATCGCAAGAATTTTCATGTAGAATTGAAATCTTGATTGGATATTTCATTGTGATGATACCTTGGTCGATTTAAATGTTCTATGTGTTTTGGACACATTTCGTGTAATCAACGGCATTTGGCTCGAAAAGGAAAAGCCCTCATTTTCTAAAGGGTACTATTTAAATGCCCACCAAAATAATTTTTAGACCCTAAGACTAAGCACCAAGTAAAATGTGTTAACTCCAAATAAAATAAACCCACTATACTGAGGTGCCTAAAGAACTACGTTTTGAGTTCCAGAATAATGACACACTCATCAGAATATTGTAATAAGCCTTTTCTAAATCCGTTAATAATGTTTGAGGTCATTTGAGGATGATTAATTGTGTCTTGAAACAGGTGGGAAAAGTTTGTTTCTGTAACAGATTTATTTACATTTCCAGGTTTTGTAAGGAATATTCGGGCAACATCCAGTTACTCGGGGCAAAAACACTGACGTTAGCAGGATGCAGCATGTTCGTAGAATTCAGAGGAAGAGTGTACTGGATCTGCCAAGTTGCTCACACATAGAACTTAACACATATGTGATCTATGCCTGTGAATCAGCAGTAGAATCGGTTTTGAAATAGTATTTTTCCAGCCTTTGAAGTCGTTGGTGGCATATTCTTCGAATATGTCACTCTTCATCCAACCAGATTCACTTCTACCAAGGCTCCCTAGATCTAATTCGAACCACTAGGATATGGAACGCCCTTCCGGCGTCAGTTTTCTCTTCCACCTATAATATGGGTACCTTCAAGTCAAGAGTGAATAGGCAACTTCTAGGCAAGCGCGCTCCATTTTAGGCTGCATCATCACTTGCTAAAAGGTCTGAAAAAAAAAAAGGCACCGTTCGCTATTTTGTTTTGGTGGTCTAATGTAAAGAAAGACGTTGAAAGAAGGATGCATTTGCCCATTGGCGTTAGGACATGATTAATACCGTCAAATTGTCTTTTTAAGCCCCAACCCAAAAAGAGGGGTGTTAAAGTATTGGAGATGCTATGGGAGGGCAGCACAGCCATGGTGCGTGCGTCTGAAATCATGGCAGATGCAATACAGTCTGCTGGAGTACTAGTTTTCATTCAACAGAATGAAAATAATACTAATTAATAAATTAATTTATTACATAGTATTATTTTTAAGCCCTGACCCAAAAAGAGGGGTGTTATAAGTTTGTCGTGTGTATCTGTCTGTGGCATCGTAGCTCCTAAAGTAACAAACTGATTTCAATTAAATTTTTTTTGATTGAAAGATGGCTTAATCGAGAGTGTTCTTAGCTATAATCCAAGAAAATCGGTTCAGCCGTTTGAAAGTTATTAGCTCTTTTCTAGTCATGTAAGCTTTTTGAAGTCTGTATGTTATTAGTGAATCTACCGCTGGTTTGAAATACAGTTGGCATGTAAGAATCTTAGTTGTTGAACTGTCATATCTACTTGTGGCATAAGCTTCACACTTGGTGGGAAGGGACTTGTAGTCATGTTTTTCTATATGATGTCTGTTGATTTCGACCTAGGTCTTGTATTTCTGGTTTTGATGATGTAAAGTGAACTTGAAGTTGTGCGTCGTATTTTAAGTTTGATGATTCTGTTCATCAACTGGGTTTGAGGAAATCCAAACTGGCTGAGTAGGTATATCCGAGATATATCCAAAGTTTGGAAGCTCTCAGAAGTTATTTCAAACATTTGCTTTTAATGATTGTTGGATTATGTCCTAGTAGATTGGGAAAGAGGAATATTAGTCATGTTTTTAAAAAAATCTGCCTGATATTCTTCAAGTACTTTAATTAATAAGTTGTAGCAACGTATTTTGCAATTAAAATGTTTGAAGGGTGTGAATCTACCACTGTAAAACTACACTTTGTGTACAGTTACATACAGTTGTCAGAATCTTAGTTGTTGATGTTGGAATGTCATACCTACTTCTGGCATAAGCTTCATGCTTGGTGGAAAGGGAAACTAATGGTCCCCACCATTAGTCACGTTTCTCAATGTGCGGTCTATAGATTTCATTAGGTCTTTTATTTCTGGTTTTGATGATGTAAAGTGAACTTGAAGTTGTGCGTCGTATTTTAAGTTTGATGATTCTGTTCATCAACTGGGTTTGAGGAAATCCAAACTGGCTGAGTAGGTATATCCGAGATCTATCCAAAGTTTGGAAGCTCTCAGAAGTTATTTCAAACATTTGCTTTTAATGAAATTTTTGTTGGATTATGTCCTAGTGGATTGGGAAAGAGGAATATTAGTCATGTTTTTAAAAAAATCTGCCTGATATTCTTCAAGTATGTACCTTAATTAATAAGTTTTGTTGCAACGTATTTTGCAATTAAAATGTTTGAAGGGTGTGAATCTACCACTGTAAAACTACACTTTGAAATACAGTTGTCAGAATCTTAGTTGTTGATGTTGGAATGTCATACCTACTTCTGGCATAAGCTTCACGCTTGGTGGGTAGGGAAACTAATGGTCCCCACCATTAGTCACGTTTCTCAATGTGCGGTCTATAGATTTCGATGATTTTCTATAAAGTGAACTTGGAATTGTGCGTCGGATTCTGTTCATCAACTGGGTTTGAGGAAATTCAAACTGGCTGAGTAGGTATATCCGAGGTCTTTCAAAGTCTGAAAGCTCTCAAAAGTTATTCCAAACATTTGCTTTTAATGAAATTTTTGTTGGATTATTATAATAATAATTTTTATTTAACTTATACATAAATTGATTACATACACAGCAAGATTGAGATTCCTACCTTCTGCACTAGGAAATACCTATATTGAGAAGGTAGGCAGGCATACAAAGTTTAAAGTTTTATGTCCTACTAGAGGATGCCCGCGGCTTCGCCCGCGTGGATTTCGGTTTCATTAAATCCCGTGGGAACTCTTTGATTTTCCGGGATAAAAAGTAGCCTATGTCCTTCCCCGGTGTGTATCCTAAGTCTGTACCAAATTTCATTAAAATCAGTTCAGTGGTTGGGCCGTGAAAACGTAGCAGACAGACAGACAGACAGACAGACAGACACACTTTCGCATTTATAATATTAGTATGGATAAGTGCTAGCATGACTGGAAAGGGGAATATAAGTCGTGTTTAAAAAAAAACTGCCTAATATTCTTCAAATACCTTTAATAATTAGTTTTCATCACCGACACCACAGTTATTCAAATCAGGTAAGTTCGTGGTATTGCCCTGATAAACAAAGTTCAAGACCAGTCCTTTGTAATCAGTTATAACAATTTTATTTAATACTTGCAGGTTGTGACTTGTTTTTCAAGACAACACAACGACAGTCAAATGGAATCATTTATTCGCCTTTAAAAGTTCTAAAGTGTATGTATCTGTAGTTGATTTCAACGTCACACACAAGCAACACTTAGTATTTTTTTATTGCGAGATACGTATTTATTTTATTGTATAAATGTATAAGCAGGCGAGCGTTTTCTTTGCGTGGTGTTGCACCTGTCGGAGTTTCTTTTCGGCCGCCTTTAGGTTGGTCCCGTTTTTTTTCTATTTCTTTTCTTCTAACTGCGATCAGTCCTTGGACTATAAACAGATTTAGGATTTTTAAAAGTTTCAACACATTTTCGGTCCCGTTTTCTGACCTAATTTCTGTTGGATCCTTCCCGACATCATTTTTATCAGCGCTGAGTGAGCCAGCAATCCCTAGGTGTATGACTCTCAGGGTGAGACATGTGAAGATGGCCATATATCTTTTCTGTCGCGTTCGGTCGATGGTCACTGAGAGGGGCCCAAAATAATCAATAAAATAAAGGTCACGTTCGTCAAACTGATGTTTGTGGAAATGTTTTTCACAAACACGTCTTCGAAGGAAAGGGTACAATTTAAATGCCCACCAAAATAATTTTTTAGACTCTAAGACTAAGCACCAAGTAAAATATGTTAACTTCAAATAAAATAGTGTTACGGGTTGCCTTCAATGATGCTACACAAAACGTTTTAAACTAATTTATTTCACACAACATGCACTTAGGCTAAATCTTATCCTAGGTTTTAGGCGCCAGGAGAGTTTTTCTATTTCGTACTGGAACTCTGCCAAAACCAGACCTCGGCTAGCTGTATTCAGGGTACGCATTAGCGGTCAGCCGCCCAGGCGGTTCGTCTTAGCGGCTAGCCGCCTGACGCGGTTGAAACAGCGGCTGACCGCCACGGGCGGCGAGCCGCCTGATCAACCGCGTCAGGCGGTTGAACCGCTAGTCGGAGAATTGCGTTCAGTCTATAATAATTGAAATGGACGCTATCGAGATAGCTTGTGTTATCTATTTGTACTATTGAAAACGACGACGACAAAGTAAAAATAAAATTGATTCATCCGTTACTGCAAACACGACACGAATCTGGCCAGTTTGCAATTTGTTTTCAAGAATTGAAAAAACACGGAGATAAATTTATATAATATAGCTTCTCTTTGTTGAATTTCGATGATAAATTTTTCATAAAGTTTTCATGACTGCGCTTTCCGACCTGCGGCACGCGGCGTACTCAACCGCCTAGTGCGCCCGGGCAAGATGGCGGCCATGCTTCCTCCGCTTGCGCTGCCTCCCGTTCAACCGCCGCGGTTTGAATTTCGTCGCAGTTTAGTGCGTACAAAATGCGTGGTTCCATATAAAAGCGGCTGGCCGCGCGGTTAGCCGCACACGCGGTTAACCGCTAATGCGTACGAGCGCTTACAAAATACTTGTAGAAATTCGGTGGGTCTAAGGACCTCTGTTCCATTTGGATTGGTTTCCTTGGCCCACAGGTCTCGTGCAGCAGCTGGGGCTCTTGATGTTTATAGTGAATTTCTTTTCAGGGCATTGAATTGATACACGTGTGCCATCATACAACTTTCACTTTATTATTGTAGTTAATTTGTTTAACACCCGGTACAACACGTAAGAAATTAGAATATTCTGTACAATCAAAAAACGGTTTGGCGGCAAGTCCTAGTTCTACATGACCGTTAGTTATACGAGACACGAGTACATATTATCTATGTGTTGTCTATGTGTGTCAGAGTCGCGCAGGTTTACTTGAATTAAAACGAGAATTCTAATTAAATACGAGCAACTATATTTCACCACTTTGCCAGTTCGAGACAACGGGCACAAGAGAGCATAGGGCATAGACAAATAAATGTACACAGATAAAATTTACATCTCAATACTCCCACTTAAATTATATGTCCCTATGCTTAAACCCCATAACCTTTTATTTAGGTACTAGGTTCATGTTTAATTGGGTATTTCTTTATAATAATAAAAACATATTGTCTTTTTGAAGTTTTACTTTTTTCACCTAAGCACACAGAGTGATATATACACACAGACATAGACATAAAAGTTTAACCAAAGACTACAACTTAATAATACAGACTATTCCTAATAAAGATATTAACAAAAATTAACAAACTTGACAACCCTATGCTATCTTAAACAAACCAACAATCAATCAACTATTACTCAAAACAACTTAACACTTGGTCTCTGTTTTTGACAAATTTAGTTACTGGTAATGCTTTAGCAAGAAAATCTGCTATTTGATTCACCGAACTTACATAATTAATAGATATGATACCAGCTTCAACTTTTTCTCTTATTAACTTATATTTCACATCAATATGTTTTGATCTCTTGTGATACACAGGGTTGTGTATTAATTTAATTGTACTCTGATTATCAATACAAAGAGATATTAATTTTTGTGGCACTCTAATATCAATAAAAAGTTGTCTAAGCCACTACAATTCCTTTGCAGCTTCTGCTGCTGCCATAAACTCGGACTCCGTAGTGAACAAAGCAACTGTGGTTTGTTTTCTACTAGCCCACGTTACTGGACCACCATTCATCATGAAAATATATCCCGAATTCGACTTCCATGAGTCCAGGTCTGAGGTTTAAGGTACAAACAAGAATGTGTGTTTGTGTGTTTGTGTGTGTGTGTGTGTGTGCGTGTGTGACATGATGTTAAGTATGGTGCGCGTAAAAAAAAAATGTTATTTGTGGAGTAGTGAAATGTGTCGATTAAATGTCTTTTTAGAATAGCGAAAAATGTCAATTTCAGAGTAATGTTTGTTATAGGTGCGAGTTATTCTTGCAATAGCTGAGTTTTGGGAGTATTTCTTTCTTTTAAAAGCGACTGTTGCGTTGAAAAAGATTTAAATAAAAAAAGAGCTAGTTTCGCTTGCCTTTTTCGATGACGTACTTTCAGTTCAAAAGAGGTGCTTACTTGACAACGGTAGCTTATGAAAAACTTACAATCAATGCATTTAGTGAATGATAGTGCTTCCTATTGAAAAAAGCTTCCTCATCCAGGTGGGGCCGTATGATAGCAATGTGGGTACCATCAACACATCCAACAACACCTGGGAAGCCAAAAACGTCCATGAATCTGTAAAAAAATATTAGTTTTTATACTATTCTAGTAAAATATTTGATCATTTGTTCTATTGAATAAGATTTGAATTATTGGATAAAATAGTATAACATGGTGCTCTTACCCCTTCATAATAGTCCTTCTCTCTTCAATGCTGCTGGGGAATTTTATATGCCGCAACAACACTTCTGACCGGTTGAGGGCGTCGGTCACTTCAGCCACACGCTTGTGGACGGCAGTTTGGCAGAGCCCCAAATTGAAGTCTTTACCGACCCGTCTCTGGTAGCTGCCACCAGCATAAAAGTCTAACGCAGCCATGATCTATGATGGATACAAACAAGTACCTATGAGATTAATTAATTATTTTTTTTGGTGGGACTAACGGATCCCTTAGGTGTAATTGGCTAGCTTTTTTGCATAATTTTTTATCCTATTTTTTATTTTTGTCATTTTCATATTTTTCAACACTAGGTACATTATACTTACTTTCAGCTCTGTAGAGATACCTGTCGATCTCTGCTTTGGCCGCAAATATGGCGTGAGTTTGTCGACTAGTCAGTGGAACAGCGCCAACTAGGCAATAAAATTCAATTTATTCTTTTATTTTTTTGACGTGACAACGTCTTATAATTCGATAGAGCCGGCTGCACGCACGAAAAAACATGACTCATGCGGCGTTACCTCGCTCTGAGGCGTTCCATGTACCTAAGGCTTGAAGTGCAAGCGAGAGCGCGGAACGAGCGACAAAGAAGCACAATCGGCCTTTGTTGTCACGTTCAACTATCGTCAGTAAACCGACTTTACAGACAACCAATTTTTTTCGATTAAAAATGTTTTTAATTAAGGAGCTTGGTATACGCATATTATGTTTACGTGTGGGTCGAGTTCATAGTATCGCGGTACATCTTCCATAATAATATTTCCTCCGATTATAATTTTATTATAAGTATAGATAAGATTCCTACCGGATTCGTGATCAGAAGATAATCACCCGGCAGTTCGGGCAGGTATAGGCCCCTGTCTTGAGCCAGTTTTCGGGACACGCTCGATGGAAGTTGTGGGTACAGTGGAGGGAAACCAAATCTTCCTGGTGTCTGCACACCACATCTAAACATATCGAGCATGTCTCTTCACTCCATGCCCTTTGCAAACTGAAAGAAAAATATACGAATACAACTTTACTTACTTACTAAATACTTACATTAGAATTGTAACTTTATAAATTGTGCCTTATGTCGATGACACTACGATGGTGTGCAGAAAAACTCAACCGAGTCTACGTTTACACCACAATCGTAAAAAAACCTATAAATATATTCTTTATAACCAAATAAAGAAATACTCGTATGTACCTACCGGATTCGTGATCAGAAGATAATCACCCGGCAGTTCGGGCAGGTATAGGCCCCTGTCTTGAGCCAGTTTTTGGGACACGCTCGATGGAATTTGTGGGTACAGTGAAGGGAAACCAAATCTTCCTGGTGTCTGCACACCACATCTAAACATATCGAGCATGTCTCTTCACTCCATGCCCTTTGCAAACTGAAAGAAAAATATACGAATACAACTTTACTTACTTACTAAATACTTACATTAGAATTGTAACTTTATAAATTGTGCCTTATGTCGATGACACTACGATGGTGTGCAGAAAAACTCAACCGAGTCTACGTTTACACCACAATCGTAAAAAACCTATAAATACATTCTTTATAACCAAATAAAGAAATATGTACCTACCGGATTCGTGATCAGAAGATAATCACCCGGCAGTTCGGGCAGGTATAGGCCCCTGTCTTGAGCCAGTAGAGCGGAGGGAAACCAAATCTTCCTGGTGCACCACATCTAAACATATCGAGCATGTCTCTTCACTCCATGCCCTTTGCAAACTGAAAGAAAAATATACGAATACAACTTTACTTACTTACTAAATACTTACATTAGAATTGTAACTTTATAAATTGTGCCTTATGTCGATGACACTACGATGGTGTGCAGAAAAACTCAATCGAGTCTACGTTTACACCACAATCGTAAAAAACCTATAAATATATTCTTTATAACCAAATAAAGAAATATGTACCTACCGGATTCGTGATCAGAAGATAATCACCCGGCAGTTCGGGCAGGTATAGGCCCCTGTCTTGAGCCAGTAGAGTGGAGGGAAACCAAATCTTCCTGGTGTCTGCACACCACATCTAAACATATCGAGCATGTCTCTTCACTCCATGCCCTTTGCAAACTGAAAGAAAAATATACGAATACAACTTTACTTACTTACTAAATACTTACATTAGAATTGTAACTTTATAAATTGTGCCTTATGTCGATGACACTACGATGGTGTGCAGAAAAACTCAACCGAGTCTACGTTTACACCACAATCGTAAAAAACCTATAAATATATTCTTTATAACCAAATAAAGAAATATGTACCTACCGGATTCGTGATCAGAAGATAATCACCCGGCAGTTCGGGCAGGTATAGGCCCCTGTCTTGAGCCAGTTTTCGAGACACGCTCGATGGAAGTTGTGGGTACAGTGGAGGGAAACACAATCTTCCTGGTGTCTGCACACCACATCTAAACATATCGAGCATGTCTCTTCACTCCATGCCCTTTGCAAACTGAAAGAAAAATATACGAATACAACTTTACTTACTTACTAAATACTTACATTAGAATTGTAACTTTATAAATTGTGCCTTATGTCGATGACACTACGATGGTGTGCAGAAAAACTCAACCGAGTCTACGTTTACACCACAATCGTAAAAAACCTATAAATATATTCTTTATAACCAAATAAAGAAATATGTACCTACCGGATTCGTGATCAGAAGATAATCACCCGGCAGTTCGGGCAGGTATAGGCCCCTGTCTTGAGCCAGTAGAGCGGAGGGAAACCAAATCTTCCTGGTGTCTGCACACCACATCTAAACATATCGAGCATGTCTCTTCACTCCATGCCCTTTGCAAACTGAAAGAAAAATATACGAATACAACTTTACTTACTTACTAAATACTTACATTAGAATTGTAACTATAAATTGTGCCTTATGTCGATGACACTACGATGGTGTGCAGAAAAACTCAACCGAGTCTACGTTTACACCACAATCGTAAAAAACCTATAAATATATTCTTTATAACCAAATAAAGAAATATGTACCTACCGGATTCGTGATCAGAAGATAATCACCCGGCAGTTCGGGCAGGTATAGGCCCCTGTCTTGAGCCAGTAGAGCGGAGGGAAACCAAATCTTCCTGGTGTCTGCACACCACATCTAAACATATCGAGCATGTCTCTTCACTCCATGCCCTTTGCAAACTGAAAGAAAAATATACGAATACAACTTTACTTACTAAATACTTACATTAGAATTGTAACTTTATAAATTGTGCCTTATGTCGATGACACTACGATGGTGTGCAGAAAAACTCAACCGAGTCTACGTTTACACCACAATCGTAAAAAACCTATAAATATATTCTTTATAACCAAATAAAGAAATATGTACCTACTGGATTCGTGATCAGAAGATGATCACCCGGCAGTTCGGGCAGGTATAGGCCCCTGTCTTGAGCCAGTAGAGCGGAGGGAAACCAAATCTTCCTGGTGTCTGCACACCACATCCAAACATATCGAGCATGTCTCTTCACTCCATGCCCTTTGCAAACTGAAAGAAAAATATACGAATACAACTTTACTTACTTAATAAATACTTACATTAGAATTGTAACTTTATAAATTGTGCCTTATGTCGATGACACTACGATGGTGTGCAGATAAACTCAACCGAGTCTACGTTTACACCACAATCGTAAAAAACCTATAAATATATTCTTTATAACCAAATAAAGAAATATGTACCTACCGGATTCGTGATCAGAAGATAATCACCCGGCAGTTCGGGCAGGTATTGGCCCCTGTCTTAAGCCAGTAGAGCGGAGGGAAACCAAATCTTCCTGGTGTCTGCACACCACATCTTAACATATCGAGCATGTCTCGTGACTCCATGCCCTTTGCAAACTGAAAGAAAAATATACGAATACAACTTTACTTTCTTACTAACAAAGACCACCCATATCTTTAATAGATGAGTGTATGATGTGGAAGTCTATTCAATGAAGTCAATCTATTGACACATATTTCGAATTTTCATTTTTAACCTTCGTCATAGGTGTAATTCCTTCTTTTAAATAAGTTTTTATCCGTAACCACGAATCATGGACATCGTTCTTTTCCATTTTATGTATATTGTGGCGACAAGCTATTCCAAAGCCCTAGTTCAATCTTTATGGTTATTGGCTTTTGGTGGTTCAAAGTGCACTGGATGATCTCCTTTGTAGGCCTATGTATACCTTTCTGCTTCCTGTTTTGGCTGTTTTTCTTTTGCCTCTTGTGGATCTTTGGCGAGACGTCCAAGATAGGATGGCATTGCAAGGGGTTTCTAGCTTTTTTTCTGTATTTCATCTTTATGTTAGCCTGCTCGTCAGAGATTCTATTAAATAGCTGTTCATTTTGTCTTTTGATCCTGTCAATCATTTCGGCATCAGTTTGATAGGCCAGAACGTCTTTGATTTTAACCAAAGGGTTCTTCGCTCTGGCTACCTCTA
Organism: Maniola jurtina; assembly: GCF_905333055.1. Classification (NCBI taxonomy): domain Eukaryota; kingdom Metazoa; phylum Arthropoda; class Insecta; order Lepidoptera; family Nymphalidae; genus Maniola; species Maniola jurtina. The sequence continues at coordinate 4,067,159 of NC_060054.1, read as the reverse complement.
TCGTCAATGCTTGACAGTCCTTGATGTGCTGTTTTATTAGATTTAGGTCTTATTTAGTGTTGCAGCTAGACCTGTAAACTTACCGATTCCGGACGGATCGGACGGGCAACAACAGGCTTCATCTAGTGCGACGGTTCCCAGGTCTTTGGTCTGGCCTGTTATAACACGGGCCGTGGGACGCTGTGACCCCACCTTAATTCTTTTCTGAATTTGTCTTCGACATCGTTGACTAATTGACTCTTTCTTCTTGATGAATATCGTTATTATTTTACAATGTCAATATTATATTTTAATTTCATTTTTTTGGTATACACCAAGCTCCAACCTGAAAATACACAGTACCGGTCCCAACTCGATGTGTACAAAGATATATAACAAAATCCCTGACCACAAATAATAACATATTCATCAAGAAGAAAGAGTCAAAGTCCCAAAGACCTGGGAACCGTCGCACTAGATGAAGCCTGTTGTTGCCCGTCCGATCCGTCCGGAATCGGTAAGTTTACAGGTCTAGCTGCAACACTAAATAAGACCTAAATCTAATAAAACAGCACATCAAGGACTGTCAAGCATTGACGATAGAGGTAGCCAGAGCGAAGAACCCTTTGGTTAAAATCAAAGACGTTCTGGCCTATCAAACTGATGCCGAAATGATTGACAGGATCAAAAGACAAAATGAACAGCTATTTAATAGAATCTCTGACGAGCAGGCTAACATAAAGATGAAATACAGAAAAAAGGCTAGAAACCCCTTGCAATGCCATCCTATCTTGAACGTCTCGCCAAAGATCCACAAGAGGCAAAAGAAAAACAGCCAAAACAGGAAGCAGAAAGGTATACATAGGCCTACAAAGGAGATCATCCAGTGCACTCTGAACCGCCAAAAGCCAATAACCATAAAGATTGAACTAGGGCTTTGGAATAGCTTGTCGCCACAATACACATAAAATGGAAAAGAACGATGTCCATGATTCGTGGTTACGGATAAAAACTTATTTAAAAGAAGGAATTACACCTATGACGAAGGTTAAAAATGAAAATTCGAAATATGTGTCAATAGATTGACTTCATTGAATAGACTTCCACATCATACACTCATCTATTAAAGATATGGGTGGTCTTTGTTAGTAAGAAAGTAAAGTTGTATTCGTATATTTTTCTTTCAGTTTGCAAAGGGCATGGAGTCACGAGACATGCTCGATATGTTTAGATGTGGTGTGCAGACACCAGGAAGATTTGGTTTACCTCCACTGTACCCACAACTTCCATCGAGCGTGTCCCGAAAACTGGCTCAAGACCTATACCTGCCCGAACTGCCGGGTGATTATCTTCCTGATCACGAATCCGGTAGGTACATATTTCTTTATTTGGTTATAAAGAATATATTTATAGGTTTTTACGATTGTGGTGTAAACGTAGACTCGGTTGAGTTTTTCTGCAGACCATCGTAGTGTCATCGACATAAGGCACAATTTATAAAGTTACAATTCTAATGTAAGTATTTAGTAAGTAAGTAAAGTTGTATTCGTATATTTTTCTTTCAGTTTGCAAAGGGCATGGAGTCACGAGACATGCTCGATATGTTTAGATGCGGTGTGCAGACACCAGAAAGATTTGGTTTCCCTCCACTGTAGTCTGTACCCACAACTTCCATCGAGCGTGTCCCGAAAACTGGCTCAAGACAGGGGCCTATACCTGCCCGAACTGCCGGGTGATCATCTTCACGAATCCGGTAGGTACAATCGTAAAAAACCAGTTACGGAATGTCGCAGGTGGAGGACACAAAGAAAAGTCCGGATACTTAAAATTAAATTTAATATCCAAAATTACAAAATTAAATCTTACTAACTAAACGTGTGAATATTTCCGAAATAAGGAATCAATTGAATTATGGGAACGCTCGTATATCGCGTTCTCGGGCAGGTAACCTTACCCGAACGCTTACGCAGCGCTATCGCGGACGAAGCACGTAAGGCTGGCGCTACAGGGCTGTGCTATTTAACTCTTCCCGCCGCAGATCCTCAACTATTTCAGTACTCGTAGTGAAAAAGTTGCAGGATGAGCTGAATCAGCTGTGGATGATGTGATCGCATGGTCCTCTGCTGTGGTGTTGCCTGGCTGACTGACGACTAGTCTTTGACCTTTCATGTAGCGACGAATTAGAATAATTGCTGCGAGTGCGATTGCACTAAGAAGAAGTATGTAGAGTGGGATCGTTGTGTGATAAACGGCATCAGAATGGCCAGAAGTAAGAAGTGTTTGTATCTCTACTCGTTTTTGGATGTCATGAAGATTACTGAGATTTATGGAATTAATTTTGAAGTGTTTTCGGATTTGAGTAGGTCGTTGAGTTGGTTGAGGTTAGTAATACGAGGGTGGGTCAATAAGTCCTTAGAATAAAGCATTAGAACAGGTTTTCTTTTGAAAATTATTATAAATTTTTCAACATAATCTCCTTGGAGCTCAATACACTTTAACAGACGTTTCTCTAATTTTTTCAATCCATCAGAAAAATAAGATTTTGGAAGATCCTCAAAATAAGCATTTGTTTGATCAATAACTTCTTCGTTCGAAAAGAAACGTTGTCCAGCGAGCCATTTTTTCAAGTTTGGGAACAGGAAAAAGTCACTGGGGGCTAAATCTGGCGAATACGGTGGGTGATCGACCAATTCGAACTTTAATTCTTCGATTTTAGCCATTGATTTTACACATGTGAACGCGTGCGTTGTCCTGATGAAAGAGAATTTTTTTACGGGCCAAATGAGGCCGTTTTTCTCTTATTATGACCTTCAGCTGGTCCAATAAAGATGCATAATACTCCCCTGTTATTGTTTTTCCTTTTTCCAAATAGTCAACAAAAATAATTCCACGTGCATCCCAAAAAACAGTAGCCATAACCTTACCAGCTGATTTCACTGTTTTCGCCTTCTTTGGACACGGTTCACCACTAACAATCCACCAGTTGTAAACAGTTGCAAATGAAGGAGCAGATGTGCCGTGAACTAAATCTAACTCATCTTTTATTTCTTTAGCAGTTAAGCCTTTTATATAGTAATGTTTAATCACAGCTCTAAACTCATTTTTTTCCATTTTTGAAAATGAACGAATTTTTTTTTTTCAATACACGAGTAAACACAACAACTCAACCTATCGATCTGAAACTATACAGCATACCTAGTCGATAGTGCCGCAACATAAAACCGGGCCGTCGAAGTAGTAGTGGCACCCCCTCTAGGTTTTTCTAAGGACTTATTGACCCACCCTCGTATCTTCATTGACTATGGTAACGTGCAATTGTCTTTGAAATTTGTTCAGAGGATCATCGACTATAGGAATTTCTAATATGGGATTTTCGTGTGAAGTACGGGCAGTTTCAGTTGAAGAGTTGGTAGTTAGAGCCGTTTCAGTTGAAGAACCACGAACAGGTATTGAAGCGGTTTCAGTTGAAGAACTATGTTCTGGTGACGGTGGTCTCTCTGTTGGATTGACAATCATAGAATCGGTCTCTTCGTTACAAATTTCGACCCTAGATAAGGCATCAGCATTAGCATTTCTTTTACCTTTCTTATAAATTACTGTAAAATCGAACTCACTAAGCTTTAAGCGCCACCTGGTTAGACGAGAGTTGGGCTCTTTTAGGTTCATTACCCACTGTAGGGGCTTATGGTCAGTTAGAATTTTAAATTTACGACCGAACAAGTAAGGCCGAAAGTACTTCGTCGCCCAAACAATGGCTAAGTTACCGGCAGGTTGCTGTACATTCGCAGACAGGGTTGGTGATGGGAACGTAGGTACATCAGTCTGGTTGGCGCGCGAGCCCAAAAAAGATTCCCCCAACTCTCTGTTGGCCAACAAAGACGCGATTCGTTCCTCCATTCCTTCATGACGAGTCTCACTAGCACCGGCTGTGCCGCGAGGCATCTTTGATCTTTTAAAAAATGCCGGTTATGACGCGATTACGTCACCACACAGTTAGCACGTACACCACAATATAGTTTCTCGGGCCACTAGTTGGGACGCCAGTGTAGTCAGGTTCTTCGAAAGAAAACACATAATTCGGTTCCACGAGAAAAACTATAATACATATGGAAAATAATGCCCGTGTATGTATGATGTAATTTATCCAGTTTTTTTGCCCAAACAAATGCCAGTGAATCACTTATGGTAGTTTCTTGTGCCCGTTGCTGTGATTGAAGAGTTGTTTGTGAAAGAAACTGATTCGCTCGATCTATCAACTCATTTTGTTTGGCTACCAATGACTTTTGTTTTTTAATTTGGTTTGAGAATGATGGAGGTACAACTGTATTGATTGAAGAAAAGGATGGTCCCGACAACGAGTGTTCTGATTCATTTATAGGTTGAGATTGAGTCTTGTCCTGGTTTTCATCAGTTCCTTCAGGTCTTTGGTCCTGAAATAAAATAAAAGCATTAAGTATTTAAAAGTGCAAGTTCCATTACAACAGGTTAGTAGTTTTACCGTACTGTTTGAGATTTTACGATTATTGTTTTATCTTTCAGATGCCGACACGTGCAGAAGAATGGATAACAATAGCCAATGATTTTGGACATATGTACCAGTTTTGGAACTGTTGTGGTGCTTTAGATGGTAAACATGTTGGTATAAAGAAACCTGCTGCATCAGGTTCTATGTATTATAATTATAAAGGTTATTATAGTATCGTACTTATGGCACTTGTTAATGCCAAAAAAGAATTTATAATGATAGATGTAGGAACTAAAGGTCGAGTTTCTGATGGCGGCGTATTATTTTATACGAAATTCTGGGAATTATATCAAAAAAAACGCTCTTAATTTACCACAACCATCGGCACTACCAAATACAAGCCAAAAATTTCCATACGTTTTTATATCTGACGAAGCATTTGCATTGGGGCCCAATTTAATGAAGCCCTTTGGTCTAAATGTATTGAACGAAAATCGGCACGTATTTAATTACCGTCTTTCACGAGCACGATCAGTAGTTGAATGTGCTTTCGGAATACTAAATTCAAAATTCGGTGTTTTCCAAAAAGATATACCCTTTGAACCGGACACTGCTACAGTAGTAGTAGTAGCATGTTGCTACTTACATAATTATTTGATAAGAAATGCTGAAAACACCTATTGTGTTACAAATAATAGTGATAATGCACAAAATGTTATGACATTGGGAGAATTACAGAGGACACATAGTCGAAATCCAACCTGTGATGCGAAAACTTTAAGAGAAAATCTATGTAATTATTATTGTAATGAAGGCAGAATATAACGACATTTTTGACGATTTCAGTTTTATACAAAACACCCTGGAATCTCTCAGTGGTCATACATATCTATGTTATAGACACAATGTATAATATTTAGGTATAGCTATTTAAACCATAAAAGAAACATAAAATCGAAGGGTATTTTTAAGTATTCGTTTAATTTTAGTTTATTTTGATGGCGTGGCGTGGAATGCAAATAAAGTACCTACCTACTTAATTTTTTTAATTTATTTATTCCTTAAACATATAGTTTAACTATTCTCCATTTCTAGGGTTCCGTACCTCAAAAGGAAAAACGGAACCCTTATAGGATCACTTTGTTGTCTGTCTGTCTGTCTGTCTGTCCATCCGTCCGTCCGTCCGTCCGTCCGTCCGTCCGTCCTATGTCAAGAAACCTATAGGGTACTTCCCGTTGACCTAGAATCATGAAATTTGGTAGGTAGGTAGGTCTTATAGCACAAGTACAGGAATAAATCTGAAAACCTAATTTGTGGTTACATCATTTAAAAAAAAATTAAAATGTGTATGTGTTAATATGAATCAACTACTGCTAATAATACGATGGAAGAGAAATCTTTGTAATTCATAAACATGGAACCACTGTTGTTTGGCTTTTTTATCCTAATATGTTTACCGTCCACTGCACCAATGCAATGGGGAAAGTTTGCTCTAGTATTAAATCCATTGGCGATATATTCCCAGTCAGATATTGTGTTGGGTAATGTCATAAACTCCCCATGCAAATTGTTCCAAATAGCATTCGTTACTTCCTTAATAATGTTACTGATCGTAGACACTCCGACTCGGTAGGCGTAATGTAAATCCTTGTATGAACACCCAGAAGCCATATATCTGCAAGTAAATTTAATTATATTTTTCAGCTAAATCGATCGTAAAGAAGTGGACTAATATTAGAGACAGCTGGATGAGGAGTATTAATGAGAAAAAGAAATCAAAAAAATCAGGATCGTCTGCGACATGTCCGAGAGCCTACGTTTATCATCGTCAAATGTTGTTCTTAAAAAAAATTGTGACGCCAGCTGACACACATGATAGTGCAACTATTGCTACACCAAACCCAGCAGACGGATAGTACAGCCGCTACAGTTACATCAGATGTTACCCATGACAGTGCGATGGCTCAGGACAATTTATTTGGTGAAGATGTCGCAAATAATCAAGATGCTACAGATGAAAGTCAACAAGAAACTAATAATGAAAATTTAGTAGGTGGTTCGAAAAGAAAAAAAAAGCAGACCATCGAGGCAGCATTTAAACGTGTTTAATAAGAAAATGAGTGAGTTTATAGATTATCAAATGGAATGCAAGAAGAAAGAAGAAATGAAAGAAGACCGTAATTTGTTTTTCTTTAAAAGTCTACTTCCATCATTGGCAACGCTAAACGATAATCAAACATTAGAATTTCAATCAGGCGTCTTAAATTTATTGCAAAATATAAAGAACCGAAATGAATGGTCTCCTGCACACTCATCAACATACAACTATCAACAAATTTGGCACAATCACAAGGCTATTTTACATCGCAGTACCAAGCATCACCAGTCTCAAAGTATTCAATCGAATGCTTCTGATTTACCAGACTTTCATAATATGTAGTTGGGAAACTTCAAACTGTGTACACCTACCAAGCGATTTTCTATAATTTCTTAATCATATTTTTAATAAATAATTTAATTATAATAAAATACAGTATTTCAATCTTACCTTATACATATCGCTAATTTTTCTTCTGGTCTAATGCTTTTCCTCATATTTGTATCACGCTTTTTCAAATCTTTTTCCACTTTTTTCAAAAGATTATCAAATGTAGGTATAGTCATTCTAAAGTAGTTAAAAAATTTTTGTGGATCATTTCTTAACTGCTGCATTAGAGTTGTAAAGGCACCAACTGTTGATCTTCTTTGTACTATTGGGTTTAACCACAATCTTTTTCTACGACGCTGACGGCGATAATACCAGTATAGTATAGCAAGACTGTTCACGTCCATCGCTTCCAAATCAACGTGAGAAACTGTGCGCGCTCTTGCTAATAAAAGCCGGATGGTGAGTTCACACGAGATCCCGATACGAGGCCGTCGGATACGGCTAGGGATTGCAATCCAGCGGCATTTTCAATCCAGCTGGATTTTTGCTGGATCGAAGCAAATCCAGCTGGATCCAGCGCGGACCCAGCACCTATCGTTTTCTCAAAGAAATGCAATTTTTTAATGTTTTCACTGTAGAAATTTTAATTACTAACTACGTATATTTGTTTGTAGTTATATTATGAGGTTCTTTCCTATGAAAAAAGCGTTTTTAAAAAGGAAAAAAAGAAAAACTTTTTTTTTTTTAATGTAATTGGATACATATTTTTAATCAATCGGAATATGTACCACTTATTTATACACTTTCGCCATTTTATAGGTAATTCATTGATTCCAGTGCTGAAATAATTGTGGGAGCAAGAATCAATAAATCTTTGAAGGCAATAGAATCTTTGGACTGAATCGATATTGAATATTTTCTCCTTGCAAGAAATTGTCTAAATTTCGAAAAAAGTATTTGTTGGAGCAAGTTTTGGGGAGTATGGTGGGTGTTTCCAATCACAGCTCTTTAATTTAGCGACCTTTGGACGTGAAGTATCAGGTCTAGCGTTATCGTGAAGCAGCTGTGGGCTAGAGCAATTGACCAGTCCAGTTGTTTAACGGCTATAGCCATCCAGCTTTCCCATCGTGGTTTGCAATTGTAGACAATAGAGATCTATCGTAATGGTCTAGCTTTTGACGTGACAACGTCTTATAATTCGATAGAGCCGGCTGCACGCACGAAAAAACATGACTCATGCGGCGTTACCTCGCTCTGAGGTAACGCCGCCAATTTTTTTTCTTTTCATTTACGTACCTACCTATTTTACTAACTTTGTAGGGCTCTCAGATTCTCAGTCTCACTAATTTTCGAAATAAAGTTACGTAGCCTATCCCACTTAATAGTTCAAGTTATAATATAGTTTCAGACTTGAGAGGCCAATCAATTATGTTACAGTTTTTTTTTACTTATCTGAAAAACATTCAATGGTTTTTTTGCGCGAAAAGACAGTTAATTACTTGTTTTTAGCTGATTGCGGATCCGCACCGCTGGATCCAGCGTCAGATGCTGGATCCAGCAAGCACCAAATACGTGCTGGATCCAGCTGGATTGCTGGATTGCGGATCCAGCATTGCAATCCCTAGATACGGCCAAGCAAGATGTGCTGTGTGAATACAACATTCGGTTTTTCCAGATCCGATGAAAATAAGATTCGGCAAATCGTGTCTTCGTGTGAACGTACTTTTACTCATGTGGTGGCCCAGTATGTACACGCCGTGGACATTCGTACAATGGACTGGTCAGCTCGAAACCCTGACTTGAATCCGATAGAACACTTATGGGATGAGCTGAAATGCCGGATTCGAGCCCGGATACCTGCTCCAAGTTTATTTGGTAAAATTTTAATAACACCATTGAATAAATTAAAAACATTCTTTTGGTATCCCGAGAAAATATAAATACAGTTTAACCCTTTTTTTTTTTTATCGCTGGGAAATGCTTTTACGCATCCCTCCCGGAAGCAGAGCTGATCACGCTGCTTCCGGGGGGGTATGTGGGACTCGCTGGCAGAACCAGAATACCCACTAAAACCCAGCGGGGCCGTCTGCGTCATGACGAGACGACACAGGAACGCAGTTTGCATACCACTGTGCCGTCTCAACGATACCGCCACATTACTGGACATCCCTATGGGATGCCGACGCCTTGTGTGTGGTTATGTCCTCATTTAGGGCACGAGGTAGCGCGCATATTGGCGCCTCCTTTGCCCCTGGCGTTTACGGCGTATGGGATGAGCGTTGGGATCCAGCTCTCTTTCCCTTTCAGCCGCCTCCTTCAATGCCATCACCTCCTCACAGAAGGACACCATTGCCGTCCAACAAGTCTCATTGGCGATCATCGCGTTTATCACGCTTGGGAGCGATAGATCGCTGCCCAAGATGAACGACAATGGATGCCTCTGCGGCGCCCAGGCTGTGCATTCCGCCAGTGTGTGCTGTGCCGTATCGGAGGGTGCACCGCATTCGTGGCAGGCCGGGGTCACTTCCCGCCTTGCAATCTGGTGCAGGTACTTACCGAAACACCCATGTCCTGTAAGCACCTGCACCAACCGATAGGTTAAGGTCCCGTGACGTCTTTTCAGCCAGTGCTCCAGGTGGGGCTGTATTGCCACGACAGTCAGGGTGCCCGCAATAGGGTTTTGCAAATCTTCCTTCCATTTGCTGATCAGGGCCGTTTGCGCAATGGCTCTAATCCTTTGAACTTCGTCCGGACTTGGCCTCTCACCCTGAGCCCTCAGATCCGCTCGGTACCGGTACACCTCCGCATGCACCTCGGCCTGGAGTTCCCACGGTGGGTCACCCGAAAGCAGCGTAGCAGCGGTCCATGACACTGTGCGGTACCCCCGGATATTTCGCACAGCTATTATTCTTTGCGGTCTCCGCAAAAGCATTTTGTTTTGCGGAGACAGAGCTTGCACCCACACAGGTGCCCCGTACAGTGCCATACTCCTCACAATTCCCGCGTACAGCCGTCTGCAAGTCGACTCAGGCCCTCCAATATTTGGCAGCAGTCTGCCGAGAGCTGCGGCGGCGTTGACAAGCCTGGGACCTAGCTGCTTAAAATGCGCTCCAAAACCCCATCGTCCGTCCAAGGTTAGGCCCAGTTATTTCATAGAGGCTTTGACCTTCACGACTGTGCCCTGGACGTTGATTTGCGCGTCCCGGGGTGGACCTCTGCGTGAACCATGGAATAGGAGGGCCTCAGTTTTGGAAATTGAGACCTTCAGGCCCAGCATCCGTATCCTGTCCACCACCATGGACGTACCGACTTCTGCAAGGCGAGCCGCTGCGTCATAATTCTCCCCACGAGCAGTGACTAGGGTGTCATCAGCGTAGCACAATACCCTCATCCCCGGAAGCAGTGGACCCCGCAGGAGCCAATCGAAACCAACGTTCCAAAGGGTTGGCCCTAGTACTGAGCCCTGCGGGACTCCACTACCTACGCGGTGCTGGTACAATCGTCCATCGCTACCTTCCCAGATGACATGTCTCTCTTGAAGGTATGCCTCCAACAATCTCCTGAGATAGGGTGGCACTTCATGGTACCGAAGTGCCTCCCGTAACGTCTCAAAAGGAAGACTATTGAAAGCGTTTGCGACGTCGAGAGAGACCGCAAGGACCACGTCCCCTCTCTCTACCGCCTCCGTGGATAAGCTCTTCAGGGCATCTAGGGCATCTAACGTCGAGCGGCCCGCCCTGAAACCAAACTGCACCTCGGACAGACCCGGTCCCACCGTCTCAAGATGCGAATTGAGACGTGCGGCAAGAATCCTCTCGAAAAACTTGCCCATCTCACTAAGCAACACAATTGGTCTATATGCCGCAGGGGAATCTAGCGGGCGGCCCTCCTTCCGCAGCAGGCACAACTTTCCATCCTTCCATGACTTCGGGAACTGTCCAGAGCGCAAGCACTTGTCAAACAGCTCTCGAAGCCGCTCCGCCAGGTATTCCAATGCTATGTGCTACAGTTTAACCCTACCTTAAACTTTTAGCACTAATTTAGGGGAGATAAATGCCATAACGTTGGTTTTGAAGAGATATTAACATTTTTTCAATCAAAGGATGACCTTTCATGTTTTTCTTAAGGCCTCGATATTTGTCAGATTGAGTCATTGCAAAGAGGGCATCCCTGAGTTGCATGCATAGGGTTAAATGCTGAATCTTGTTTTGTACCACATCCTGGTATCTCTCTGCCTGTATCTAAAATGATGCACGCAGAGCCAGTCCGGGCTATCCGGGGTACGTCTGGACCTGTTTTCCTCTCGTCCTCGGGAACGCGAACGACCACGGAACCCTCCGCGACCTCGCCTGCCTCGCCAACTGTGTCTGGACCTGTCCAGCTGGTCCAACCTTGCATGTATCCTGGCTATTTCAGCTGCCATCGACGAAGTTCCGGGTACCGCCTCCTTTGCTGCCACTTCTGCTACTGGTTGGGTTTTCATAGTTTCCATTACTTTGTCAGCAATCACGGCTAGTCTGTCTAGATCTTTGGCTTCTGTCGCAGCCAGAACGCCTCGTGCTGCTGCTGGTAGCAGATTCTGCCATAATACGCTTAGGGTATCATTATTAATTTTACCTCTGGCCAGATCCTGCATCTTTCGGAGGAGGTGGCTGGGTTTCTGATCACCCAGTTCCATCTCCCCGATGAGCTTCTGTATCTGGCGGTTCTCCGACTCTTCATATATGTTCAGCAACCTTTCTTTAAGTACCTCGTACTTACGCTCCTCCGGAGGATTGATGAGGATGTCCGTCACCTGTTGTATGACATCCTTTCCTAGCTTGGATACCACTATGTTAAACTTGGATGCGTCTCCTTGTTTTTGTGGTGCCAGTATTGCCTCCAGCTGGATAAACCAGACCCTAGGTTGGTCGGTCCAAAACTCCGGGATCTTCGACGTGAGAGATATCGACGCTAGATACGTGTCTTCGTCCTTCACTACTGTCGTAGGTTGCGCCATTTTTACAGTTTTTTAGTTTTTCACTTCCTTGCACGTGTTAACTTGAGTTGCCCTAGCTTACGTTACGTCACTTTATTTTAATAAAATTAACACGCGCTACCCTGGTAGTTCAAAGTCCGAGTCACCAATGTACAGGTATTTATTGTACAGGTATTTGATGTATATATATTTAATGTACGACGAATGTTGCTGTATATATATAGTAGCGCCGTGTTCTCTACCAGGGTAGTAATAAAAACAAAAGAAATGAACACTAAAAAATATATATTATAATTCACTATTTAAAATTACAATTTCTTTGGAAAGTACAACACGATACAACGGGCGATCCTTTCGTCAACTCGGACTTGAGAAACTCGCCCGCGCGGCCGAGTTGGGAAGATTTAATTATACCTATTATTTTATTATACATCTCGGCCGTAGGCTTAATTACTATGCGGGCGAGTCAATACAATTCATTTTTGTGAATTTGTTTATTCGTCATCTCGGCCGAATACAAGAAGTACATTCACGTTATAAAATATTTAAAACAAACAATTATTTTTTTAGCCAGAATAAGTTGAACGCTATGCTACGTTGCTATAGATGCGTCTGATATCCACCAATCATATTCATTGCTGCACATAGCATAGCACTGGCCAATGAATATGATTGATGGAACGTAGCATAGCACATCTCTGGTGGAAAGGCACCCTAAGAGCTGGATTAACCTAAGGACAAAATTTTGATAATAATTTATAAAAAAATGAATATCGAACAAACATCAAATTTGATCGAACAATCAAGAACAAACGACGAACAAACGATTTAGTAAAAAAATAATTAAAAATGAATATTTTTCGCCGCCAAGTTAAGGGAGCTTGCTCTGAGTGTGTAATACAGCGTATCGATGAAAAACGTCAAACCAATGTCAAACAGACAGGGTTACTGTAATTAACCTATCAAGATCACGCGTCACAAAATGTATGTATGCCGACGCTGCGCCAAAGTAACCGGTTTCTATAAGGGCGTTAATAATCAGTATTATTATTGTGATAAGGAAGACGAGAGGTTTGGTGTGCAATGTTGTAAGGCTTAAATTAAAAATTCAGTTTAATTAATTATTTACAAAAAATATTGAGAGAAACTCCTACCTGCAGAAACTGTTTTCATATCATATGAAATTACTACATTGTAATTTCTAAAATTGACAAAACTGAGGTCTTCGTCATTCGCCTTTAATTTTTCTTGAACGAGACATCAAATTTTCATTCTTTCAATATACTTGTACACTTGGTTAGCTTTTCTTTTTTAAAACCAATAATCTACTACCATAAAACCGATCTACGCCTAATATTTGTCGAAAGAAGACTGTCCACTTTGTATGGGGGTTTTGGCTTGAAGTGGACAGTCACTGAGAATAATAATTACATTGTAAGATAATAGCACTAACAAGTAGAAATTAGAAAATTAATAAAGTTTTGTGTCCAGGTGTTCCTAATTTTTTTTATGGAGGTTTATGAGAAGGGGTTTCAAATTAAAAATCCATTTATTTTATTTTATTTATTCTGATTCGTATGTTAATAGAATATTATCTAGGAACTGGGCAGGTGGATTTATTGACTCTTGATACCTTGCCCAGCTCATAAACCAAATTATTGTCATGACATGGGCACAGCAACCTACTGTCTGTCGACCCACAATGCAGTTACAACAATATTGTTTTATGGCTTCTCTGCCTGACCTATTATTTTCATATAAAATATAAACAAAATATATTTTTCTACTGATGTGCCTGCTGTGGATCTTACCTCGCAGTAATGATGAATTCTCAGTTACAGTAAAACCTTCCAATAGGTTACCCGCCATGTCTCTACATACTTCAATTGTATAGGAACCATCACCTCTAATGTGCTCCCCATAGTAGGACCGGGCTTGCTTTAATTGATAGGTCCCGCAAGCTATAAGAATTAAATCGCTTAGCTCCAGTCTGGGAAAGGGTACATTGTTTATGTCAACATTGATATTTAAAAATTGTGTTCGCCTTCTATTTAAATTATTTCTGATAACATAATCTGCTAGGTCATTGTTCATGTAAAGCTTTTCATTTATGATTTCAAGGATTTGGCTTGCATCATCCCTATCCCTTATCCTTTGGTGAAACTTATTTATCAACGCTGCAGCTACTGTAAAATCTGTCATGGCATGTCTTGATGCAACGTTAAAAAATTCATGCCTTAGAAGCTTAAAAGATTGTTTAAAAATGCTATTTACTGCTTCAACAACCCATCTGCAAATGGTAACCATTCTAGACTGGTTAGCTGCTAGTGTTGATAACTGGTTTTCACCTTCTTGCAAGGATGCAGGGGTGTGGACAGAATAATTGTTCTGTTCTAACAATGGCAAACAGTCTCTAAAACCCCTATCCAGTATGAAAATATCTCCAGGTTGAAAATATTGCCGTAATGGTTTTGTCTCATCGCTGAATTCATTTGACATTATATTAGCATCAGACGTTGTTGCTGGATATGGGCCTATTACATCTACAATGTACCCATCGCAGCACACTATTATAAAAGGTTTCATTAAGTTCCTATACTTATGTAAGGAGTAGGTATCTTTTTGATACATATAGTTTGAACTCTTTTGTACATATAGATAGGTACCATCCATAATAACAATGGGTTTCCTATCTTCTGCACAAAAGAGTCCATTTGGTATTAACAAATTCCTTGCTGCAATTTCAGCCCTAGTAATATTATTTATGCCCAAGTTTCTTGTAACAAAATCTTGCTTAAGTGCATTACGTGCTTTATTCATATATCTCAATAATGTTGTTCGGGGCATATTAAACAATGTGGCGAGTCTTTCATCACTGTCACCTGTTCTTAATTTAACTAAGTATGCAGCAAGTGCTATTGAGCCCTTCTGCATGTTCCTTAAGCTAGGTACATCAAAAATAAGTTGCCTAAACTGAGATTTTGTTAAGCCTACCCAAAAATGTACAAAATCTTCCGACATATCATCTATATTGGAAAAATCTAACATAGTGGCCCTTTCATTTATAAATGATGCAAAATCCTCAATATGGTCTGTAGTAAAACTTTGTATTGGTTGTGCAATATCTTCCAATTGCTGCCAATTATCATTTTGCAAATGGAATGTACAAATTCTACAATTTGGTGGAACATAAAACTTAAAATCTGCAAAAAGCTTTACCCTCAACCATTTAGGAACTGTTAGTCTTTCCAGTAAGTTACAGTCTGGGAAAAAACAATGTGCTTGGGTATCTACTGCTCTTTTAAGGTTCGGTAGAATAATGGTTGATGCTCCTTGTTGAGGTGGCTCAAGCGTACGACTTGACAATCGATCACTTCTCTGCCAGCAGGGGTGGCAGATTTCATCTGATCCATGCAGCTGAAATAAAGTTCACTTATATGAACATATTTTTAATTTGCTTAGAATACATAATGTATAATATACTAAGAGTATTTGTGTATTATGAGGACAAAATGAAGTTCAAGACTTTTTAACTATGATAAACTTATCATATCAACCTCATCGCTAGTAACAAGGTTTTGGTCATAGCCAAATAAAAATATAGCAAACGTTTGTTTAGTAATTATTATATGAGATACAAAGCGAATTCATGTACATTAATGCTAACAATATTAAGAAGATATATAGAAGCTATAAGTGACAAATACTAAATATAATAATTACCTGACGGGGCATAATCCTCTCCATTATTATGTTTCGAATGCGTGCCTCACGTTCAGTATCAGTACGTAGCCTGTGAGATCTTGTTCTCATCAAAGAGCATCCACAACTAATACAAACACGACGATGGTGACCACCACTAGTAGAAGGTTGATCATCATTAGTCGTAGTGGAGTGGTGTGACTGGTTGAGAGCTAAAGTCCAGCAAGAGTGGCATACTATAGTGCTATCAGTCACCTGTTAAGAATGAAAATATTATATATAAATTGCTTTATTTTGAATCTATACTTAATATTATAAAGCTGAAGAGTTTGTTTGTTTGTACGCGCTAATCTCAGGAACTACTGGATTGATTTCAAAAATTCTTTCACCGTTGGATATGTACGTGATCCCTGAGTGCTATAGGCTATATATTATGTACCACGGGCGAAGCCGGGGCGGACCGCTAGTAATGAATAAAGATGATGTTACTGCACACAAGTACAAAATACATATGCTTTCAAAATTGAAAATGTTACTAGTATTATCCCCTGACAATAACCATGTATTCATGCACAGCTTATGCAGCAACATAACTACGACTTTATCCTAAATAAACATTAGCGCGAAATAGCAAATAGTGCATTGAACACTTACCGCTTGGGGTGCAATCCAGTGTCGTATTACGGACATAACCTCTACAAGTTCAAGGCTATGCCTTCTCCTTTGAGTTACATCAGTACCACAATTAACACAATATCTCAATTCAGTGAGAGTCGTGTGTTCCGTGTTCAGTCCGGGGTCAACATTAGGGCTTCGATCGGTACCGGTAGGAATGCCAGGGTCGTCGTAAATAGCGTCATCGGTGTCCATTATAAATAGCAAAAGTCGAGATAAAAAACGGGAAACGAAACAAAAATGACAACAATTAATATTCACTACGATTAAATAGTAAACACAATTCAACCACAATGAGTGAAAGCGAAAGCCGAATGTCGAATGCGGAATGACATTTAGTTTGTCAAAATGACAAGTCAAAAGAGTAAAGATAAGTAAAGTCTATAGCTAGGGTTGCCATAAAAGTCATTTTCGAGAAACAATAAAATAGATTATTAATGAATAATATCGATAATCGAAGTTATTACAATTAATCGAGCAATATTGATATTGCTTTTTATCTATTCAATAGCAATTTACCTAAGTATAACTGTGTGATTTTTCGCCATAAGTAAATGATTTTTACTAAAAGCACTTTGGGAAATAACTTTTTCTTTTTGTTTTCGATTTAACAATATTTTATATAAATAATCAATTAACAAATAATCGATTCAAAAATATATGTATTGAAATCGATTATTATTTGTTTTTAATAATATTATATGTTTTTTAGACTGGCAACGTGACATAATCAAATTACCAACCGGAAATAAACCGGAACTAAATAATTAATGGATTAAAATACTTAATAAATAAACATTTTATCAGTTTATATTGATACAACTGAAAATCACAAATAATCATGATTTAATTTATGATAATTTTTGGTATAATTGTTTTTTTGTATGAATTCTGTCCACGCCAAGCCAATATTGGACAGTTCCCTTTATTACTTTTATCCCCATTTGTCTTGAAAGATATTAATTTATTCCCTCATATATAATTATTTTAAATAGGCAAGTATTTAATTTTCCTAGCTGGCAACTTAATCACCACACCCAACATCAAAGTGAATAACGGAAATTAAACCTTCGTGCCTTAAGATTCAGTACATATTCGCATGTGGTATATTTTATATATTGCGCCCGCGTCAATGATCCATGTCACTTTTACTCATCAGGCCGCCATCTTAAAGGCTGCCACAGAGCTTGTGTTGTGTTAAGTGAAAATTGTGAAGTTTTATAAAGGTAAGTAAGCCAAATCATACTATTTTATAATATTAATTTTATAGCAATATTCCATTATAGCTAAGTATCTATTTTTTTTCATACTCCTGTTAACCACGATCGTATTTTTTGGTAATCCTAACTAATAAACAGTAATTTTGAATAGCAGATGGCCGCCATTTTGACTGCTTTGTTGTAACGGCGTCTGTTTTAATTTAAACTAAAATACTCTCTTGATTTCTATACAACTTATCTAAAACAAAATGTATAGTGTATCCAATTTTTTTTACAGCTAATGCAACCAGTCTTCTGATTTTTATTAAGTAGCAAATATTATAAACACAATGAATGCAGGTGAGAACAATAAAAAATTAAGTTTAGCGAGGTTAACGCTAGGGTTTATTAACCATCCACGTTGCATTTGTCTCTAACACTTTTTGTTTGCTATTTAAGGCTCCGTCCTAAAAAATCTCATATTAGCAACAAGTTTGTGCTTTTTTGTGTGAGGAAAAGAAAAATGTATTTTAAGCAATCACGTATGACTTTAGTACCTAGATATATATATATATATTTTCATATTAACTCGAAATTTGAGCGGTTCAAACCATGACGGTCCCTTAAATGCTTGCTTATGATTAAAATATAAAAGAATGTGCTTTATTTTGTTCATGCAGTAATAGTTTGCGTATAATAATCTGTGGCAAAAATTAAATATCATGCTAAAATCTCATGTAATGTAATTACTTTTCATTGTAATTGAAAATAATGCTATTTTGCTTAAGAAATTTCTATAATTAATTACTTTTGTATTACAGGCGATGAATCACAACCAGGGCCATCTGGCTTACAAAATCAACCCCAATTACAAATATTGACATCACAAAGGGGTAAGCGATTGCTTCTTCGCGCGGGGCATAAATACAACGAAAAAAGAAATAATAAAGATGGTACTACCACTTGGTACTGTATAAAAAGGACCACGTGCAAGGCGGCACTAGTTACTTCTACTGACAACTCAATTAAAAGAGAGGATATACACAATTGTGAGCCTGATTTCGCATCCAACGAATTAGAAATACAACTTGGAAAGTGTATTGATAAAATTACATCGGACTATACTATTCCAGTGCCGAGTGCTTATAGAGAAACTGTATCAAAACTTAAAGACAGTGGAATTAATTTGATTAAAAAAATACCTGACTTTGTGAATGTTAAAAATAAGCTTTATAAAAAGAGAAATAAATCATTGGACGTCCCAAAAGTCTGTTTTAAATCCCCAAGTGAAATTATTGTTTCTGAAAAATTTAAAAATTTTGTATTAGCTGATTATAATTATAAATCAAACAGAATTCTAGTTTTTGCTAATGAAAATTGTAGAACAATATTATCTCGCTCAAATTTGACTATTTTATGTGATGGAACCTTCAAATGTTGTTTAAGGCCTTTTCAACAATTGTACACCGTGCATGTTGATTTAGGAAGCAATGAGATGTATAACAATATTATGCCAGTGGTATATGCCTTGCTGCCAAGTAAAACAAAAAATATCTATAACACTTTGTTTAACCTTATCAAAAGCCAAATCCCTCAATTTAATCCAAAATTATTTGTACTAGACTTTGAGCAAGCAGCATTGTCCGCAATTACAGAAACATTCCCTGAAACACAAATAAGTGGTTGTCATTTTCATTTTTCGAAAAGTTTGTGGCAAAGAGCTGACAATTTAGGCCTAACCAAATTTAAATTAGCCAGAAAACATATAAAACGTTGCTCTGTTTTGGCGCATCTACCTAAAGAAGATGTAGAAAGTGGTTGGTTGTATATAATGTCACAATGTCCAAGAACTCCAAATATAGTCTCATTCAATGATTATTTTGTAGAAACGTGGTTAAGTGAAGAATCATTTTTTTTTAATAAATGGAACTGCTACAATACACAACATCGTACAACCAATATGATTGAAAGTTGGCATTCTACTATTAACAAAAAAATACCAGCCAAACCCAAAAGTATAGCACAATTTTTAACAATATTACAAAAAGAAGATGATTATTTTAATGTATTATACCAAAAAGGGTCTAACATAACCAAAAAACTTAAAGAAACACAAGAAATTGATGAAAATATATATACTACCATTAATGAATATAAACAAGGGAAAATAAATATAGATCTCTGTATCGAACGACTTGTTTTATAATTTTGTTATTTATCTATTGCATAATTATGACAAATAATACTAGTCAGTTGATTGTAGTGATTTTTCAAAAAAGTAAGTTTTTAATTAATCTGTGATGTTTAAAATGATCTGTGATTTTTTAAGTGATTTATATGATAGTATAAATATTAGTGTGTAAGTTAAATGATTTATGTGATAATAAAAACATTAGTGTGTCTGTCAAACATGTACTTTAATAATTGTCCATACCGATTGTTGAATCCTATTAGACTAAGCTTATTTTTTTATACATCTATGTTGATTTTTTAAATATATACATGTTTTTATATTTTTAAGCTTGTTTTATTTTACCTATAGAAAAATATATTTAAAATCGAACCACTTTTGTACTTGACTGTACAATAATGCTTTTTATTTTCATTGACGGCCGAGTTGACGAATACAATATACGAAAAAATTACTTCGGCAACTCGACCGCGTGGCGCGGCCGAGTCGCATAATAAAAGAATAATTAATATTTTATTTTCCCAACTCGGCCGCGCGGGCGAGTTTCTAGCGTCCGAGTTGACGAATTAGCCCAACGGGCTAGGGGCGACTGACTAATCTCGCTACGTCGTCGCACGCGTAGCCTCTAAAGTGATTACACGCTAGTGCCTCTACAGTTATTATTAGTATTGACTGTCTCTGCCTCCTATTTTCTCATGCTACTAAATGCCTCAGGCTCCATTGGATTGGATAGGGTTTCTGGAGCTAGTAATGCAGTGCGCTCCCATAGCTCCATCCGTAAACGATTCGATCCGTAAGGTCCGTTACGAACAAGGTTCGACGTTTACCTACAGAGTAAAGTGTAGTGGAGTAAAGCAAAGCTTTTTTTTTGACAGCATCTTAAGCTCAGCTTTATTAATTGACATAATAATGATAAGGTAAAATCAGTTTAATGAAACAAGACACATTTGAGACCAAAGGCCGAGGTATCCGCCGCCGTTATGCCAAAGTCATCACACATTAAGCTTCCTCAATTCCCACGCTTGTATAAGGCCGCGCTCTCACAAAAATCAAAAATTTTATGATTAGGAAAAAATTTCACATAATTGAATACATGTTTAAAATAAACCAATTTTTCGTATTGACATTTAATATATCATATTTAAAAAGACTATTTTGTTTATTGTGTGGCTGCTTATTGCAATTTGGAGTGATGTTTATTATTATTTTTATGTTAGATCAAATTAATGGATTGTTATCAAAACTACATAAAAAGATTCTTTTTTTTATTTTTTTATTTATTTGGGACAATAAACAATTACATATTATAGTATATTAAAGCTATAACTTAAATCTATCATTAAATATTAGTAAATATGTAATCAACTACACTATCCACAGCTTAACAATAGAACTAGGGCGATACAATGTGAATAAACTTCTTAACCTAATATTAACAAAGGACTGTACAGTAATTGAAAAAAAAAATAAACAACTAATAATATTGTGTGGTTTATACAAAACAAAGAAAAAAAAAAACAAAACAACAAAAACAAAAAGTGACTGTTGTTTACAGAATAAGGGAAACAGAAGTAAATAGAGAAATCCTTATCATAAGTATTGAATATTTCAATTATTAAATTTTTTCTTTTTTTTAAATATCAATAATAGCCTTTTTATATCTACCTTCAGACAAGGCAAAGATGTCGACCACGTCAAAGTTTTTGTTATAAGTGTCAACAAGTCGACGCATAGGTGACCGTGCTCCAGCATTGTTTCGGCAGAATTTAACCGCGAATAAATTAAAAGCACGCACCTGTCGTCGATTTGCCAACTTGAGAACATTGAGAGATAATTTATTAACCAAGTCAATACAGTCTTTTCAATATAAGATAACTATACCAAATGAGGTATCATATGAAAAGGCTTTTACCTGTACATCCTAAAACAGATTTTTATTCATTTTTATGTAAGTACTAGCTGATGCCCGCAGCTTCGCCCGCGTGGATTGGTCAGATCCCCTGCAGCATCAGGATTGAGGAGTTGGACTAAAAATGAAATGACGCAAATCGGTTCAGAAATCTCGGAGATTATGGTGTACATAGGTATAAAAACACAACTCCCTTTTTGAAAGTCGGTTAAAAAAGTAGCCTATGTTACTCCCTGGTCAATTCTCTACTTGTCTGTGAATATCCCGTGAAAATCGGTTCAGCCGTTCCCAAGATTAGCCTTTTCAAACAGACAGACAGACAGACAGACAGACAGACAAAAATTTTAAAAACGTGTGATTCAGTTACAGTATCGTTCAAATAACCATATGACCTTAATATGCGGTAGTTATTTCGAAATTACAGACAGACACTCCAATTTTATTTATTAGTATATTAGTATATAGATAATAGTTTTTGATTTATCGAGCAAAATGTTGGAAAAAAATACCCGAGTAAAGAACCCTCAGTGCGCGAGTCTGACTCGCACTTGGCCGGTTTTTTTATTCCGTAGAATTCTGACATTTCATAGTGTTACTACTAAAAAAAGTCTCCAACTAAAAATGGTACCAAAAACGTTCGCTGTGTTCTGAGATGGCAAAAAATGACGGCTGTCAAAATTCTACGAAATAAAAAAATTGAGGTAATATTAGCGTTTCATTGGCAAATAAATAATTTAACAAGCTAATGACAAACAAAAATTCAAAATTCTTACCTGTTGATCGTTACTGTTGTTTGACTTCTCGGTATTATATAAAAAAGAAAGCAGTTTGAACGATTTTGACTTTGGCGTATACAAATCGTCACGTCCGGCCCCAGATCTTTTAGAAGCCGCAATTTTTTTAATTCTCTTCTGTAGTTAGATCTCAAGCTGTTTATTTTTTTACGCACCTCCTCAACTTTTAGGCTTCAAGCTTTAGGCTTAATTTTTTTAAATATCTTATGCAATTTTTTATATCCAACTTGTCGTTTGTATTTATTTTTGTAGTGTTCATGCTGGGCATTCCACAATTCTGGTAAAGTTTCCAATAGTATTATAAAATCTTCTTCAGCTTGAGGAAGCGAAGGTGAATCTATCGATTCGCGTTCGTCCGGCGACAGCGGCGAGAGACAGCGCGTGTCATCGACGTCCATCTTGCACAGGTGGGGCAGATCCAGGAATTAGGCGGCCAATATTATTTTCTCCCATATATGTGTTGTAAATAGGTTAAATTATATTTTTTAGTATTTTGGGAACTTATTTTTTAAAACTAACTGATGCCCGCGACCCCGCTTGCGTATATTTTGGTTTTAAATCCTGTTTGTCGAAATTCTGATTTAAATCGTGTGGAAACCATGGATTTTCTGAGATAAAAAGTAACCTATGTGCTAACCCAGGGCATAATCTATATTCATTCGAAATTTCAGCCAAATCGGTTTTACCGCGAAGGAGAAACAAACGTTTTTTGACGTGAAAAACAAATAATTCCATAAAATGCCAAAACAGATTTTATTTCTATATAAAACATAGTAAAAAACTAAAAACACTAAAACTATAATAGTAAATTAAAATCGTGATTATGATAAAGGAGAACGGTCATCTGTGACCCAGGCCCGACAGAAACGAGACATATCTCATTTTTTTTGGTATATTGTGTATTGTTAAATTACATATATTTTATATTCTAAATCAATGGCTAACACCAAAAAATATTGCCGTATGTTTTTGTTCAGGCGACACACAAAAAAATACAAAATGTCTATATTATCTATAAAATTCGCATATTTATTTAATTAAATGACAATACAATAGCTATAGGATGTATCTAGATACAGTTAACTTATATAATTAATTAAAATCGTGGCATTTGATGATTTATTGCATAATATTAAGTTAAATGTACAAAAACGGTCACATACTTCCTGTCTACATGCTATCATAACGGCTCAGGTAGCCTGGCGGTGACAGAAACCAATCATGCTGTCTCTCTCTTTCATTAAAACACAGTGGCGGAGCGGAGGGGGTAGGGTAGGGGTGGGCCGCGGGGTGCACCGACGCAGCGCAGATGCAGGCGCAGTTCTTCGCTTTCTGTGTTGAGATCTGTGCGTTTTTGTATTCAAGGCTACATTTTTTCGACGTTTTTTGGCTTTCTCTTTACTGGACTTGATTTTTGTATTGTGAGTGGTTCGTTGATATGGCTGACAATATTAATAATTGTGCTGCGTGTGAACGTACACTTCGCCGTCGTCGTCCATACGTTCTCAATGAACGATTACTGGAAACACGAAGAGATTTCGTAGAGCAACTATTACGCATCGTTGGTGGTGAGGTATGTATCATTTTTATATTTGTAATTAAAGCCTTTCCCAATACAAAAGCGTGTCAAAAATGTAAAGTCAAGTGTTGATAGTTAGATACCTTTGTTAGTTAGGGTAAATAGACTACATCACTCATTATACAGTCCGTACACTCGTAGAAAACTGGTTATCGGCGCGGCGCCGATCTGCCAGCGCTTATCGAAACCGGTCCATGCAGGACGCAGGTAATCGGCGCTCTGGCAGTCTCAATTAGATTTAGTTTGATTTCACCATACCTACCTATATGATGGGATTAAGTCGTTGTGTATTTATATTAATGTTGTGTATTTATATTTTGTGACAGATAACTTTTGATGGGACTCGGTCGATTTGCCACTCGTGTCGGCATAGAATCGACGCTGCAATTAATCAAGAGCGACAAGTCCCAGCAGCTCCTGTCCTACCAGCTGCTGTTGTAAATGTACAAGGCGTTCGACGTGCACCTAATACGGCTCGGCGATGTTTAATTGACAACTGCAACAACAGTTCTCTGCTTCAAGTGCCTAATTCGGTGAAGGTACAACTCCTTAGCTATTATCACTTTTACGTACCAAATCTTGCCCGCATTTGCCAACGGCATTTACTACACATGGCGATAGAAGAGATACCGGAAAATATAACAAATCAAATGACCGACTTGAATGCGGAGAGTGTTGGCGACATCATCAACATGTATACACAAGCTTTGGAACAAAGGTCACAGTTCAATGTAGATGACGTTTCTGACGACGAGTTAAGCTTTTGGACTGGAAGAAACAGAGCCACGTTCAACGATTTGCTGAGTCAAATACCAAGCCTTAATCGGTCCTCAAGTACTCCACGAAATGATTTGGCTATCTACTTGTGCAAAATTCGATCAGGGGAGCCGAATAATAGAATCGCTTCACTTTTTAATATAACCGAGCGAACTATTGGAAGAAAAATACATAAAGTCAGGCAGTGTCTCATTACTGACTTTGTTCCATTGCACCTAGGTTTAGACCATATAACCAGGGACGAAGTAATAGCCCGCAACCGGGTTTTACCAAATGTTTTGTTTGGTAACGAAGAGTCACCAAAAGCAATAGTTACATTCGATGGAACCTACATATACATAGAAAAAAGTTCTAACTTTTTATTTCAACGCCGCAGTTACAGCCTTCATAAGTTCAGAAACTTAATAAAACCATTCATGATCGTGTGCGCGGATGGATATATTTTGGATGTAACAGGTCCGTACTCTGCACGGACTACCGATGCTGATATAATGAAAATGATATTGCAAAACCATGATGGACCCATTGAAGACGGACCGTTCCACTTTTTTTTCCATGAAGGAGACTCATTTATTTTGGACCGAGGCTTTCGGGATTCAATACCTTTAATAGAAACATATGGTTATGTTGCTCACATGCCGCCAACCAAACAACCACAAGACACGCAATTAAGCACCGAACAAGCTAATAAATCACGACTCATTACAATGGTGCGATGGGTCGTGGAAACTATAAACGGGAGATTCAAGCGCGACTTCAAGATCTTTAAAAACAGAGTATTCAACAAACATGTGCCGCATATATTTGAAGATTTTAAAATTGCTGCAGCTTTAATTAATTATTTTCAAGAACCTTACGGAGACAGTCCATACACAGAAGATTTCATTGAAATAATTAATCAAAATATACAACGCCCCAATCGATTATTTGAGTATGTGGAGGAAAATAATCTAAACCGACAAAGAGTGTCGTTTCACAGGATGACTGGAAATGATCCGGATATTGAACATTTTCCACAATTAACAATTGAAGAGTTAATTAAATTCTCAATCGGCACCTATCACGTGAAGTTAGCACGGTCGTATTGCAGTGAGCATTTGAAAGCCGCGGGAGTATATAATATGGAATTATATAGACATCCAACGGCAATAGAGGGCAGAAACAATAATACTTTAATCAGGTGCAGAATCCATTCGCGACACGTTACGACAAAAATATATTATACTTATATTATGTTTGATGAGAATGTAAATGGAAGAAACGCAATAACGGAATATTATTGCACATGCTATCATGGTAAAAGGACATTGGGAAGTTGCGCACACGTCATTAGTGTTGTATATTACCTAGGGTGGGCTAGACATCGAGATCACTTTGACCACCCAGCAATGGGTATGGATTATGTTTTAAGAGATATAGAAATTCAATAAAACTTTATATCGAGATACCTATTAGTTTTATTTTTATTTGTTTCAATCCTGAAACCCAATGATTGGTTTCTGTCACCGCCAGGCTACCTGAGCCGTTATGATAGCATGTAGACAGTAAGTATGTGACCATTTTTGTACATTTAACTTAATATTATGCAATAAATCATCAAATGCCACGATTTTAATTAATCATATAAGTTAACTGTATTTAGATACATCCTATAGCTATTGTATTGTCATTTAATTAAAAATAAATATGCGAATTTTATAGATAATAGACACTTTGTATTTTTTTGTGTATCGCCTGAACAAAAACATACGGCAATATTTTTTGGCGTTAGCCATTGATTTAGAATATAAAATATATGTAATTTAACAATACACGATATACCAAAAAAAATGAGATATGTCTCGTTTCTGTCGGGCCTGGGTTTTTTTTGTATGGGGCGTGACCGTTCTCCTTTAGAAAATATAAAAACAAAAACTAAGAAAATAAAGATGCAATGGTAAATAAAAAAATACAAAAATAAACATAGTGTGATTCAGATCAATCGCAAGTGTCTTCACCAGAGCTAGAGCTCAATTCATCCTTGTCAAGATGGTCCGGTTCAGATTCCTCATGAGGACATTCTGCTGTGTTGAGTTCAGCGGAAATAAGCATTTCCAACGCTTCTTTGATATGAGGCACATTTTTTCTTTTAGGTTTTGGCTTTATGCTCGATATTAATGGATCCGAACTTAGCAACAACCTATTAAGGCCGTCATAATTTCATTGCTCCCTTGAGCATTTCCTTGCGAAATTTTACCGATACTGGCGAAAATGTTTGTTTCGTGCCTCTGCTGCTTCTTCGGATAGTAATCCAATAGGCAGAAGTGCATGATCCATTACAGTTGCACCATGTATTAAGATTTTATGCATTGTTGGAGACATAGGGTGCCAGGGATACAACTTAATATAAAGTTTTGTGGTCTGTTTCTATAGTGCTACGCATTTTGAGTGTTTGTCTGCGTTTACTTCTCTCACTTGAATCTTCAAACGACTTTGATGGTCTACCAGAAGAAAGCTTTTTAGGTCTCGGTATTTCGTATGTTCCTTTTAACCATTCATCATTCTTTTGAATGAAAGTATGAGCCTTTTTATGTGATTCGATCCATTTTTTCTTAAATTGTGACTTTAGACGTGAGAAATTATGTTTAATTTCCGTCTTTTATTCATCACAATATTCATCTTGTGATAGAATATATCTCTCAAGATAAATCAATTTTGCATCAAAATCGGGCAAGTCTTGTTATTGCATTTTAGTAAAAAGAAATCCACGTGTTACGGTGCGAGTCCCTAAAGTGCCTTCCTATTCTGGAAGCAAATAAAAACCGGTTTAAACCAAAAAAAAGAAATTTGTGAAATACGGCGATTTTCCGCTATGTACTTCATAGCCTTCAAAATATGGATTCCGCAGGAGTCCGCAGCTAATCTCAATGTATTCAATTAGGGATAATAGTCAGTTCTTATTTACAATGAATAAAACCGATGGGCCTCGGTGGGAAGTTAAAGTAAAACCTTTTTGAGTATCTAAAAGATGATTTTTCGACCGCAACAGAAGCATTATTTTGCAAGTGCCATAAAATATCTATTTTATCGTTATTCAAACTTTTTTATAAATGTTATATATGGGCGCTTACCTGTTATAATCGAATCCATTAAGATTTTTTTCAAAAATAACTCACTAACATATAAAAATCACTTTTTAAAAAGTCGTTTTAATTGAATCAGTTAACGCAGTATGAACACTTAGAGTGACGCTCAGGTTTAGACTGACACAAAATGGTGAACACCCCTAATTAGAGGAATGGAGAGGTGGCATTATGTTCGGTGTCTACTTAATTACCTCAGGTAGTAAGTTTTGTTTGTCAATGGCCATTTTTGAGAAATCGATTTATGGCCAGCTAATTCCCGGAACTGCCCCACCGTGCAGCGCGTAGCGTAGACCAGCGGTTCCCAAAAGGTGTTCCGCGGAACCCTGAGGTTCCGTGAAAGACCCTCAGGGGTTCCGCGAAAATTCAAGATTTCCATATTGTAAATCGTTTCACTTGTGATAATATTAAATTGACGTAATTTATTATTCATTTTCAATCAACTTGTTTTAAAATATTGCATTCCAAAATTCCATTTAGGCCGGGTTCCCACTATGCCGGACCGGCAGATCTCCCGGTCCGGTAAAATTGCCGGAAGGCCTAGTGGCGGTACAAATTGTATGAAGCTATTCACATGATCCCGAGTCTGGCTTTTTCGCCGAGCCCGGCATTTTTACCGAGCGTTTTGTCACTACAAAATGCCGGCAAAATCACCGGACCGGAATAATGTGAACCAGTTCGACCCGCGTTCCCCGCCCCGCCCCGCCCGTTCTCCCCGCACTTCATTCGGCTCGCATTTTCTGAGTAAAGTAGACGTGTAGCATGAGCGACATACAAATAGAAACTTTAATTACGCTTGTCCAAGAGAGACCTGTTCTGTGGGACAAGACCGAAGATGTCTATAAAGACAAAAACTTAAAGTTAGCAGCATGGCGTGAAGTATGTTTAATACTGAAACCAAACTTCGATGAACTGGAAGAAAAAGAAAGAAAACAGTACGGTGAGTTTTTTAAATATTTTTATTGATAAAAATGCATTCACAAATTTTAATTTATAGCTGCTGCCTGCCACGGAACGGAACCAATATCCGAAACAAAATAATTAGTAAATGCTGTCCGTATAGCATTGGCATTAGGGCCACCTCGAGTCGACCCATTTCGATCCACGGGTCTCGTTTCTTGTTCTTGTCCATTTTCTATATTTTGGTAACTTTCAAAATTTATACCGTCTTTTTCTCTAACAAAATTATGTAAGACTGTACAAGCTTTAATTACTTTAATTGCTGTGTCTACGTTCAGATCTATAGGCCGATGGAGTATTCGCCACTTATTTGCTAGAATACCAAAAGCGCACTCAACGTACCTTCGTGCTCGACTTAATCTAGGGTAATTCCGGGGGAGATGGCCGTACGGGAGAGATGGCCAATAAATAAAAATACGTCTATTGGGCAATAGATGGCACTAATATTTATTTAGTACGCTTCGTTTCGCGACCGGCGACAAATGTCCGTGAGTTTTTGTCAAAAAAATAAATGAAAAGGTAAGTAAATTCCACTTTTTTGTTTGATTGAATGCTCAATATAAGGCAAGGGGTTATCATATTACGTGGTCGCAAAAAGATTTTACAATATTTGCATGTTTTAGCACAGTTATTGTAAAGTAATTAAGTTTACACGCATTCTAACCTATAAATTATGAATCATAGTGGTATGTTTCTTCTTTTAATTCATATGGCCATCTCTCCCGAACAATCGGGATAGATGGCCTATTATTTTCAGGGTGAGTTAGCCATATAATGTTTTTATGTCGTTGCGGTATTTTAGTTTAGGTATATATATATTAATCAAAACATTCTTTTACAGATGCCCAATACCTACGTGCGTAAAGCAACAGCTGCTCGGGGGGTTTGGGAAGAAGAAGATTTAAAAAAAGCCATGGCTGAAGTGCGAAATGGAAATATGTCGGTGTACAGGGCTTCCATTATTTATAATTTACCTAGAAAAACGTTAGAACGAAGACTTAAACTTAATAACGACCAAAAAGGGCCTATGGGTCCATCTTCTACGTTTGGCATTGCTAATGAAAAGAGATTATGTAAACACATAAAAGAAATGCAGGCTAAAGGATTTCCGTTGACGATGGACGACCTAAGAAAAATTGCATTCCAGTTCGCTGAGCAATTGGAAATTAAACACCGATTCAATGAATCAAATGAGAAGGCGGGCTATGATTGGCTACAACTCTTTTTAAAAAGAAATCCTGATATTTCTTTAAGAAAATCAGAAGGAGTATCTTACGCAAGAGGTAGAGGAATGAATAAAGACGAAGTAAGTGCTTATTTCGAGATGATTGAGAAGACACTGACTGAAAATGATTTGCTTGAAAAACCTGGCAATATATTTGTGCAGGTGAGGCAGGGGTGAGGCAGGGGGGGTTGACCTCGCCGAAGCTCTTCAACCTGTATGTTAACGGACTAATCGAGGAACTCAGCAGCAAGCCAGTAGGTTGTTGGATAGACGGCATTTGCGTGAATAACTTAAGCTATGCTGATGACATGGTGTTGTTGGGTCCCTCGGCTGGTTCGATCAGGGACCCAAGTAACAAAGTTCTCCTGTAGTGCACAGTTTACAGGCTCACAGCACTAGTACCTCTCTCTTAGTGGTTCCAGGTTTTACTACCAAGCTTATAACAGGTTACACGGAGTTCGTTTAGGTTTATAGTACACCTGTTCCTATAAGTTGACTTATAGTCATGTATAGAACGAAATTATAGGCGCAGTAAAGGCTAAGAAGGCCTATAAAAGTGTTGTATAGGTGTAAATACACTTGAGAAAACTTGCTCCAGTAAGTTACACTTATAATTGTCTACAAGAAGTAATTATAAATCCGCTATAAGTGTCTTAAGCCAGTAATAGTAATTTATAGAACTAAATACACTTAGAACCATTTGCATTTGTTACTTGACCTTGTAGGGGTTTATAAGTCAACTTTACGTGCCAATTATAAGTGAATTCTACAATGGTTTCCTCTAAGAACGTACGTGGTATTATTGTGGACTCTCGAATGCTGTTATAGTCTTAATTTCTATGTAAAGGTTTCTTGTAAAACTATTAGTGTCCAAAGATATCTTCGTGAAGTCCATTTAAGAAGACAATTGCTTTTAATGTTTATCGCATCTTCACGGCCATTTTGATTTCTTTTGAGTCATTGGGTTTTTATTAAATTATTATAAAAATGGATATAAACATATGGAAGCGGTTAAAAAAAAGCGGTTCATATAAAAGGAAAGTGCAGAAAACATACCAACAAATGATAAGTGTGCCGAGTACTAGATTTACATCGAGCCAAGAACGTTCTGTAGAAGATGGTGAGGGTTCCGGACGAAATAATAATTTTCAAGATATTAGTCCAGGAGTTAGTAGTGGCGTTTCGGTACAAAACAAGGTTTTAC
This sequence comes from Maniola jurtina, assembly GCF_905333055.1. NCBI lineage: Eukaryota > Metazoa > Arthropoda > Insecta > Lepidoptera > Nymphalidae > Maniola > Maniola jurtina. The sequence goes on along the minus strand of NC_060054.1, from coordinate 4,035,972 downwards.
CCACAACAAGTGATTTAGACTCGGACGATGACGAGGAATATATTTGTGACAACTCTGATTCTGAGCAGGAAGATGAAGATGACTGCTATTCAACATACGAGGAGAATAATAAACTACGTAGTAACCTTAGTAAATGGGCAGTAGAACACATTATTCCACATGTGGCGTTAAATTCATTATTAAAAATTTTAAATATAAAGTTGAAAAATATCCTCCCTAATGACGCACGAACTCTTCTACAAACAAACAAGGCAAATGTGGATATTATTTGTTCAGCTCCAGGGGAATATTGGCATAATGGTCTGAAAAAATGTTTAAAAAATATTGTTGAAGAGCTCTCTGTCCCACCTGATAAAATTTCTTTAAAAATAAACATTGACGGCCTTCCAGTGTTTAAAAGTTCTAAGTACCAGTTTTGGCCCATTTTATGTTCAGTATCTGAAATTCCACTGCCGCCTTTTGTCGTAGGTAAGTACCTGTTACGTCAGCTTCGTAGACAAAATAATGAAAATCTTAGATGACAATGTTTGCTTTTTTCATAGGTATCTATGCTGGTGATGGAAAGCCTAAAGATCTTGACACTTTTTTGGGACCTTTTGTAACAGAAATGCAGCAACTTCAAGAGGGACTTAAAATAACAGACAAATCACAAAGAGAAAAAATAATACATGTCAAATTAGGAGCATTCATTTGCGATTCACCTGCAAGAGCTATGATAAAAGGTTTTTATTTCACTAATTACATAGTATAGAAACATATAGTAGATACTAGTTATTAAGCTCTTTTTGTCTGTTCTTATAATTTGTGTGGTGTGCAATAAAAGTATATTCATTCATTCATTCATTCATTCATTCATTCAAACTATCAGCTAATTAACTAATTCAGCTAATTAAAAACAATATAATTGTTTCAGGTGTATCGAACTTTAATAGTAAACATGGATGCCTTAAATGCACGGTGGTCGGGGAATACTCTCACAAATCAAATACTGTGACATTTCCCCAGTTTAATTGCCCCAAAAGGAATGACCAAGACTTTCGTAAAAAGAAATACGGGCAACACCACAAGTTAGACTCGCCGTTACTCAAACTCAACATTGATATGATTGAAGATTTTCCGGTGTCAGATTCGCTGCATCTCATTGACCTGGGGCTTATGAAAAGATTACTAATAGGATGGCGTGATGGCAATTTTGGTATTTATCTAACTAAATGGAGTGCTAGCGATATAGCTAAAGTTGACAATTTCTTAAATGATTGTGAAATGCCTACAGAAATACATCGGTCAGTTAGATCACTGGACATTTTAAAACACTGGAAAGGTTCAGAGTTTCGTAGTTTTCTTTACTACCTTAGCTTGGTGATTCTTAAGGAGGTCTTAAAAGAAGAAGCTTATACACATTTCATGCATTTCTTTTGTGCTATCACAATCTGTTCGATCGAAAAACATTTTAAATTCCTTCAGATTGCTGAAGAAATGTTGGCACATTTTACAGAACAGTTCAAAAGAATATACGGTAAAGACTATGTGACAAGTAACATTCACAATCTCTCACATTTAGTTGACGAGGTTAAAAAATTCGGGACTCTGCAAAATTTTAATGCCTACGAATTCGAAAATAAACTTCAACATTTGAAGCATATGGTAAGACATGGAAAAAAGCCACTACGTCAAATTGCAAGGAGAATCATTGAAAGGGATTTAGTTGAGTTAAATAGTCTAACAACAGAGAACAACAAATGTCCAGTTATAAAGAAAAATGTTTTATGTTTAAATTCATTTATATTATCAAAAAAGAAACAAGACAAATGGTTTCTCACTAATGATAATCACTTGGTTGAATTCATATCATTTTATATTAAAAACAATAGTCAGACCCAGGAGCAAGATATAGAAATACGTGGTTTTGTTGTGCAACGAACTCAAGATGCATTTGAAAAGCCACTAAAATCTTCTTTTTTAAACATTTATCAGTGTGATAATGATGAATTACATCGCAACAGAGAGGCCGATATTTTCAAAATTTCAATTATTAAGTGTAAAATGGTGAGTATTTTGTATGGTAGGAAAATGTTTTTCATACCTTTGTTACATACTCTGTAAGTGAACATAATAAAAGTCTGTAATAATCAAAATTAAAGTTTTATTATTTCAATAACAATTTTTTTTATTACAATAATCTTAAAGCGAGACCAAAATCAATCTTAAAAGGTATAATCAATGAGGTAATCACGTTCCTTTCCTTTAGCATATTGACAAGAAACAGTCACAATCATTTATCACAATTACAAGTCCTTCAGTATCTTGTGTATCAAATACTTCCTTTCCTTTATTTATGCTTACATATAGATAAAAATAAATATAATTTTTGACTAACCAAACGTGACTTTAAAATTAATAGCCAAAATTCGTCAGATTACTAAGTTATGCTAACGAAATACTCTATAGTTGTAGGTTAAACAAAAAAAGTTAAAAAATTTAACATTAAAAAATTATGTGCTTAAAAATTAATGAACAAAACTCACAATTCCAACAAATTAAAAAAAATATACAAAACTATGGTAAAAACAGCATTTGGCCTAGGTTGGGCCCGGCCTACCTACAACTTTTTTGTGAAAAGTCGCAGCCATTGATGGAACTTCCATAACTCGATAGTTCGCTTTAATACAAATTGAAACTAAAGAGTGATAAAATCTCACATTTCCAAGGTAAAGGCTGTCAAAAGTTTCAAAACTCCAATATTAGAACGTTTGATGGCCTGTATCTCGGAAATGTGACACTTTAAGAGATTTTATCACTCTTCAGTTTCGATTCGTATTGAAACAATCTATCGATTTATGGAAGTTCCATCAATGGCTACGACTTTTCACAAGAAAAGTTGTAGGTGGGACGCAACCCCTCAGGCTCCACACAAAAATCTTCCAACCCGTTTCGAAGGTTTTGATCCCATAAGCAGATGATAGCATTCATCAATACAAACAGCTTTTACTATTGGTACTACTATTTTCTACATAGCTTGTTTGCTTTTTAATTTTAGGTATAAGTACTACAATACAAAATTTTGTTATATAGGTACATCAAAAATCACTTTTTTCACGTTTAGTTAAATAGGTGCTCTTTTATTCAACCAACAAGTCTTAGCTACCAAAGGAACTTTAAAATAAACTTAGAAATAACAACTATGAAAACTTAACCTCTTGTTAAGTAATATCACCATCAATAATTAATTATTCCCACCTAATCTAGGATTATTCAAAAATCAGCGACAAAAAATGAATCGAGTTACCAAATGTAGGTGTGTAAACATTATATGAAAACATTAACTACGTACTCAATTAGTCGGACATCCCTTCGTCGTTTTATCAGGCCTCTCTTCATCACTTTGATAGAAAATCTCAACATCATTTTGGTCAGATCTCTCTTCATTGTTTAAATCGGGAGTCTCGACGCTGTTTTGACCGGAGCCCTCTCCGTTAACATTCTCAATCGGCACATCTATTGGAAGAGTTTTTGCTGTCCTTTTTCTCTTTATTACTCTAACTTTTGGAGCCGACATCCTCTGATTGCTTTCGCTGCGTTTATGAGCATTTTTCAAAATAGTTTTAAAAAATTTATCGCAGTCCACTTTTGTAAAACTTTCATCTGTTGCGTGGATAATATCAAAAAAAAGAGAAATCGTTCTCGTAAACGCTTTAAAACATATTTTTACTGCTTCTTTCTTGGAAAAGCCAGTCCACGTACATTGCTTAAGAAAATTTCTTTCAAACAAAGAATCGACCAAGTGGTAGGCATTTACGCCGCCTTTGCCCAAACCTTTAGAACACACACCGACAAATTTCATCAACATGTTATCTTTGAATGTTCTATTTGATAGATTTTTTTCAAATTCCTCAAGGTCTTTGATATTTTTTATTAGAGTTGGCTCTTCGTCAACTCTTTTTTGTGATACGCTCATTTTTATGAATGATCTTAGCTCTGTTTGTATTTCTGAGATCTTTACACACATATTAGTTTGGATTTCATGTAAGGAATTTTGATTGGCTATAATGGTTGCTATGCTCTCCTTAATAGCTTCAATCTCGTTAGTTGGTGTTGAAATTTCCGGTTCTGTATGTGTATAAAAGAGGAAATTCGATTCCGGAATTGTGACAGGAATATTGCCCTCGACTGTACCAACAATCTGGTCTTGGGGCACAAAACAGCAATTTGTGTCTTCTTGGGATTTCTGGGCTACTTGAGTGACTGGTGTTGTGGTACTTAGCATTTGATTATGATTCTGAAAAAAAATATGATTATAACATTTTTATTTATTTATTTATTTACTTAGGTCCACCAACGCAGGATACACAATTCTTTCACCAAGATGATTGAGTCTGTAAGTGGGATATAAGGGTACTGCTGTATAATAGGCGAAAGGCTGACCACCTCTCACCAATAATGGGTGATACATATAAATTTATAAATTTTATTGTTCTATCATATAATACCCTTGGATGAATAAATACTCAGGATGGTATGCTCCGAAAAGTCAAATGAAGCAGGGGAACTGTCAGTTGATGAGTATGTGTGCGTTATGGAATGATACCATTCACATATGAAAATTTGCCTATTTTCCTATTTTTCCCTATTTTTCCCTTTCAAATTCAAATTCAAATTCAAAATGTTTTTATTCAATTAGACTTTTACAAGTTCTTTCGAATCGTCAAAAGCATCTACCACTGGTTCGGAATGCCTTTCCTACCGAGAAGAACCAGCAAGAAACTCGGCGGTTGCTCTTTTCAAAGATTTGATATACAATATTATGCCATGTATAAAAGCAATTGAAGTCCTGCGCATTGCTGGAGCGAATCGAAGTTCAAATCCACGCTTTTTTATCATTTACATAATCTTCGATAGTATAATATGCTTTTCTCAAGAGCATATTTTTAATAGATTTTTTGAACCTGTGTAAAGGCAAGTCCAAAATTGACTGAGGAATTTTGTTATAGAAGATTATACCCATTCCCACAAATGACTTTTGGACCTTCCTGAGACGGAGCGTAGGAGTCGCAAGCCTGTTACGGTGTCTAGTCAGCCTGTTGTGTAGATCGCCAACCTTCTTGTAACTAAGAATATTTTGTCTTACAAAAATTATGTTGTTGTAAATATATTGAGAGGCTACGGTAAGGATACCTATTTCCTTAAATTTTTCTCGAAGTGAATCGCGTGGTTTTAAGTTATAAATTGCGCGTATTGCCCTTTTTTGTAATACAAAAATTCTCCCAATATCTGCCGCTCTACCCCATATTAAGATTCCATAAGACATAATACTATGAAAATAAGCAAAATATACTATCTTTGCGGTCTCCACGTCAGTTAATTGTCGAATCTTTCTAACCGCGTAAGCAGCAGAGCTTAGTTTGCCAGCAAGAGTTGATATATGGGTGCCCCATTGCAGCTTCGCATCTAAGGTTATCCCCAAAAATGTAGTAGTCTCTTCTATTTTCAAAATATCATTATTTATCATTAAATTAATGTTACTTGTGTTCTTGGTATTGGGCAGTGCGAATTCAATACACTTAGTTTTTTTTGCATTTAAAAGTAGATTATTTACAGTAAACCAGTGAGTTACCTGAGATATGGCACCATTTATATCGTCAAAATTGTCCTTATTTCTATCGACTTTAAAAATCAAAGACGTATCGTCAGCAAATAGTACGATATCGCAAATATTTTGGACTACATATGGTAAATCGTTTATGTATACTAAGAACATGAAAGGACCTAGAATAGAGCCTTGAGGAACACCCATTATTGAGGCTGATCCGGATGACTTCACATCATTCACACATACTGTTTGAATACGATCACTAAGATAGGACGCAATGAGACCAAGCGCAGTGTCTTTGATTCCATAGTGGCTCAATTTAACTAAAAGAGTCTCGTGCTCAACGCAATCAAATGCCTTGGATAAATCACAGAAAATACCAATGGCATTCTGTGACCCCTCCCACGCATTGAATATATGCTTTAACAGCATTGCGGCCGCGTCGGTTGTTGATCGACCTTTAGTGAAGCCATACTGATCAGAATGGAGTAGCTTATTTAAATTGAAATGCTGAAGCAGTTGGTTGAGCATGATTTTCTCAAATATCTTGCTCAGTGTTGGCAAAATTGAAATTGGCCTGTAATTGTTTGGGTCACTTTTGCTACCCGATTTAAAAAGAGGTATCAATTTACTACATTTCATGAGATCTGGAAAAGCGCCTGTATCCACAGACTCATTAAAAATTAAGGCTAGATATGGCGCAATAATATCAATAATATTGTTAATTATTTTTACTGATATTCCCCACAGATCTCCGGTTTTTTTGCTTTGTAAAGATTTGAACACTTTAACAATGTCATATGGAGTAACGTATTCAAACCTAAACAACACACCGCATTCAGTGACATTGGCCCTGAGAAGATCATAGGCTTCTGTTGGTGAAGAGCTAAGGGAACTAGTAGTGATGACTGGAATGTTCTGGAAAAATTTCTCAAATGTATTTGCAATTTCAATATTGGAGTCAATAATACGGTTATTAATTTTTAGCTCCAATTTATTGTTATGCACTTTTTGTTTCCCAGTTTCATCCGTGATGATATCCCAAGCTGCTTTAATTTTATTATCAGAATTAATAATTTTTTGCTACAATAATTTTTAATAATTTTTTTTTCACGATGATTATTAAAAAATGAGATCTCATTAGATTAGTCTTTATTATGATAGTTACAAATCGATGGATGTTCGATGCTAGAAAATAATAATTTATCGATTGCAACGTATTAAAATTTACCTACTCTGTTTTTACATAATTTTGATTAATTACAGTATAGGGCCTCTGGCCTTATTGAAAATCTCTGCTTAACAGGGTGCCCATCACCATGTTTACTATATAATCGTATCCTGACAGTTAAAAATAAAAAAGTTAAAAAGTCAAATATAAAAACGCAATATATTCACTAAAAATATTTAATAATAATCCAAGTATGTACCAGTTAGCGATTTTATTTAGCGTATCTCGCAGGGTTACGGCGCTTGTACACGCTAAGAAAAAACGCCGGGCGTACCTAAGAATTCGTGTCGTAACTAGAAAATAACTGTGTACACTGCTCGCAGCGGTGCACGAAAAAAATCTTGTCTGCGCAAGACACGACGCGGCGAACGTTGTTGCGGAGCGGCGGGGGGGCGGTGTAGTAGGGTTGAGCCAGCCCAGTTTTTGTTGTGCGTTGTGCGTTTGGTGTGGACGTGTATTGCAGCGTAGAGTACAAAATGGCTGATGAGTTACTTATAACTTTAGTAGAAGGACGACCGGTATTGTGGGACAAAACTTTAGACATATATAAAGATAAAAGACTCACATACGAAGCATGGAGAGAAATATTTACTATCTTAAACAAAGACTTCGACGAAATGACAAATGTCAAAAAAAATGAATATGGTAAGTACTTACAACATATTACTATCTTTTTACAATTTTCAAAAATTCAGATTACTAGATATATTCTATATAGCTATATATTATTATAAATATTAATCATTGTCGTTACCCACATTAAATACATCTACAATAAAAGATTTAAGTTGCAAGCAATCATAAGTTCAATAGCGCTAAGTAGCATACGGACACGGCTTTGCTAAAAACGATAATGACTAATACTTATAATAAAATACGTATAAACATGAAAAAAAATATAACATGTAATTGTTTATTTAAACAATATGGCAGGTAAGAATAATTCCTTGTTTCACACTTTTTGGATTAAAATTTAGTAGTCGGGTTTTAGTTTTAGAACTTATTTTTTATGTGTATTTATCTTGCCATGGCAGTGATCCTTCATCAGAGGAAAAATATTCAGTATATTTTTGACGAATTTCGTCTGCTGTGAGATTATTGCCTTCTAAATGCAATGGACTATTTAATCGGTCTCGATTGATTAAAGGCTCAACGTGACCTTCTTCTGTATGAATAAAATTTTGCAAAACGCAAGTAGTTTTTACAATAGCAACTGTTAAATCGAGACTTAAGTTTAAAGATCGGTGCAGAATTCTCCATTTGTTGGCCATTATTCCAAATGCACACTCGACGTATCTTCTTGCCCTTGTCAAGCGATAATTAAATATCTTTTGTTCTTTTGTGAGTTCGTTACCACCGTAGGGTCGAAGTACGTTAGCATGAAGTGCGAAAGCTTCATCAGCTACAAAAACATATGGTAATATATAGTTAGTATTTATTATAGAGCATGGGGATGGTATGTTTAACGTATTGTCAACAAGTTTTTTCCAAAACTGTGTTTCTTTGAAAACATTTGAATCACATTCTTTACCATACGACCCTACATCAATAAAAATGTAATTGTAGTTGGAATCCACAATAGCCATGAGAACAATAGAAAAGAAATGTTTATAATTTAAAAACATTGATCCACTTTCTTCGGGTTTAATTATTCTAATATGTTTCCCGTCCAGTGCTCCAAGACAGTGTGGAAAATTGGCATTTATTTCATATCTTTGTGCTATATTCAACCATTCTTCTTGTGTTGGCATCCGCATATAAACTGTAGATAATTCTGACCAAATATGATGAGTAACTTCACGTACAATGTTCGCTATTGTTTTTATTCCGATTCGAAAATCGAAATGAAGACGTGCGAAGGCATCTCCAGTTGCCATGTATCTGTAAAAAATTGTAACAATGTCTTAGAGCAAGAACACACTTGCAACTTGCAGTGCGATTAATTGCAAGTGTGTTCTTACTCTTACAATGAGGTCATTTCCTTTTTTATATGAAGTTTATGTCTACTTGCAATAGATGGTACCTACTTTCTAACGGTAGTTCGTTTTTTGTTTCAGCAAAGTCTACAGCAAAAAAATGGACAAGTTTGCGAGATAGGTGGATGAAATGTCACAGAAGACTTAAAGAAATGAAATCGGGATCGGGTGCTAAGAAGATTCGTAAATGTGATTTTTACGACGAAATGTTATTTTTGACAAAAATTGTAACACGCCGAGACACTGAGTCAAATATACCCGAAACAACAAACGTGGAAAAAAGTCCCGTAGAACATACACCGATCGCGAAAAAAAAGAAACAGGATGTTAGCGAGGTGGACAAAAATATGGCAGAATTTATAAAGGCTGCTACCAAAGAAGAAGAGAGCCGTGCCATGTCATTTTTTAAAAGTATAGCTCCGAGTGTTGATAAGTTCAGTGATGAGGAAATGGTGGATTTCCAGTTTGAAGTTTTAAAACTTGTGCGTTCTACGCAACAACGAAAGGGAAGTGATGTTCAGCATCAATGGAGTACTGAGTATTACAAAACAACGCAGCCTTCTACGTCGTCATTTAACGTACCCGGCCCATCATACTCGACTCGACCAGGTTACAGTACTCAAAAATCTACATCCATTGAATTTGACACTGAAACTATTAGTAGTGTGGAAACATCGCATACAGATGAATTTCACTTTGACTTTTCTGAAGAATATGAACATGTGGAGTCTGTTGAATTTGGAAACATGTAACACTTCAAAGACATTTATTATTGTATAACGTTCAAATCAATATGCTTAAAAAAATTACTTACCTTAATGTTACGGCCAATCTAATGTATGGAGGAATACTTTCTCGCATTTTGGTATTTTCATGTCGTATATTATTTTCTATTGTTGTCAAAAGCTTGTCAAACGTAGAAATTTTCATGCGAAAATAATCCACAAATTTTTCCTCATGTTGTCGCATGACACGGTAAAGGGTAATGAACCCGCCAAACTCATTTTTCTCTTGTATAATTGGATGAACCCAGTAAAGTCTCTTGTTTTTTGTTTCCTTTTTTATTTTGTTATAATAATAATATGCAATTATCATTCTTTTTTGCTTTGTAGTTAACATTTATATAAATAAACGAAACTCACTGATTACACTTGTTATTACTTGCGCGCCCTACGCCCGACTGTCGACTGCACGAAAAGAATCGTGTCGTGTACACGTTTCCATTGGTCTTGTCTGCGGAAGACACGAAAAGTTTTCGTGTGTGGAACAGACAAAATTCTTGTCGTCTACACGAAGAATTTGTCTTGTCTGCCGCAGGAACGGCAAATTTTCTTAGCGTGTACAAGCGCCCTTAGTAGACTATTCACTACTTTTGGTGTTATACACCGGGCAAGTTTACATCCCTATATCGTAGATCTCTTACCAAATTACACAAAGCGGCTCTTGGGTAGCGGTTTTTTTTTTCTCTAAGCCAAATTCAAAGTTATTTATTCAAAATGGGTTCATATTTTATTTGTCTTGTGTTTTCTGACATTTATGACCTTAAAAAATACCGAAATAAAGATAAATATTCTAGCTATCCGTATAGCGTCCCATCTTTGACCACATCACGCGTGACGAGTCCTCCGTTCGTCGCTAAGGTTGTTTTGGTGGGTGCCTACTGTAAGGTTATTTTTAAAAATTGATTTGAGTTGTCAAAAATAATATAAAATTATTAATTTATCTAATGCAGGTAGTTTGATAAAATCGATATTTCGCTCATTCGATGTCATACAATCTGTTGCTAGGAGGCCAACAAGATTGAACTTGCATAAATACGGGCGTTTCGAAGGTTTTAGTTTAGTCTCCTTCTGAGATTCGGAGCGATATCGCATATTTTCGGTATTTGGATTGTGAACTGGATAATTAGATGTTGTGATAGCAATCACGCTCTAATTAAATTACTTATTTTGGCATTAGTTTGTTTAGATTATTACTCTCGGATAACCTTACACATTAAACTTGTGTTTTTTTGTGTTGGTTTTGGAGAGGACATTCCAATAATTCGATAAAAATATTTAAATAATACCTGCTTTTCTGAGTGATGCCAATACTACTACCTATCATGGACTAACTATAACTAAATAATATTATTAATGTAGTAAGATTTTGATTACCTATTTATTTATTTCTTTATTGCACACACAAACATATACATTTACAAAAAACATAGAAGACAACATGGTAAGTACGTTGGACAGATAAAAACGTATGTTTTTATCTGTCCAACGTACGTACACCAATTACGTAGGTACCTAGGTACTTCATGATAAATTTGGCATGCAGCTATTATGACGGAGACTGGTATATTAAATGTACTACAATTTAGTAATAAGTTTTGTTTTAGTTAAATTTCAATATCAATTTAAAATCTTTTAATTAACAAAACAGCCTTTTTCGCTTAGTTATATTATGATTGTCATCAAAAATAAAATATAAATTTGTCTAAATATAATGAAAAAAAAATTGCTCATTTTTAGGCAAAATTACCCCATTTATTTTCTGACAACCCTAGACTTCAATTTGAAGTTGTGTAATTTGCACAGCACGATTACGATACGATTTAAAATTAAATTATTTCATTGAAGTGTCAAACAAAAAAATATAATCACTACGTTGTGTCAAATGCGTATCGGAAGGTGTTAAGTGGCCAGTTTCGTAGAATTTATGTTGAGTTTGTGTGCGTGACGTGTAATTACAGAGATTTGGTCGATAGTGGGTCGATAGTTGTGCTTCCTTCGTTTGTACGGCGGGGTCACCGGTTGATAATACCTAATAACCCTCGCAATATGTGTCAAACGTGGCATCTAGTGGTTCTAGAACTGGTATAGGAACTGGTAACTTGGATGATGGATGATACTTACATCTGTTAAAGTCTTCGCCAATTCGTTGAAAGATTTATCTGGCAAGGGATATTTTTCCTTGCGTAATGATCGACGGTTCGTATCTCCTTCGTCAGTTTCAGTATCTGATTTGTCACTCATTGTATCAATTTCATCCTGTGCCTCTTGAAATGTTTTAAGATTTTTTCTTTTTACATCACATGACATGATTTCCCAAGAAGCATCAGGTGAACTATTTTCCTGCCTCCTTAATTTATCTGCTGACTTCTTTGGCCAAAAAAGTAATTTATTATGCACCCACAGATCTGGTACGGCCGTTAATCTTAATTCGCCTTTTTCAATTGTTTGCACTACTGAGAAAGGCATGGCAGGAATCTGTAAAAAAATACATGTAACTATAAATACATTTTATAATACATCAAACCATAAGAAACAAACCGAACGAACTTACGGAGACAGATGCAATAGTTTACATAGAGCTCCGTTATATTGGCAGCATTGCGAATTGTCCAAAAATAATCTGTATGGAGATGCAATAAGGACGTCCTTATGCCCATTCTTTAATGAACGTCCTTATTACATGAGCCTACGGATTATTTTCGAACAATTTCGCATGCTGCCAACATAACGAAAAGAGAGCTCACTTGTGAAACGCACACAAGTTAATTTGCACGTAATACAATTTTGCTTAAACGATATAGGTAGAATATTAGGGACGAACGTAAGCACTAAGAAAAGCACCGGTTCAGGTACGCAAGGCGTCATGAGTCAAGATGCAAGAACAATTGAAATTTTAGTCCTTAGTTCCCACCTGCACCAATACTTATCCCAAAATATGTTCCTATGGTATGATGTTGTCAAAGTTCGGTTAACCGGCGCCGGTGGTTTATCTTTGGTGCTAGTGGGCGTCAGATGAACAGGTTAAGTAAGCAGTGCATAACATCAACCTTTGTGATGTAAACGAAAAATTATTGCTCAATATTATTCACGCACGTCCGCCGTCATCACATTAGCACAGCTAACTAAGAGCTTACTGAACAAGAACAGACACGCACGCGGCATGCGACTGGCGAGCGAGCGCCGCGCCAGCTATCCCGCGCGCGCGGCTAACTTCAGTTCAAACATTACCTACATAACACAGGGATTCCCCGCAGTTATACCACAGGTTAAACCCTAGAAATACTTATCTAGTATATTTACGGATGATTTCCACCAAGCAGCAATTACAATCTTTAAAAAATATTTATGAAATGAAGTAATAAAATTAATTACCTAGTTCACATTCGTCACTAGTGAAATGGTCATAAACGGCGAAGTTGCAATTTTCACACCAAAAATTTTTTTCGTTTAACAATAATTTTATGTGTTCTTCCTTCAAAACAATATGAACTGGCCTTTCTCCAGAATATGTTGAAACTCTCTTGCCACAACCATGGCAATTGCGAGATAACAAGAAATGAGTTTCAATCCAAGGCCATCTCGCAGTTTTTAAGGCTCGGATATCATTTTTAGTCAAAAAACGGTCTACGTCTAGAAATATGACCATAGTAGTTCGATCCAAGTCACAACTAAAACATAAAAATAATAAACTCTTAGTTTAGCAAGCATTTAAGACATTTGTGTGCGGAACTCTAATTCGTCACAATATGGCGCGACAATGCTGTTAGGACTAATATTATTTTTAAACACAACTTTGTAAATACGCCGTGTTCAAAAGGCGAACAAAAATTGAGATGTAAAACACAATATACTTCACCGAAAATACTTACGCGTTTGCCGTGCACACACGTATGCACGTATAATATTTCGTGCGAAATACTTATTAATATATTTTATATATAATAGATGAACTTACCTTTTATTTTTTTTATTTTTCTCCACGACCGCACAACATAACACAATAACAATTCACAAATGTTTGAAGTAGCTAGTAATAGAAGCGCGGAGTACGTTACACGCCTGTCTGGTTCTATTAAATGCTAATAGTGAGCTTCGCGGGAGCAAATGGTTCTCCGGAGTCTAACTATAAGTGTATTATGGGCTTAAGTCGTGGTGGCTGGTTCTGTTAGATGCTCATAGCTGGCTTCGCAGGAGCAAATAGTTCTGCGTAGTCCAACTATAAGTGTATTATTGATCTAAGTGGTGCTCGCCAAGTCTACTATGAGTGTTTTATTAGCAAAAGTACGCGTATAAAATGGGCCCTTTTCTGTGGTTATAAACTTTTACTAGCCTGTTATAGACCTGGCTCCGGAACCACTACAAGACCACTTTTTGTTACTTGGGGAGTTACTTCTAACCTGCCAGGAATATGCTGCCAGACATGGTCTGATATACAACGTGACCAAAAGTCAATACATGGTATTTAAGGCCCCTCGTAAACAGGTGACATACGAACCAAAAATTACATTGAACGGAGCTTCACTCATACGTGTGCAACAATTTAAATACTTGGGTCACTATGTTTCGGAGGACCTTAAAGATCATGTCGACATCGAGAGAGAGAGAAGGGCCTTGGCAGTTAAATGTAATATGTTGGCCCGCAGGTTCGCCCGATGTAGTAAAGAGACAAAAATCACACTTTTCAAGGCATACTGCCAAAACTTCTACTCGGGAAGCTTGTGGGTCAACTTTTCAAAAAAGGCCATAGACACCCTAAGGGTGCAGTATAATAATGGTTTTAGGATGCTGTTGGGCTTGCCACGGTTCTGTTCAGCCTCAGGCATGTTCGCAGACGAGCGGACCGATGACTTCTTTGCAATAATGCGGAAGAAGTCAGCATCACTGCTGAAAAGACTGCGCTCAGGTTCCAACAGCATCCTGAACATGTTTGCGAGCAAGATGGACTCACCAATGCTTAAACACATTGTTAAAGTGTTGGTGAGGCCACCTTTGTAAATAATTCTGTCTGTTGCCACGAATATAGTTTAGGTAAGGTACTAACATTAGGTTTTTAAGTGTCTGTATACTAACAAATTGAGCCATAGTTGCTTTAAATAAAAGGATTATTATTATTATTATTATTATTATATTTAATATGGACGAGACAGGGTTACCACTAAACAATAAACCGGGATATGTTTTGGCTGAAAGGGGCTCGAAAGCTGTAGCTATGTCGACGTCCACTGAAAAAGGCGAAACGATTACCGTCATAGCCTGTTGTAATGCGGAAGGTAACTTTTTGCCCCCCACATGCATAATGAAAGGGAAAAGAAAAAAACCAGAATTTGAAGATGGTTTGCCGCCAGGATCACTGGTTTTTATGTCCCCAAAATCGTCCTACATAACCTCAGATTTATTTCTAGAATGGATGAAATCTCATTTCCTGCCTAGGAAACCAGCCGGGAAAGTGCTGCTTTTGCTCGATGGTCACTCTACCCATTGCAATTCTGTCAAAATGCTGCAATTTGCCAACGATAATGACATTATCATGCTATCGATGCCAAGTCATACCTCACACTATCTACAGCCACTAGACGTTGCCGTTTTTAAGTCTCTTAAAACTTATTTTTATGAATCGTGCAGATTGTGGATGAAACAGCACCCTGGACGGCGACTCACGAGACATCAGTTTGGATCCCTACTTAATCAAGCTTGGGGAAAAACAGCCACCAGTGATAATGCAACATCCGGATTTAGAGCCACTGGAGTTTTTCCATTAAATCCAGGAGCTATACCCGATTACGCTTTTGGTAGCAACCTGGAAGCACTTGGAGAAAGTCAGCGTGAGAACCTTGAAAGGACTCAATCAGCGCAGCTAGAACTTGGCCCGAGTACTTCCAAAACTCCGATATCTTATTATGACAAACCTAATAATAATAATAATAATAATGAAGCTTTATTTAATTCCATACAAAAAATAATAAAATTAAATTAAATACAAGTTTTTTTTTTTTTTTTTTGATACCATAATAATAAACTTAAGAATAGTATAGATTAGTGAGTTAGTAATTATATTACAAATAAAAATTATGGTTAGTTTGTTAGTACAATTTATTTACATTGGTAGTGTGTGTCTTCAGTCTAGGTTGTTATATTGTATGGACCCCCTTTGGGTAAAAGCCTCCTCCAAGGAATTCCACCTCTCTCTGTCCGTAGCTGCGGCTGGCCATCTTCGACCCGCTGTCGCCACTATTTCGTCTACCCATCTGGCATATGGCCTGCCTCTCGCTCTAGTGCCTCTTGGTCCCGACCATGTAACTGACCTTGTGGTCCATCTGTCGTCGGTGTATCTAGCCACGTGACCTGCCCATTTCCATTTTCTTTGTAGTGCGAAAGTTAAGGCGTCAGTGACTTTAGTTTTCTTGCGGATGACCACGTTTTTTACTCTATCTTTTAATTTTATGCCTAGATAGCTTCTTTCGATTTTTCTCTGGGTAGTCTGGATTTTGTTTCTTGTTTTGAGATCAAACGTCCAAGTTTGGCAACCGTAAGTGAGGCAAGGTAGTATTTCAGAATCCATAACGATTTTTTTGGCTGGCAATGGGAGTTGTGATTTGAATAGTTCTTTATGAGCCCAGTATTTATTCCAGGTGATCGCGGTTCTACGCTCTACTTCTTCTATATTTCTTTCATTGTTAAAAGAGATTTGTTTGCCCAGGTAGATGTAGTTTTCTACAAACTCGAGAGGTACATTATTGACTAAAATGGGTGATTTATGGTAATTAGTCATTACTTTTGTTTTGTCGAGGTTCATTTCTAATCCAACTTTAACACTAGCTTGATGTAGGTTATCTATCATGCTATTTAGTTGCTGTGCAGTCTCTGAAAACAGGATGATGTCGTCGGCAAACCTAAGGTGGCTTAGAAACTTCCCATTCATGTTGATGCCTTGTTTAGACCATGGTAAGGTTTCCATTATATCTTGTAAGACGGCTATGAATAGTTTTGGGGAGATCGGGTCTCCTTGTCTCACGCCTCTATTTATATTTATTTTTGTGCCTGTTCTGTCTAACTTGACTCTACTTGTACTATTGGAATAGATGTTTTTCAAGATATTTATCAATTTTTCTTCTATATTTTGTGCTTTTAATGCTTCCCAGATGCTATCGTGTGATATTGAATCAAAAGCTTTTTTGTAGTCTATGAAAGCTAGATATAATGGCCTTCGGAATTCTAGATACTTTTCTACTACCTGGTCGACTACTTGAATATGGTCCACTGTACTGAAACCGCTTCTGAATCCTGCTTGCTCGATCGGTTGGTGTGCGTCAATGACAGGCGATATTCTTTCGAGCAGACAGGAAGCAAATAATTTGTAGAGGCAAGGCATGAGGCTTATAGGGCGGTAGTTCCCTATGTCCGCTGGATCACCTTTTTTATATAGTAAGATGATTTCAGATTCTGTCCATATCTGTGGCACAGCCTCTTCGTGCAATATCTTGTTCCATAGAAGTGTGATAGGTGTCAGTAATAGAGTCCTTGCAAATTTGATGCATTCGTTTGTGATTCCGTCTGGCCCCGGGCTTTTTTCCGATTTAAGCTTCATAATTTGTTTCAGGATTTCGGGCTCCGTGAACTCTTGAATGGGGAAGGTACCACTGCATTGGTTAGAAACATTTATTTTATTTAAGGAGTTTGTTTTGCTGTATAGTTTTGTATAAAAGTCAGTAGCTACATTTATTATTTCCGTTCGGGATTTGCATTTGGTAGAGCCGCGCTGAAGTGATATAATCCAATTCTTTTGTCTATTTAACTCTTTATTTGCTTTCTTAGCTGATCTAAACTTTTCTAGGTTTCTTTGTATAGTGTTTATTCTGTAGGAATCGTAGCACCTTTTTATTTCTTTATTTGTAGTCTTGTAGAGTTCTTTCAATTTTTCTTTATCGTTCTTATTTAGTTTAGACTTATTTTGTAAACTGTTTCTTTCTTTCATAAGCTCTAGTGCCTTTTCTGACAAAATTTTGCGTCTCTCATTCCTTTTAATACCTTTTAAACTTTCGAATATAGAGTGCATAATTTTTTGGCAGTACGCATCAGCTCTATAATTTTCGTGTGTCGATATAAGTTCCGGTATATATCTTTTTAGGTTTTCAAGGTATGTTTCTTGCTCTTTGAACGTTTTCAACGTTGTTGACGTATTAGAAAAGTATCGCCTACTTCTTTTCTTTGATTTCAGATTGATTGTAGCTCTTAGCAATCTATGGTCTGATCCAAAGTGGAATGACGACAGTACTTCATATTTAGAAAATAAGTGGGGTTTTGTAGTCATAATATAATCAATCTCATTTTTTGTATTTTTGTCTGGAGAGATCCATGTCCATCTATTTTTATTTTTTAACTTGAACATGGTGTTTATAATTTTCATGTTGTATTCGTATGCGTATTGAATGAGTCTTCCTCCACGAATGCTCCTCTTCCCATAGCCATATTTGCCGGTAACTGTATGCTCATGGCTTTTGGGTATTCCGATCTGTGCATTAAAGTCCCCCATAGAGATTATGTATTTTGTAGAGATAGAGTCGTGAGCTGTCGCCAAGTCTTCATAGAAATTGTCTATGTCTTCTTGGGATGATCCTTCAGTAGGTGCATAAGCCTGAATTATTGCAAAAAGTAAGCCTTCCAGTTCAATTTCTAGTACACAGACTCTCTCCGATATTCCAGTGAACTTTTTGATATTTGCTCTATATTTTTTCTTGACTAGGAAGCCCACTCCGTAAAGACCTTTGGTTTTGCCTAAGTAATACATGATGTAATCTTCATCCTCGATAATATTCTGACCTAGACGGCGAACTTCGCTCATTCCCAATATATCATGGTTAATGTTTTGTAGAGCTGCCTTTAATTCGATAAATTTTGTCGCTGACGATAGTGATTTAACGTTGAAAGTACAAATATTGAAATTGCTTGTCTTTACCAAATGTGTTTTCCTTGGAGGGTTTTGGTCGAACTCTCCCGCGGTGACCAGCCGTACTGGGAGATTAGAGGGAGGTAGAGGGTCTTTTTGTGGTTGCTATACTGTGGTGGGCTGTGTTGTCTTCGCTTGGCCTTGAGAGGAAGCTGTTGGAGAGTAGTTTAGTTTTGGTCTTTGTAGTATATAATCTTTCATGTTAGTTGCTTTATTTTTCTTAGACGGTTGTTTATTGCTATGTAGAGCTGTTTGACTGTTAGGGTGAGATGTCTCCGGGGATTCTGAGAGATTTCTCTTGTTTAAGTAGTTGCGAGAAGCGGGCTTGTTCTTGTTCAATATAATAAGTTTATCGTATTTAATAAAGGCAGTATTGCCTGCCTCTTTCTCCTTCTGTAGTTGGCTTTGCAGCTCCTTACGCTTGTTCAGAACTTCCATTGGGTAATCTTCTTTAATGTAGTATGAGGTGTTCTGTAGACATTGCTTGTTTTTTTGAATTTTGATTTTAAATCCCATTGTAGAGAACGATATCACAACCGGCCTGACTTTTTCACCTTTCTTTCCCAGTCTCCTAACAGCTTCAATGTGGCTATTATCACATGTGGAGGGCGCCACAGTGCCACTGTTGACATCGTACTCGTAATTAAATCAAGTTTAAAAATAATTAAGTGCATAAAGAAAGTGAAAAAGTGCTAAATTATGTAAATAGTGTATAAACTTGTCTGAACATTATAAAGAACACAGTTTACAAGCAATAAAAATAGTGAAAAAGTGCCAAATAAGATTCGTCAAAACGTCACCTAGAAAACTGTTATTTCACGAAAATAAGAAAAAATTTGAGTATCAATTACATTGTTGTGCGTATTTGTTAACAGTTGAAATCCGAAAAAGCTGTGAAAAGTGTTCAAACCGATGAGTTAAAAAGATTGTAGTTAAAATAACCTCCAAAGTGCAAATTAATGACTCAACAATCCTAACGAATATTGATCAAGATCTACTTCGCAACGCCATCTACTGATAGTTCACGACATCACTCAGCCAACCCCTGATGAGACTTGCCAACCAAGAGAACCGACAACTACCAAGTAAAAATCCTTTAGAATTAGAGACTTGTTCACTATCGCAGCCGCCACCTAGTGTCAAAGATTGACATCGCTACAATTACCGAAAGCGCGATTTACATGAGTGAACGCCGATAATCCAAAACATTCTAAACGCAACTCATAGAGGTCGCTTGGTGTCACTTCTAATCATAAACTATACCCAGATCTTAATACAACATGGAAGAAATAAAAAATATGTTAGTAATCATGCAACAAGATCTTAAACAGCAAAAACAAGATATGCTGGAGATGAAGGAAGATATAAAGAACACAATAAATAACAATATTAACGAAAAATTTAACAGTTTGGAATTAAAAAACGAACTTTTGGAGAAAAAAGTCCATGAACAATGCACAAAAATAAGCTACTTAGAAAGGTATACTAGACGCAAGAACCTAGTCTTGTTCGGAGTAGAAGAGCAAGAAAAATCTTACCACGACTTAGAAGAAACAGTAATTAATTTAATAAACACTTACTTTAAAATTCCATGTGATAATAGCCACATTGACAAACCTACACCAACAAAAGTACTGAATGAAATATCGCCGTTGCCTAACAAAATTAAAGAAGCCTGTAAACGCGCCAAGCAGGTTAGTATGCTTTTGACGTCTGAAGATTACATCGCCAAGCAAAAAATAAAAGAAAAAGAAAAGGAAGAGAAGCTCAAGAGACCAAAGAAGATTAAACAAGAAATAGAGACTGATAGAAATAAGGAAAACAAGACTGTTAGAAAACGGAAAGCCATTCGAAGGATCTCAGACAGTAGCTGTGAAGAAGTCCCCATGTCCCTTTGTGATACTTCTGAAAGTGAGAACGACGACAAAGAAGAAGATAACTGTAGAGGCTGTGGAGAAAATTATTATAAGACCCAACTCGTCGAAGACTGGCTGCAATGTAATATTTGTATGCTCTGGACGCATGAAAATTGTACGGAGTTTGAGGATATGTGCTCCGTCTGCGGCAATAAGAAAAAGAAGGAGTTGAAAGGACGTAAGGGCAAAGGGAAAGGGAAAAAGAGTACTGGCTATCACTCCCCCACTCCTATGGCCATCATACCCGGACAAACGGGGAGAGATGGCCAATCGTAAGATTTTTATTTCATGCCTGAATGATTATTTTTGTTTATTTTAAGACTGATTATTGTTAACATTTAATAAGAAATATAATTAAAGTTTCGTTTGTGATTAAAGTAATCGTTTGATTTATTATGATTCTTTGACAATCAGACTTCAAAGTTAATAGGGCCATCTCCCCCGGAATTACCCTATAGTTAAAAATCTTTTTATCATTATTCAAATGTGTACCTCCATATGGACGTAGGAGATTAG
This sequence comes from Maniola jurtina, assembly GCF_905333055.1. NCBI lineage: Eukaryota > Metazoa > Arthropoda > Insecta > Lepidoptera > Nymphalidae > Maniola > Maniola jurtina. The sequence goes on along the minus strand of NC_060054.1, from coordinate 4,015,020 downwards.
GTGTTAAAGCAAAGCCTTCATCGCCAACTAGTATAAACGGTAATTCCTCGTGCATGTTTGTATGAAGTGGTCGAGGCTTTGGTACATTTAAAGTACCATCATTGATTTTTTTCCAAAATATACTATCCTTTAATATAGTGGAATCGCATTCCTTGCCATACGAGCCCACACTGATAAAAATAAATCGGTACTCTGAATCGACAATTGCCATTAATACAAAAGAATAATATTCCTTGTAATTAAAGAACATAGAACCACTCTTGGCTGGCTTCAAAATTCTAATATGTTTGCCATCTACTGCTCCAATACAGTGAGGAAAGTTGGCTTTTCTTTCGAATCTTAAAGCGATGTCCTCCCATTCTCTCTCAGTATCAGGCAGCTTAAGAAAATCTGTCTGTAGGCTTTCCCAAATGACGTTGCTCATTTCTTTTATTATTTTACTTATTGTCGAAACGCCTACTCTGTATGAGTAATGTATTTCTTTGAATGAACATCCTGAAGCTAAATATCTGAAAAAAGTATATTTTGTTACTACATATTACATTATATGTCACCAATAAATAAATTCAATTCTGATATTTTTTTATTTATTTCAGGAAAACTGGTTTCAACTAAATGGAATAATATACGAGATTCATGGCTTAAGACGGTGAAAAAACAAAAAGATGAGTCTAAATCTGGATCTTCGGCCAAAAAGACACGAAATTATTTATATCACGAGCAATTAATGTTTTTGAAAAAGGTCTCCGAACCTCGACCGCCTCATGAGTCGGGTTCAAAAAAAGCAAGAACCGAGACTGAAGTAGGCATGGAATCAGATTTTCGTTCATCTTTAATTAAAGATAAAAGAACAATTGATAATAAAGAAGTAAATGAGAAGATGTCAAAGTTTTTGGATTCCAGAATGAACCCAGAAAAAGAAAACCATCATCTTTCTTTTTTCAAAGGCATTATACCAGTCTTGAACACTTTAACTATCGAAGAGACTTTAGAATTTCAAGCCAGCGTCCTGACAATGTTGCAAAAAATTAAAAGTAGGAATTATGAGAGAGAGAATTACGGACATTGGCGTCATTATAATCAGATGACCGGACCAGATCAGTATACTCGCTCTGGATACTACACACATCCTAATCAACAGGCGACACCTACGCAAGATCAACACTCTGGATACTCTACAACACCTATACCATCAACTTCTTCCCAAATTCCAGTGAATCCAGTTTCGCCAACAGCATCTACTCATTCCATATACTCCCAAGAGTCAGAATATTTAGATTTTGAAGGGTTTTAAATTTGAGTACAAATAAATACTTAAGTGACTAATTTGCATTTTTAATTAATAATTATTTATTGTCAAAAGAACACACACACACACTTTACCTTAAACAAATGGCCAATCTTTGTTCTGGGCAAATACATTCTCTAAAACTTGTATTTCGTACTCTTATGCCTGGTGAAAGTCGTCCCAGTAAATCGTCAAAAGTGGTTGTTGTCATTCGAAAATAATTGAAGAACTTTGATCCGTCACTTCTAAGTTCACCCATCAATGTTTCAAATGTCCCTAGTGTAAATCTTTCCCGTAAAATAGGATGTACCCAATACTTTCTTCTTTTATTTTGCCTTCTGTACCACCACCACCACAACACAACAATTTCGTCGTCCATTGTGGGCACAGGTCCAAATTCAACTGAGGTGCTTTAAATGTGAACACTCTGTCCGGTGTCCGGTTTCCGGCAGATCTGCCGGTCCGGCATAGTGGGAACCCGGCCTTAGGCGCCATGTAGGTAGGTAGGTACGCTGTGCGTGTCACGTGTCGCGTCGCCCGGTCGCGCCGCTCGTCGTCCTCCCACCGCCCGCGCCGCTCGTCGTCCTCCCACCGCCCGCGCCGTTCGTCGCTCTCCCGCCGCCCGCGGCATACCGCGGCAGCTTGCGACCATTCAGTTGAGTCAATACGATTACTAGGACTGCACGTGATCAAGTTTTTGATACCAAATTTTAAAACTCGAAAATAAGCTAAGAATAAATTCCGTACCTAGATAGTGATTGTTTATAGTTTTACGAGCACTGTTTTAAGCAGGTATGTTTTTATTATTTTTACGTATTATAATGATAAATCAAATGCTACTTATAATAGTTCCACAAAAACAGGTCGTTTTTGCCTAAAATATTGCTGTGTTTTACTTACAGTTCACGATGGATAAATGGCTAAAACCTGGGATTGCTAAGGGGAAACGTGGTGCTAGCTTTGTGGACAGTAATGTTAATACTTATCAATCTAATCAAGCTTTTGACCAAGTCTCATCTTCACCAGAAGGAGAGACAATTGAAAAAAAAACGGAAATTACCAGTGGTGCTAGTTGTTCAGTAAGAACTTAATTCTATTTTTTATAATTTATTTCAATTTGTTAAAGTTACACGTATGTGTCCGCGCTTATACGAACTGTTTTTTATTGCATTTTTTTTTCAGGGTATTGGTACGGAAGACACTTTTGTTGAACAAAATCAGCAAAACTCAGTGATACCATCTACTACCGACCATACTGAACGTCAAGCGGGAATATCTTCAAAAAAGAGAAAATATGATGAGTCCTATCTGTCCTATGGATTTATACCGATAGGGAATGCTGAAAATCCTGATGGAAAATGTGTTGTTTGCAGCAAGATTTTGTTGAATAGCTCCCTGGCACCTGCAAAGCTTAAGCGTCACCTTGATACTAATCATCCTCACCTCAAAAATAAAAACATTAGTTTTTTTGAAAGACAAAGAGATGTACATCAAGCAGGTGTGACCGCTTTACAAAAATATGCAAAAACTGATAATGAAAACGCCACGAAAGCCTCATTCATGCTAAGTTATAAGATTGCACGAGCTGGAAAACCTCACACAATAGCCGAGGATTTTTTGAAACCATGCATGACTGAAGTTGTTGCCTGCTTGCTTGGAGAGGATTCAGCTAAGAAAGTGGCAACGGTACAGTGTTCGAACAACATCGTATCTGACCGTATTCATAAGATTTCAGACCACATTGAAGATGAATTGATTGATAGATTGAAAGAGAGCAATGCATTTGCAATGCAACTGGACGAAAGTACGGATGTTGCCGGACTAGCAATACTGCTAGTTTTTGTCAGATATCCATACAGAGAATCTATCGAAGAAGATTTGTTTCTCTGTGCTCCTTTGGAGGCCAATACAACTGGAGAAGAAATTTTTAAAGTTATTGATGAATACATGAAAAAAAACAAAATTGATTGGAATAAATGTATTGATGTATGCAGCGATGGAGCTGCAGCCATGATTGGTAAAGTAAAAGGAACAGTGTCAAGAATTAAAACTGTTGCGCAAAATTGTACTAGCAGTCATTGTATTTTACATCGTCATGCTCTTGCCGTGAAAAGAGTGCCATCTGATTTAAAACAAGTCCTTGATCAAGCCGTACAAATCGTCAATTTTGTGAAAACACGTCCACTGCAGTCAAGGCTATTCAAAAAAACGTGTGAAGACATGAAAAGTCAGCATCAATCACTCCTTCTACACACGGAAGTGAGGTGGCTTTCCAGAGGAAGGGTTTTAAACAGATTATATGAATTGCGCGATGAACTGAAAGTTTTCTTACAGACCCTTCCTTCGCCTGCAAGTGCTAGCTATCTTGAACTGTTACGAGACGAGCGATGGTTGATGAGATTGGCTTATTTGGCTGACATATTTGATAAACTGAACACAGTGAGCAGCTCTTTGCAGGGAAGAATGATAACCATATTTACAGTGAGTGACAAAGTATCTTCATTGAAAGAGAAAATCGCCTTGTGGATTGAATGTCTTGGACAAAAAAGGTATGAGTGTTTTCCACTACTTGAGCAATTTCTCAAAAAATATAATCATCTTCAAATCGCTACAGACGTAGAGATAAGTATACGTGAACATTTGACAAACCTAAAAACATCTTTGGAGGAATATTTTCCAGAAGAAAAGCTTCGGTTACGGGAAATCGAATGGGTCCGAAATCCATTTAGGATTAGTACCAAACCTTTAACACTGACTGTATTGGAATATGAAAATTTAATTGATATTAAAAATTCATCCACACTCCAACAACTTTTCGAATCTGAAGCTATCATGAACCCGAGTCAATTTTGGATTGGCCTGAAAAACGAATACCCGGGCATTGCTGAAAAAGCTATCATAGCATTACTCCCATTTGTGACAACTTACAGATGCGAGGCTGGGTTTTCAGCGTACGCCTACACGAAAAATAAGTTTAGGAGTAGGTTGAATGCTGCACCAGACCTCCGCATCCAATTGTCGGACATAAAACCTGACTTCGATGTAATTTTAAGGAAAACTATGAAGAGATTTCATTCATCACATTAAAATTTTTGTAATTACCTTTTCTTCTAACTAAGTAAATATTTTTATCTTAAAAAGTCTTTCTCTTAACATCAAACTTTGCGGGCACCAATCCAAAAAGCCTCAGATGGTGTGATTTCACGAAAAAAAATGTTGCTGTTAAGGCGGAAATGAGGCATATAGAATCAAAGGTAGCTAAGTGCCACACATTCCAAAACTGAACTGAGTATGGAGACATCTAGTGAGTAGTCGACTGCATCTCATTATCCTATTTTTTTTTAAAAACAAATACAGCTAAAGCCCTTCAAATTTAGTTTGAAAATTGACTTTGGGATCAAATACATCTAGGTGCACCCAAGTCATATTCAAAGATAGCTAGGTGACGGAACAGCCAATCACAGCGCTTGAATTCTAGCAAACAAAATGGCGATTTCTATACAACCGCGTTATCACACTAGCTATTTTTTTTTATCGTTTTTAGTGTTTTTAGTGAATTTTCTTGCAAAATTTTATGCAAAGCTATTATTATGGAGGTTCCGGTACAACCAGCAAGTGTGGGCAAAGGTCGAAAACGAACACGAAACCCAGAGAACTGGAAGGCAAATGTTGCTAAGAGAGAAAGGTTAGTGATGTACCACGCGTTCGTAGGCACTCTACACCTATAGATAACTTGCGACCGCTAATTCATTTTTCGTACTTAATACCAATCATTGTTTAAATTGTGTTCTACTGTCAGAAAAGAATATTATTTTCATGTTAACATGTACTGCTGTCCATAAAATGCATAAGTACTAATTACTTTTACTATAGTAAGAAACTCTGTCTGTCTTTCTGTTATCTTTTCACGGCTTATCCGCTAGCTAACTACTTATACCCTAATATTTTTTCGAAACTAAAATTGAAATAGGTAGATAATTTGTTTGAGGATTTAAACTGTTATAATGTCGTAAACGCGATAGTTTGTAAGGAATTGAGGATGGGATGGATGTACTATGTTGGTTACTCTTTCATGCAAAAACTACTAAGGGGATTTTAATGAAATTTTGGGTTTTCCTACGGGATCGAGATATTGTGTGGGTTATACCTCAGGGGCCAGGGCTCAGTTAGTTATGATTATTGCTGCAGGTACAGGCAAACGTACCTACCAGTACCTACAGACTACCAGTAGGTACTATACCTAACCAGTATAATATCTACTAGATAGTAATGTTTTAAAACGTGACTGTTCACGCGTTTAAATTTATGTTCACTTTCTGCTTTACAAGACCAGATTCCTTATTTAAAATGTTTTTTCACAGATACTCTTCAACTAGTTTACCTGAACGAGTTAACTGTTCGCATAAAAACCCAATGCTGAAATGCACAAGCCTTACAATGAATGAACTTCTACAATTTCACCAGTCATTTTATGCTTCAAAGAAAAAAAGCGTGCAAGATGCTTTTCTTCTTAAGTGCTGTCAAATTAAAAAAATTAAAAAAAGACGCCCTACCCAAAATAAAAGACTTAGAAGGGATTTTAATATTCGGTACCGAATTTTTAACAGTAAGAAGGAATTTGTGACCGTTTGCCAAAATTTTTTTTTGAGTTCTCTTAGAATAAAGAAATATAGAGTGGAGTTTGTAATGAAGGTTTTTTATCATACGGGACAATGTGCTAGAGAAAACAGAGGTGGAAACCATAAAATAAATAAGTATAAAGAGCAGAAAGATCTGGTTCGCCAGTTTTTAATGAAATTAAAATGCATAGAATCACATTACTGTCGATCTGCGACTATAGAGAGAAAATATCTTCATAGTGATTTGAATATAAACAAACTTTATAAGATGTTTAAAACCGAATACAGTCAATCAATTGTCAAGAAGAGTTATTTTCGTGCAATATTCAACCGAGACTTCAATTTAGGATTCGGCAACCCGAGAACAGACGTTTGCTCGAAGTGTATTGAGTTGGACGGAAAAATTAAAATCGAAAGCGACCAGGCCAAAAAGAAATCCCTGATGATCGAGAAAAGAATCCACAAACTACGGGCAAAGGCATTCTTTGAGTTACTTCGAGAACAGGCCGAAGATATGATTACGTTCTCATTCGATTGCCAAAAAAATAATCCTCTGCCCAAAGTGCCAGATCAGAGCGCATATTACAGTCGCCAAATATACCTCTATAATTTTACGATTGTTCAGGGTTCTTCCAAAGCTCACCTGAACAAAGACACAACTTTTGCATATATATGGTCCGTCCATATATATGCAAAAGTTGAAAAGAATTGCAAATTGCAAAAGAATGAATTTGGAAAAACTTCCAACCAAATAGCGTCTGCAGTGTACGACCGTTTAAATAAGACCAATTTTCATGGAATCAATACTGTTCGTCTAGTGGCTGACGGATGTGGCGGACAAAATAAAAACAGTATATTACTATGTATGCTGTCAAAATGGCTTCTCGACAATACATCTTTGAAAAAAATTGAAATCATATTTCCCATCACTGGACATTCTTTCATGCCACCAGACCGAGTTTTTGGAAATATTGAAAAAATTCTTCAAAAACAAGAAGTAATCATTCGGCCGCAAGATTACATAGACATCATTGCAACAAATGCAACAGTAATTAACATGCGTGACATCCAAATTTTAGACTTCAAGACCGCCGCAAAAGATGTTTTAAAACCGACTGCCAGATGGCCTTTTAAAATAACTGAATGTAAGAGGTTCATTATCAAAAGATCCAAAAGTCCTGGAAATGTGCTTATTCGTGGTGAACTGTACTTTCGTTCAGATATAGGTAAAGCAGTAAACCTCTGTAAAATGGGCATGAAGACCAATATGATTCGCCCATCAACCTTGCCATTAGGAGCACCCATAAATCGTGCAAAAATAACAGATGTAGATGCACTATTAAAAAAGCATTTTGGTGCTGAATGGGAAACCAAAGAAGAAAGTCAGTTTTATGTTAATATTATTAAGTCACCAGTTATACAAAAAAGACAAGAGGAAGATGATAATGAAAATTATTGTGAAAACAGAGATGATACAACGGATTTAAGAGTTTAATTTTTTTATTTTAATATAAGTAAGGTATGTGCGTTTTTGTAAATATTATTAAGTAACCAGTTATTCAAGATAGAGAAGAGAACGATGATAGTAAAAATATTGTGAAAGCAGAGGTGAAACGTGATTTAAGATTTAAGTTTTTTTGGAGAGGCTTGAAAAACAGCTGATTTAGCAATAAGTACAGTTTTTAGTGCCTAAGAAAAGAATTTTGTTTCAAGAAGAAAATTTGATTAAATTGTTTTTGTTAAATTAATTTTGGTTAAATTGAAATGAAAAGTGATTAAAAGAGATTTTTTTTAATATTTTGATTTTTTTTTCAAATTTGTCTTAAAATAATATGTTTAACATTATTATGGGCTGTGATATCGACTTGTGTTGGGAACATCACTAATATTGCGAAGTCAAGATGGCGCCAGTCATTATCAAAGATAGCTACGTTCACTAGAGTAAGAATCAAGTACAGCTAAGTTCAGGCGTCGGTATCAATAACAGCTAAGGGTTTTGCTTTTTTAATATTTTTTATCTTATTATTTGGAAGTAGTAGATAAAGATAGCCAAAACCACTGACATATCCCAGACCCTATAATCAAAGCCCAGAACATTATGAGCATCCTAACTCTGAGACTAGAGAAACGTTTTTTTTGTTTCCTGCAAATTGGATATGAAGGCACTTAGCTGTCTTTGATTTTATATGCCTCAAATATACTTACGTGGCGTGGCATGTCGTGGCGCGCCAGGATCATACGTTTTCATACATTTGACAGGACGTGACACGACAAGGCATACAAGTATGTCTTTAACCATATTAAATGTATGAAACCGATATGCTTCTGGCGCGCTACCACACGCCACGAGATGTAAGTGTATTTCCGTCTTTAGTTTACTTCTTACTAAAAGCTAGGGTTCCGCCGAAAAATGGTGAAACAAAAAGGGTTCCGAAGCCAAAAGAATTCGGGAACCGCTGGCGTAGACTGATGCGACCCTGCGTTTACACGTTCAATCTTGATCACGATCAGTGGATCGCGATCTTGATTTCAAAATATCCAGATATTTTGTGATCAGATGCATCAATCCGTCAATCTACTCCGTACACTATCAATCTGGATCGCGATCTAAATTGACTGTGTAAGGTCTGCCTATGTTCACTGTAGTGATCTGTGGTAGTGATCACTGATCCATCGTATTGTCAAACAATTTTTTACGCAGACTATCATGAATAATAATAATATTGTGGAGCGCCCGGAGCGCCAAGCCCGTAAACGGGCAAATAAGAAACAACAGGAGTACTTAGTAGAGAAGCTCCATGCTAATATAGGAATCGCGAGGGGTAAGTCCGTGTATTTTACATAGCTACTTATTTACTTTTTAATGACGTCTGTTAAATAAGTGGAGATTAACCTACTTTAACTCAAGTGCCTGCGTTAAATATGTATTTATGTATTACATATATTGAGTACAATCTATCCATTGCCATGTACTTAATGTATTAATAATTTCTTCCCCGCAGAAAACACAGCACTTCGAGAAGTGGTTGATTTTTGGGCAGCATTAAGCACTGAGCTTAACCAGCTGGGATGCTGCAGGACTGTACAGGAGTGGCAGCATGTAAGTTGGGACTTCTAGTTTTGTTTGTTCTTTCAAAACATCTTATCGTCAATATCATAATTTTCCCAATGCCAACCCACTACGGAGTACAGATCTCCTCACATAATGAAAAGAGCTTAGATCACCACACTGCTGGTCTAGCACAGATTGGCAAGACTTCACACCTTTAAAAATACTATGGAGAACTCTTGGGCATGCGCGTTTCCTTAAGATGTTTTCCTGCACTTAAAAGCAAGTGATTGTAGTGATTCGTAAAAATCGAATCACGGAATTGTAATAAACAATTACGAACGAAATCTAGCGGTCGCATAATACATTACTATCTAGTAGAACTCCTGACATTGACAGACGTCAATGTCAACACTGATTAACATGCAGTGCCATCTGTCGGAGAATAGTTTACATAGCCTAATTAAACAATGACAGTTTTTCTAGAACATTCTTTAAAATAAAACTACTCATACAAATTAGCGACCTCTAACGACAGATAGCTTTCCATTCTAAAGTAATCTGTCAAGTCTATTAAATTAATCATATACGCTAGCGACATCTGTCGATCAATAGTCTCTCCTTCTGGAAACTTTCCCTACAAACTAATAACATTTCCTGTATCCAGAACACTCGAGACTACTCCTTATTTCCGCCTAATTTAATATAAATAAGCAATCCTCCAAGTTCAGGGACATTTCTAATTTCTATTACCTGCAACCACTACGCAGGAGTGAAGTGAAAGTAATAAATAAGTGTAGTGAATTCTGTGTAACCCTGAATTAAGGGTTCCTTCTACCAGGAAGCTCTAACAGTTACACTGAAGCTCTGCTATTAACCTGACTGCTACCACACCGGCGAAGTGTCTACCGACTTCGTACTGTCTACACCAGTGGTTCCCAAAGTTGAATGGGCTACGACTCATCTGATTTAAGTTTACAAACTCGGGACCCACCTCTAGGAAATTTAAGCGTTAGCAATATTAATAAAGGACTTTTGAAATAACAAACTGTTTTTAATACAATCTTTTATTACTTAATTATATTTTAATGGGAAGGATGAAATTGTTTCCTATGTTTCGCCATTACAGTTTTGACATCAACTTCAACTTTAGTTACTTTTAATCGCAGTGAGTTTGATAAGTCCAATTTATTTCGGTATTTAGTTTTAATGTTCACCATATCCGAAAACCCAGCCTCACATTAGTATGAGGTAGTAAAGGGGAGGAGGACTTTCATAGCTTCATCAAACAGGCATGGATGACTACCAGCAACCGAGAGCCAGAATTTCGTTAATTGCTTACGATTGAAACTATTTTTTTGTGACGAATCTTCTGATAAATCAATTAGTTTTTCACTTGCTTTTGTTGACATACCAGTTGACAGACTGACGACGCGCCGATCGCGCGTCGTCAGTCAAGTCAGTCGTCAGTCGCCCGCCGCCCGGCCGCTGGCTCGGACGGTTGGTACTATAGGCAGGGCCCACTTAATATTCGCTCGCGACCCACCAGTGGGTCGCGACCCATAGTTTGGGAAACCCTGGTCTACACAAGCCACGCTACACACTGCTGTCGAGTAGCCTACACACAAGCACTGAGCCGCACCGCTGAGCCGCCGCACCGCAGCGCCGCCCGAGTATCGTCGCAGTCCGACGCGTCTGCGAGTCTTCTGCGAGCCCGTGTCTGCCCTCGGCGTCTGACCAAGGCCAGTTATTTACCTTCGGACGATCAACGTATCTTCATGCGTATGCGATTCTCAATTAACTACCCTGTGATTGTAGCGCGTCACCTACGGCCGCTCCCGACTGAGCTATCTATTAAGTTTATTTAGTTCCACAATAAGACACAAACCTATTTGTAAGATTGTTTGTCTATAATTATAAGTATCAAACCGTCTTCGCGTTTTACTAATTCCTACCTGTCGCACCTAAAAACGCGACAGTTTACGAATCACTACATGATACTTAATTGCTTTAAATGTGCATAACTTCGGACAGTAAGAGGTGTATACTTGGGATTGATCCCCAGACCCTCCTAATAGGATGTTAACCACAATCTTTTTTCTTCGGTCTATAGATTTGGAATTTGTGGGTCTCCAAAGTGAAAATAAAGGCTCGAAAGGTGCGAGACACCACCAGGGCAACTGGTGGTGGGCCAGCAGGAGCAGGCCTTACAGATATTGAGGAGAAAATCCTTGATATTGTGGGGTCTGCTTCTGTAGATGGATTCGTCAATCTAGAAGCGGTAATACATTATATTTACTTAATTCAAGGTATAGGATACTTGATATTTTCAGAAAAATTATACCTAACTAGTGGAACCACCCAGCTTTGCTGAGGTGAAATTTGACATATATACATAATAGTATATGCTATTACTGAATAAAGTAGCTGTCCAATGGTGAAAGAATTATCAAAACCATTTCATTACTTTCAGAATTCATCGATTACAAACAAACATATAAATCTTACCACTTTATAGTATAGATATAACTCTCTTTTTCAGGCCTTGCCACCAAGTCCTGGTGTAGTGCCACCTGGAGAGCCTTTACACGAAATACTGCCCCCTGTGCACCCAGAATCACCAGTCCACAATGAAGCTGAAGTACAGTCTACTCCAAGAATTCAAAATTCTTCCCGGGTACATAGCCCCCATCGACAACAACGACATCGAACAAGGCCCCATCGACGTCCCCGCCCACCAGTTCATGGCAGCTTAGTGGCTAGCCTCAATGAGAACAATAGATTGTTAAGAGAAGCAATAGGTACTGCAGCAGAAAGTATTGCAGCTGCTATGAGAGACAGCGCAGCCATGGTGCGTGCATCTGAGATCATAGCAGCAGCAATACAGTCTGCTGGAGTACCAGTTTTCATTCAACAGAATGAAAATAATACTAATTAATAAATTAATTGATTACATAGTATTATTTTCATTCTGTTGAATGAAATGCACCTATTTAATCTAATAATATTATAAATGTGAAAGTGTGGATGTTTGTCCTCAATCACGCAAAAACTACTGGACCGATTTGGCTGAAATTTAGAATGGAGATAGATTATTATATTATTACCCTGGATTAACACATAGGCTACTTTTTATCCCGGAAAATCAAAGAGTTCCCGTGGGATTTTGAAAAACGTAAATCCACGCGGACGAAGTCGCGGGCTTCAGCAACTAGTAGTATATTTATTCTCTTTCTCTCTCCGCCGTCGCCCGCAGTCGAAAGCGCACGCGTCCCGAGTGTTTCTGTGTCCGCTCCGCGCAATTTAAAGTTTTGAAAATTCGGAAAAGTGGGTTTTTTGCAACCGATTGACAAGTGCTATACGTCAAAAGTTGCGGATTAGTGAGCGCTACAAAGTGTTGAAAAGTTTTTAAAAATTGGTGCAAAATTGGATCTGCAGTGACGGAAAAACCGCAAAGTTTGAAGGTTCTTAAACTTTGACGACGAACGCTGCCGAAACCAGATCGAGGACCCACAGATTTCAACACGTGCTTCGAAGCGCCTTACTGAGACCTACAAGGTGACACCTCGTTTCGATTTTTCCCGTGCATGCGCGCGGAGAAAACAAAGAACTACAAACTAAAAACCACGTGGCCACGTGCTCGGACTTCCCGACGTCAGAGGGCGCTGCTGGCAGTTTCTGTCGACGGGGAACAACAAGAGCTACACGGCGATACATCGGTCCTTCACTAAAGTTGAGTGGTTGCAGAGTTGTTGCATTTTAAAATTTTGCCACAATTTCAAAATTAATTTAAACAAAATATAGATCGACAACCCCCCTTTTATTTTTAGTTGAATTGTAAATATCAATTAGCTTTACACGCATTATAAATTTCAAAATTTTTTGCTCAGTAGTTTTAAAGTTATAATTTTTTGAACTTTAGGGGTTGCCACGTGGTCCCCGAAATAGGGGTGCAACAGCCCTGCAATATCTCTCAAAAAATAGCATTAAGATAGTCTAAGCCCAGTAATTTTTTTCAAATTTTTAGATTTTTTGGAAACATTTTAAATTGTAAATTTAGTGTAAAAATCGAGGTTTTTCAACCCCCAAAAATCGGGGGTTGCTTTAAGAATTACGTTGCTACCAGAATCGAATAGGTCTTTGTAAAACCTATCCAACAAGCCCAAACACGGGCAGTTTCGGTTGAAACCTGACGTTTTTGGACCTTCTGTCAAAATCGGCGGCCATATTGGCGGCCATCTTGGTGAATTTCAAGAAGCCATAACTTCGCCGTTAATCAACGCTGAGAGTTGCGGTTTTCTTTGAGCTCTTCTCTGTGGCTCTACCACTTGTGCCGGCCTAGGACCCCGGATAGAGTCGACCCATAACCTGGTTTTTTAGACCTGTCAGAATATAGCCTGCAACGGGACGACCACGGCGAGCCGTCGCACGCTACTGTGCGCCCAGTAGTTTCCGAGATATTAATTTATCAATTTCAGTCTGGATCTAGGCAACAATTTGGCCGGCCATATTGGAAATTTTCAAAGTGTGATATCTCGGGAACTATTCGCCGGGGCGCGTAGCGGTTTTCACTGCTGACTAGCCCTCTTCAAGGGCTACTGATTGACACCAAAAGGGTGACTCTATCAGGAGTTTGGGTAGAGTCGAGCTCTACAAATTTAAGAATATATTTTGCGAGCAGTTTTAAGTACGAATTGATCGATTCGCATCAAAAGAACCACTGAAACCCGGCGCTATTGTCCAGTCTTCACAGGATGTCTGAAACTACATCGTCGGGTGTTAGCGGGCGATCGACGGCGAAGCCGTGCTCGCCAGCAAAGCAAACGAGGAAGCTTGCCTCTATGGTCCGTAGGGCAAACACCAAGGCCACCAAGAGACTGGCCTCCTCAAAACGGCCAGGGCGGGACCCTACGCCTGAGCAAGGCCCGCCTCTCAGGCTGAGGATCCCTGCCCCTTTGGAGGATGACACCGACCGTGATGGAGGCACGTGCACCTCATCACCTGGCAGCGTTGGTTTCGAGAGCGCAGCTGAATCGCCAGTGACTCAGGCGATAGGCGACTCTACAGAAGTGACTCCTAGTTCCGCAGAGTTCAGGAGTGCGGAAAGCTCTCCACAAACAGAGGGCAGTAGAGCGCGCAGAGGTAGTGAAGGTGACATTTCTCACACCACCTCTACTCCAATACCGACAGTAGAACCCGGGATGTCACCGGCCAAGCCACGGTCGGAGTCCTCCTTGTTGCGCATTAGAGCACAGCTGAGAGCAGCGGCTGCAGCCGAGATGGAAAGCAGTATCCGGCAAACCGAGGAGCCGGCAGATGAGGCAAGAGATGACTCCTTCATGTTAGTATATCTATTTAAACCTTTTGTTCTCATTAAGGCTTCCATGTTTTCCCAGCCCAGTGTTCAATGTTGCTCAAATCTCAATAAATAAGTTGTTTTTAAACTTAAAGAACTATATATAAGGTAGGTGACCCAAATAAGGCCTACCTTATTTTTTTTTATCATCTAACTAGCGGGTTTTTAATAATAATGCACTGGTAATATGGAATACTTATATTTAAATATTAAACATTGTAATAAATGAAACAAAATTGCTTTAGAAACAAAAATCACACTTTTGTGAACACAACTAAAATGTCACTTTGGCCTTATTGGGAACCCTGTGTCTTAATAAAGCCTTAATAAAAACAAGTAAACATTTAACTTCTTAATGAATACAAAACATTGTCAATACTTATATTAAATCTAATGAGATCCCATTAATTACTTTTGATCATTTTAAATCAGATTTAATGAGTTTCTTATCATGTAAAAGTACTATATTAATCAGCCTTTTTCATATTTTTTTTTTAAACAATCTCCTGAACAATAAAATATTTTATCAGCGGGTGTGAGTCCAACACACACCTCATGATACCAAATGCCACAAGTGAGACATTGTCGCATATCATCGAGTCGATCTTCTTCACAAGCTGGACAGTACCAAGAAGGTTTATTATCGTCACGTTTTGGTTCAGATTTCGTAGTCTTTACTGAGGTTCGCTTTCGCGTTGCAGCAACTACAGGTTGTGCAGATATGCAGCCAGTAACTGACGCTGATTTTGGTGTCTTTGTGTTAATCTTTATGATGGATGAAGTACCTGGAGCATCTACTCTTGACGATGGTACAGTAATCTGTGATGTGGAATTTGTAGCACGGTCACCAAACAAATCTTTTGTTACTTCTTGAGCCCTGTAATTCAGAGACTTCTTGCGTGGAGCAGTCGCTACAACTTTAGTTGGTAAAAATGTATGCATCTCACACGTGATTGATTGATTGTCTATTGTCTTCTGTGGAGTTCCAGCATTCAGATTGTTTTTTGAGAGTAAGGACAGTGGTAAATTCTCTGTATCTGTGCCTGACCCATCTGAATCTTCCACATTTGCAGTTGAAATCTCTTGTTCCCCCGATTCATCAGATAAGACAGCAATATTCTCACGGTTTGTAGGATTTGGAAGTTCTGACAACGCAGAGGGCGCAAACGCCTCTTCAGGAATAGCATCTGGGTTATATGGATATAACCCTGTAGCACGAAACCCATTCGAGATATTGGTAATAGTCATACATTTCGACCATACTTGTGAGAGCACGACATTGAAGCTTGTCTTGTTAAGGGTTCGTTCGGGATGCTGACTGACGTATTTAATCAACTCTTGGTCCCAATGGTGCTCAAAAGAACGATAAACAGATTTACCCATGGGCTGTAACTCGTGCGTGGTATTTAACGGAAGACAATATAAAATAATGCCACATTTCTCAGCTTCCTCGACAATAGTAAAGTCCAGGTGGCATTTTGCACCATCAAATATGAGGAGACATGGCCCTGATGTTCTGTATTTATGCAAATGATTAATAAACTCTATGAAAGTTTCTGTCGTCATACTTCCTTGTGGCGTCATCTTCACCAGAGAGCCTGGAGGTAAATTGTCTCGGAATTCTGGCTTTAGTCTCTTGCCTTTGAACAATATCATTGGCGGAATAGCTGATCCTATAGCATTTCCGCAGCCTACCACAATCACACTTTCAGCATGCTCATTCGCTATTTGATGAACTCTTTTTCTCCCTTTGGCTGTCAGAACTTGCTGCTGATGGTGCAAGGATATGCGTCAATTTTTTTCAGCGATGTTGTAAATGCTTTCAGGTTCATGTTCAATTCCAAGTCTATCCAGTACACTTTTGTATTTGGAAAAGTGATCGCTAACAATAACTTTATTTAATTTTTGAGCACGAGCTGGATTCATCATCTGTGCTTTACGAAGTGCTAATTCAGGGTGTCGTTTGAGAAATAATCTCAACCATTTCTTCCCCGCGACGTTTTTGTCATCATTGAAAGTGTTTGGAATTTTCTTAATTTTACAGAATGAAAAAGCCTGTACACGCAACATCTTTGATGTCAAAACGGTACTCCAACATCAGCCAATCGTATGATTCTTCTGACTAGTCCAGCTTCTTGTTCTGTCGTCAATATAGCCGACCGACCTAGCTTTCGTGGTGTAGTCGACCCACTCACTAGATGATTGCGTAGTGTTCTTCTTGGGATGTTGTGTTCCTACATAAGGCGAAATTCCTTGGCCAGCAAGATATCCAGACCTGACACTTATGGACTACTAGCTGATGCCCGCAGCTTCGCCCGCGTGGATTGGTCAGATCCCCTGCAGCATCAGGATTGAGGAGTTGGACTCCAAATTTTTTATGAAACTGTAGGGGCTGACTAAGCAGAAACGCATCGCATGACTTGTGGAGCGATGCGCGACGCTAGCATTATGGCGTTATGACGATCATGGCATTCGTAATAATCGGTGCAGCGTGTTTTCTCCTGTTTTGCCGGTTCTGCAGGCGGAAAGTACACGGGAAACTGGTGGAGGACATCATGTCAACCTTGGAACAAGGACGCGGTTCCCAGGCTGGGCCAGCTCGTACAGCAGCCCAACCAACCGCTCAACCAGTGCATTATTAGTAGCAGTGACGAACATTACCTATTTCAGTTTTAGTATAATACGATTAGTTATTACAAGTATATATCCAACAATTGAATGTGTTAGAATTAGGCCGCCCCATAAGAGAGGCATATGTTAATATTACACAGCGCGAGTAGGTACGCAAAGTGATCAGGTTACGAGTGAACAATGCGCTGACGTTTTGTTTTCTCGTAACGTGCGCGCCTACTTGGCGTTGTACAAGCGGTACCAAATAGTCATTAAATATTTAAGTAATGCTGTACCATTTTCGAGACAACTATTGTAAAATTGGTTTTTTTTTTTCAAAAAAAGGGGGGAATATTGTAGGGGCTGACTAAGCAGAAACGCATCGCATGACTTGTGGAGCGATGCGCGACGCTAGCCAGTCCCTACCTACCGGCCGTGGGTCGAACACGTAGAACAGGAATAAAGGAAACACAAGTTCAACAAGTTTTTAATTACCAACCCTGAACCTTAACCTCACAAAACAATGTCGCAAAGTTCCTCTATCGATTAAAAAAGAAATGACGCAAATCGGTTCAGAAATCTCGGAGATTTCGGTGTACATAGGTAGAAAAACACAACTCCCTTTTTGAAAGTCGGTTAAAAAAGTAGCCTATGTTATGCCCTGGTCAATCCTCTACTTGCCTGTGAAAGTCCCGTCAAAATCGGTTCAGCCGTTCCAAAGATTAGTCTTTTCAAAGACAGACAGACAGACAAAAATTTTAAAAACGTGTGATTCAGTTATGGTATCGTTCAAATAACCATATGAGCTTAATATGAGGTAGTTATTTCGAAATTACAGACAGACACTCCAATTTTATTTATTAGTATAGATACAAGATTTAGAGGCAAATTTTCAGCAAAATAACCCGGATTGCGCGAATTATAAACTGAATTTGTTTTTTCATATTTAGACGATTTAATAATAGCTAGCGAAAATAGTTCAATTTAGCCAAGAGAGTCTCATTGCGCAACGCAATCGAATGCTTTAGACAAATCACAGAAAATTCCAATTGCATTCTGTGAGTTCTCCCATGCATCGAATATATGCTTTAAAAGCATTGCGCCCGCATCCATTATTATTGATCGACCTTTTAGTAAAACCATACTGCTCAGAGTGAAGTAATTCACTTATCGTCCCATCATCCAGATGAGTACAAAATAGTAAGTGATCGAAACAAATTAAATCAAAACAAAGTAACACAGTCAAATGATGAAAATGATTTGAATGTTTCAAACATTTCTGATAATATCGAAAATAACCAAACTCCTCCTAAAAAAAAGTTCTCAAAAACTAAATTATTTTGCGTACACAGTGGACTTGGTGACTGTGCATGGAAGGCCCTTTTCCTTAAGAAATGCTATTGATACACAACAAATTCTTTGTTCCAATTAGTGCTAGAATATGTCCGTTATCACTTGGATAATGGATCTTGGGGTGACTTATCCTCTAATCTTCGAGATTTCACTGGTGCACAATTTGATAAGATTTTGAATATACTAGGACGAGCACATCAACACCGTTTAGATTTTGACAATCTGAATAATATGGCTCCCCATCTATGCTATTATTTAGCCCAGTCATTTGGTAATTTGAGATGGAAAGTTTTCCGGGAGTTATGCAAATTGGTGGTTTTATAGATTTCGACGTGCTCTTTCCGAATTTTCATTTTGCCACCTCGTATCTTTGCCGCTCGCGCCGCCATCTTGGAAAAATGGTGTCCAAAAACAGTTTTTTGACGATAACTTTTTTCCAACGAATTTTACGATAAAAATGGTTATGTAACAATTAAACTAGAGACAATTTCCTACAATTTATGTAGCTACCTTTTTTTATAGACTCAATAGTTTCAGCGTACGAGCACCACAAAGTTCACTCCAACACTCGTTTTGGCCAAATAACTCATTTCCACACCATCATGTGGTAGAGTGAGTAGCGCGGTTTTTTTTTATGGTATCTCCAGGAGACCGTAGTCATCTTCAGATACCGTATGCGTACCACGTTTGTCACAGGAGTTGAAAAATCCGAAAAAAACCTTAATCCATACTAATATTATAAATGAGAAAGTGTGTCTGTCTGTCTGTCTGCTACCTTTTCACGGCCCAACAGTTTTACCGATTGTGACGAAATTTGGTACAGAGTTAGCTTATATCCCGAGGACGGACATAGGGCTACTTTTTATCCCGGAAAATCAAACAGTTCCCGAGGGATTCCTAAAAACCTATCCGCTTAACCGATTTGTATGAAAGGTACCGAGGTAGCGTAAGTCCCTGTAATTGACTTAGGCACCTTTTTATCGCGGAAAATCAAACAGTTCCCACGGGATCTTTAAAAACCAAATCCACGCGGACGAAGTCGCGGGCATCTTCTAGTTATTTATATTGTGAAATTAAGGACAGGGGAGAGCAATGAAAGACTAGCAACACTCTTTCAAATTACGCGCAGCACCTTGGAAAAAAATGAGCATAGCAAGAAAATGTCTGACAGAAGATTTCGTTTGTAGATATTTAGGCTTTGATCAATCTTTAGGATCAATTATAAGGATCAAATCTCTATAAGAAACTTGATAAAAAAAAAAAAGGAAAACCATGAAATTGGCCGCAAAACATGCAAAAACAAACAGAACTATCAGAAGCCGGCTTTTTCTATACTAGCCAAGGCAATAAAGGCTTTGTCAGACAGGACGCGTACTTAGCGCGCGTCAGAGCGTTAACTTGACGCCGCGCTATGACGCTAAGATGTGTTGTACTACCATCGTACAATACCGTCAAACAGAGCGCCGGCGCTAGCAGTACGCAACGCTCTGTCGCGGCGTTAGGACGCTTTTAACGTCGGGTGTTGTATTTTTTTACAAATTTTATTTTAGCGTCGGAGTGAATAGGCGTAAAATAATAATAAAATACTGCATAATGATCGAAAATTTGATAGAATTGGTTAGAAAATATCCATGCTTATATAATACGAAGGATAGTTCATATAAAGATATATCAATGAAGGCAAAATTGTGGGCACAAATCGGAAAAGAAATTAATGAAACTGGTAAGTAAAAAAATTCGTTTATTGATTAAAATAAGACACAAATTGTTCACGAGTTTCGAATGCTGCAGTCGTTGATCTTCTATTTGTTGGACGATGAGTTATTAAAGCACGCATAGGTGCGTTTTCGTCTTCCGACTCCGGAGTTAATATCGCTGTACCTTGTTTTGTTCGCAAGTAATTATGTAAACAACATGCAGCTTTAATAATATCAATTGATGTGTCCACATCACAGTCAATAGGTCGTAAAAAAATGCGCCATTTTTGTGCTAATATTCCGAATGTATTTTCAACCACCCGACGTGCCCTGCAAAGTCTTTTATTAAAATTTGTTTTTCTTTCGTCTTGTGTGGCTAAGGCTCTTGGGAATGGACGCATCAAATATGTTTTTAAAGCAAAACCTTCGTCGCCGATAAGTACATGAGGTACGGGCTCCTCGGTGCCTGGAAGAGGTTTATCTGGCAGCAGAGATTTTCCGTGGATATATTGCCGATAAAATATTGAGTTCTCGAATATACCACTATCACTTTGCCGCCCGTAACTACCGACATCTATGACGGTGAATTTGTAACATGGATCGACTATAGCAAGAAGAACTACAGAAAAAAACTTCTTGTAGCAAAAATATTCTGATCCACTATTTTGGGGACACTTTATAGAGACATGTTTCCCATCAATACTACCGACACAATTCGGGAAGTTCCAGGTTTCCCTATAACCCTTCTCTGATTGTTTCCATGTCTCTTCAGTAGGCGATGGCATATATTCTGGTTGTAATGTATTCCAGATTTCTGTACAGACTTCTTTTACAATACCACCGACTGTTGAACGACCTACTCGGAAGGAGAAGGCTATGGTCTGATGTGAATCACCCGTAGCTAAGTACCTGAAACAAAATAATACAATTTATGTTTATTTTATAGGTGAAGTAGCTAAAAAAAAATGGAAGAGCTTGAGGGACAATTATATGAGATACAAAAAAGAGGTTGCAGGTACTACAGGACAAGCTGCAAAAAAATTTACAAAATGGCCTTGGGCTTCCCAGTTACAGTTCCTTGACTCAACTCTGACAGATCGAGAAAGAACTTCAAATATTCGAGAACCTACACCAGAAACATCGTCAGCTATAGAAACTCAATCTCCAGAGACGCCTCCACCACAGACACCTCCACCAAGAACACAAAGCGCACCCCCGCCAGAAACACCTCCGCTAGAGACGCCCCAAACAAATGACACAAATAGTTCACGAGCTAAGAAAATAAAAAAAACTGACAGCGAAATGGATAAAGTTATAAATTTTCTTCAAAATAAGAAAAAACAAGAGTATGATGCCATAGATCACCTATTCCAAAGTTATGCCCAAACATTTAAAAGTTTTTCCAAAGACAAACAGATAAAAGCCAAAGTAGAACTACTAGCCAAGTTATTTGCAAGCATAGAAACAGAGGAACTGCAAGAAAACGTCCAGATATTGAATTCACCACACTATTCCATTATTAGTACCGAAGACTCCGTCTGCTATGCAGTACCCAATTCTGTTCCCGAAGATTCATCCCCAGTAGCTGTTATAGATTTATCTAACAGTACTTCATCATACCTGCAACAGCCTGAGCAGCTACGTCAACCACTACGCGAAATCGATATTCTACATGTAACTAATTTTGGAGCATCGACTTCTGATTACAACTCAGCTGATTTTGATTGATTTTCATAATAATAACGCAATGAACATGTATTTAAAAAAATAAATATTTCTTACCTTAGACAGATTACAAGTCTTTCTCTTGTAGAAATAGGTGTCCTCCAGTTTGTGGTACATTTGCTTATTTTTGGGATGAGCAGTTCATGTAGTTCTTCGAATAAATCTTGAGACATACGAAAGTATGTAAAAAAACGATCTTCATGTGATGCAAGCTCACGACACAAACGATGATACTCTCCTAAATCCTTTCTCTTTTGATTGATGTCGTGCACCTCGTTTTGCCAAGAGAAAGGAACAGGGAAGCGATGTTGAGTTATATTGCGACGTAAGCACTAGCACACCCAGACCTTTCGTTCCCAC
This sequence comes from Maniola jurtina, assembly GCF_905333055.1. Taxonomy (NCBI): domain Eukaryota; kingdom Metazoa; phylum Arthropoda; class Insecta; order Lepidoptera; family Nymphalidae; genus Maniola; species Maniola jurtina. The sequence goes on along the minus strand of NC_060054.1, from coordinate 3,992,963 downwards.
GTCCTTACGGAAGCAAGTCTTCGACAGGAGAAGAAGTTATCGCAAGTCATTCGATGGAAAGTAGTACCGGTGCGTCGCCATTTTACGCCTTTGGGACCTGCTTTACCGACCGGATGTTGCAACGATTCGACTGAACGTAGGCACACATCGGATTGCTTTGACATTGTGTCTGTACTAAGGGGTGTTTTTTATTGAGGTATAGAACTTTAAGTTGGCATCACTTTTTTAACTGGCGGCCATTTTGTCAGCTGTCAAGTGATTAATATTTAGTTTGGTTTGCCATTTCATCATGAACAGGTTGACAAAAGAACAACGCTTGCAAATCGTGCAAATTTATTTCGAAAATAATGGTTCAGTTCGCGAAGTTTACCGCAAGCTCCGTCCATTTTATGGTCGACATAATCGTCCATCAGAGCAATTAATTCGGTTAACCATGGATCGTTTTCGCACTACGTTTACTCTATGTGATAATACGCATCCGCAGAGACGTCGAACAGTGCGCACCGAAGAAACAATTGCCGCTGTAGAGCAAAGTGTTGAAGAGGACCCGAATGAATCGATTCGCCACCGTGCACAGCAATTGGAGCTTTGTCCATCAACTTTATGGAAGATTTTGCGCAAAGATCTTGGCTTGCGACCTTACAAGATCCAGCTTGTGCAAGAATTAAAGCCGCGAGACCATGCAATGCGTCGTGATTTTGGTGTATGGGCCGAAAATGAGATTGATCTCGATGCTGATTTTCATCGCAAAATTTTGTTCAGTGATGAGGCTCATTTTTGGTTGAATGGCTACGTCAACAAGCAAAATTGCCGCATTTGGAGTGAAGAGAATCCACATGAGACCCTTGAGACGCCATTACATCCACAAAAACTGACTGTTTGGTGTGCTCTATGGGCTGGTGGAGTCATTGGGCCATACTTCTTCCGAAATAATGCTGGAGAGTCAGTTACCGTTAATGGAGACCGGTATAGAGCCATGATAACCGACTATTTTGTTCCCGAATTGGATGGCATGAATGTGGATGAGTTGTGGTTCCAACAAGACGGCGCTACATGCCACACAGCGCACGTCACAATCGATTTATTGAAGGAAACATTCGATGAGCGCATAATTTCGCGGAATGGACCTGTCAATTGGCCACCAAGATCGTGTGATTTGACACCATTGGATTATTTTCTTTGGGGATATGTGAAGTCGCTCGTCTACGCCAACAAACCAGAAACGTTAGGGGACTTGGAAGCCAACATTCGTGGCGTTATTGCCAACATACGGCCCCATATGCTCGAAAAAGTGGTTGAAAATTGGACCTGTAGAATTGGCCTTATTCGAGCCAGCCGCGGCGGCCACATGCCCGAAATCATATTTAAACGTTAATGGCATAAAATTATCCTTCCAATAAAGCCAAATTGATGGACATTAAAACGATTTTCTTGTGTTTTATTTCAATTCGAAGTTCTATACCTCTAAAAAAAACACCCAGTACTTACCGATTGTTTATGGTAAAAAATGTTGCCAGCTTAAGAAAAATTCTACTAAAATGGTAACATTTGAATTTGGATATGAAGATTTACTTTGAAGACTAAAGACTGTGAGTCCAAATAAGCCATCATTTTGGACGACTTGTTGCAGAAATGTCTATTTTACAGGAAAAATAAAACCAATGCTTAACTAGCATAGTTTTTTACCCGACTACGGCAAAGCCGAAAGGAAGGGTTATTTTGATATTAACAATAAACCTCTACAAATAAAGTTAGTTTTGCGGTTCGTTATTAAACGGAATTTTTACCGTTGTATTTCTTCTGTAGTACGGAACCCTCGGTGCGCAAGTCTGACTATTGCCATTTTAAAAACCGCAATAAATCCAATAAAGGGACTTTAGAGATGCCATCCCTTTGCTTGAAAATTGTAATTATTGTGTGCATAAACCAGAATCATTAGATGAAGGAGCAAATCAACTTACATTTTCACAAGCTAATAGAAGCCGTAAAGTAACACTATGTAGATGGGTTGTGGAAGTTGTGAATGGGAGGTTTTCATTCTTCTCTCTGGTCTGGTTTCCGCACTTAAACGTTTCCGTCTGTTGTGCGTGCGTTGCCCCTCCCCGCCGAAGTCTTCACTCCAGCCATCCAAGCTCGCTCCGGAAGCCGAGTAGACCGCCCAGGTTGCCGAGGAGAATGGGAGGTTTAAGAGGAATTTTAAACGGTTTAGACAAAGGTATTTTAATTGCCACAACACATTTAATGGTTGATTTCAGAATTGCTGGGGCTCTATTAAATAAATTCCATCCTGTGTCCTAACAGCTAACAGTCCTAACGCTGAGAATATAATCCAAAGAGCATAGCGATATATGGATGAACCGAACCTAATCATCTTGGTCAATTTATTATTGATTATAGTTTTTTTTTTTTAATTTAATTAATTATTTAATTAGAACGGACCTTTTAAGTCCAATTACACTAATTAAATTAAATTACACAATAAAAATAAATACAGAAAAAAAAAAAGTCAATAATCAAATATGTCAACTACAAATTCTCACAAAAGTGCAGGATCTGACCTATGAGGTCAGCCCATTTGTCAGCAAAGCAAAAAGCAGTCAAATATAAGCAGAAGACGAGTTATGGTTACCCGAATTGATGGTAACTTGCCTCAGGTAAATAATTAACAGTTTTCAAATACAATGATTTAACAGCATTGCGATTAAAACTCTTAAAGAAAGAAATGGAAAGGATTCTCATCTAGTTGATGCGCATTACTCGGCACTATCGAAGGTGGCTACAACCGAATCGACAATAACGTCATGTCGAGGAGCGCTCAACGAGATAGAGAAACATTTGAGAGTTCTTGAGTCATTAGGAGAAGACGTGAACCATAACCATCTACGTCAGCTATACTCTAAGTGTGTTCCGCGGAACCCTAGAGTTCCGCGATAGCTCTGTAGGGGTTCCGCAAGAATTTAGAAAAAAAAATCAAAACACCTCTCTCTGGTCAAACGTTTTGACTCCGCGGCCGCGCGTAGGTATATTTATTTAGGTATTTATTTATTTGTATTTGTAGAAACATGTGTTACCTAGAATAGCTGGTACAATATCTCATAAGTTTGGCATCAACATGTATACTTGTATACTTGGGCGCGCGCAGTTCCTTTGATTTATCATTATTATATTCAGTAAATTTCCTGAAGATCTTATTTACGAGTTGAAATTGAAAACCAAAGATGATTCCATAAGCGAAATACGAAAGGAATTGAAAAAAATAATCACGGCTAGGGAAGATGCTAATAGAATTGCTAATGGAAGCAACACTAAGGAAGCGGAAAATTATACAGTTGAAAGTTTACACGTAACTCAGGAAAACCGAGGGCGAAGTCATTACAGAAAAGAAAGGATACCACCTATGATGCAAACCGTGCCGCCAAGCGACCTGTCTAAAGCTTTGGTCTGGTGATCATAACACACAACGCTGCGGTATGCGGTATGCGTTGCCGGACACTCAATCATATGAAAAACGTCGAGTGTTCTCTTGTTCCGTCGCAGTATGCGTCAGCGGCGAGGGGCAAGCGCGGTGAAGTGGGGAGGTGTACTCCCGCACAACGCGGTGTCATTCTCGGTTCAACGCTGCGGTGTGCGGTGTGCGTCACGAGTGTGCGTCACGGGTCAATATGGAATTTTTCGAAGACAATTTAATAGAATTAGTTCGTAACTATTCTTCTTTATATAAAAATTTATAAAAAACAATTCTTCTTCTTCCTCTTCAAGCAAAGCACAAATTACAGAAAAATTGTTCATGTTCACGTCTACCTTGGTAGCTGCGGCAAAATCAAATGACCACCACCACCGCAGGGACGCTAAATGCTGCGTCGTGACGCTGCGTTACGACGCATACCGCAGCGTTGTGCGTTAAGATCACCAGACCAAAGCTTTATGGTGTGTTTCGTCACGTCATTGGGTGCGTCGTGTTCCGGTGCGCTGCTCGTAGAAGCCAGTTCAAGGGGGATGGGTATGTACAGTTGCGCTGCGTTTGGTGCGTTTTTGCATTAGGCCCATATCAGGTGAAACAAACACGTTCATACTTCGATGAACATATAAGGGATATATGGCATGTATGTGGTTGAAGTATGGGAGCGAAGTTTGGGCAGCCAAGAAGACCCATGAACAAAAGCTGCACACTACCGAAATGCGCATGCTGAGATGGGCGGGAGAAGTAATACTCAAGGATAAAGTACGGAACGAATATAAGAGGAAGCTTTAAAGTTGCACCCATAACCGACAAAATATCGGAATCAAGGCTCAGATGGTACGGACACCTGTACGGATGGCCTGACGATTATGTCGTGAAGAAGTGCCTTTCCATGGCTGCAAGAAAGAGGGGTAGGGGAAGACCGCAAACTACCTGGATGACAAATGTCCAAAGGGACATGAAACGCCTCGGCCTCATTGACCAAGACGCCAACACGCGATTTACATGGCGCCGCATGAAAGTAAGGCGAGGGCAAAGAAGAAGATGTGGTTGAATGAAGTATGTCCGGAACTGGAACATTCCCAAGAAATGATAATACGGGTTGGTGGTAATCATCCCTATTTATTAAGAGGACGTATTAAGTCTCGTCATGTTTCCCAGACAATTTATTTTGCCTATGTTTTATTTGACACTGAACATAATAGTGTTTCTGTCCTGCTGGGCTAACATGCGGCTCGCGAGAAAATTTTGTGGTCTTATCTCTCTATGTCTACCGAAGCTAACATGGTTGCAAACGTCATTCGGCTCGTGGCGTCACAAGTAGAGATAAACTTAATTTTTACTTATCTGTGGTATTTTCGTCTACGAGCACTAACATGCTAACGTAATTTTCTCGACTTTTGTCATTTAAAATAGGGATAATTGTCGTTGTTGTTTCTAGCGGACGAGATAATTTGTCTTCAATAGATTAACGGAATTACGATGGCGGTTAATTTTTTATAATTATTTAATATCATTATACGATGAGCGAGAGGCGCGCAAAATCCAGCGCAGACGAACAAGGAATGTGCGTGATCCACTTTGGCGGATTTCGAAGAGGCATTCTGTCGTCACACCTCGACGCAAGTTAGATTTAGGTTCGATTAGCTTTAGGCCGTCATAATGTAAGAGTCTGCATCTAACATTGATGCAGACGTTAGGTTAGGTTAAAATATAAGAACTTTATGATAAACTTAGTAGTAATTTCTATCTTCGTTTCCTTCAAAAATCCTTCTGGCTGTCGCTTCCTCAACTTGCACCGAAACAATTAGCTAAAAATCGTATATTATGAGTATGTGGAAATAGCTAAGCAAAGATTAAATATCCCTAATCACTTAGCTGATATTGTACAGAGAGAACAGCTGAATAGAAGGCGAAGTATGTTCCATAACATAGATGGTGACCACCCCCACTTCAGTTTTCAAGGCTTACCATAGAGCAATTAAAAAGGTTTGCTCTCGGGACGTATCAGCTGAAACAGGCAAGATCCTATTACGGCGAACACATTCGCCAAGATGGCACAAGATCGTATACAAGTCGATATTCCCAATTCTAATAATAATTTCAATAATAAAGCATGTTTATAAAATTAAATAATTACAAATACAAACAAAATACAAATTAAATAATTACTCTGGGTGCTGGGAAGATGATAGAAGATGGGTCTGCGGAAGTCAGACGAGAGGTGTGCCCGGACTATACTAGGTCTGCTGAGGTGCTGGTGCTCCTACAATAAAACAAGATGAACAAGAAACTTGTGATGGCTAGCACCACAATTCATACTGATTGTTGAAGGGCATATGATTGCTTGGCAGAACACGGCTAAACCAACCGGACCCGGTCATTTGTGGCTGACGATGGGGGGACTCATACGCAAAGAATTGAGTCGCAATGGCGAGTAATAAAGAGTGTTTTAGGAAACAAAATTATAACAACACTGATAATTTTACAGACGTGATAGTAGAGTATTTGTGGAGGCGAAATCTTGTAAAAAAAAGGACCCATTAAAGAAATTATGCGAGCAATAAAGCATGTTTATAAAATTAAATAATTACAAAAATCCACTGTTTTATTTACCAATGTCCTGTGGCGGTATATAACGCCGCCCCTTTCGCTGTGGTCGTTGAATGCTCTGTGAACCCAGCGAAATGGGACTAGATCTGTGGTAAACAATTGGACACCTATGTCTGTGGTTCAAGAGTTACGACCGACGATTTGACAGATGTAACAAGTGTTAATAAATATATAACGAGAGATTAACTGGTGAATATCAATGGTAGTTACGAGGACTGTTAATAAAAGCGTGTGTAAATAAACTCTGGTGTTTTTGTGTTGTGAACCCGCGCCTCGTCCCGTTGGTCCATAGTTTGTAAACTATGTAATGGATCCCCGAGACGATCACGTGCACTCCATAAGTCTACGTGCTTGAAGTGAATATTGATCGTTTACAGCGTTGACTTGACAAGTCCCGTCAAGTGATCTACGGGCTTGACCTACTTGACAGATGATTGACGGCACTTGAAGTACCTTGCGCTTGATGCGACTTGGCAAGTTTTTATTCATTTGCGGCCGGAGCATCGAAGATGGCGGACGACGAACCGGACCGAGACGTGGCCTTGGCGGCACGTGCCGACCTGATTACCGAGCGAGATTTTGTGATATCACACTAATATTATAAAGGAGAAAGTTTCTATGTGTGTGTGTGTATGTTTGTTACTCCTTCACGCAAAAACTACTGGACGGATTAGGCTGAAATTCAGAATGGAGATAGATTATACCCTGGATTAGCACATAGGCTACTTTTTATCCCGGAAAATCAAAGAGTTTCCCACGGGAATTTAAAAAAACCTACATCTACGCGAACGAAGTCGCGGACATCAGCTAGTTATTAATATCTCTCTACAGAGATTATCCTGCACTGTGGAAAATTAAAAGTAAGGATTATGCGGATAAAAACAAAAGGTCGGTTGCTTTAACAAGCATAGTCAAAGCACTTCGAGTATATAAACCTACCTACACCGAAGATTTATTGAAGACTAGCCGATGCCCGCGACTTCGCCCGCGTGGATTAAGGTTTTTCGAAATCCCGTGGGAACTCTTTGATTTTCCGGGATAAAAAGTAGCCTATGTGCTAATCCAGGATATTATCTATCTTCATTCCAAATTTCAGCCAAATCCGTCCAGTAGTTTTTGCGTGAAGGAGTAACAAACATACACACACACACACACACACACAAACTTTCGCCTTTATAATATTAAGTGTGAAAAAAATTAACCAACTTCAACAAAGAAAGAAAAAAGATTGAACAAGCAAAACGGTCTGGCGCCTCTTCCGATGATGTACCAAAACCGTCACTACTATTAAAATGAACTGTTATTTCTGTCAGACCAAATGTGTATAAGTGATACTGAAAGCAGTTTAAGCAGTGAGGTAAAACATTTTTTATTTTCTATTCAAAGATACATTTTACTTTTAAGTTTGTTTTTAAATATCTAAATTAGGCAATTATTTTGCCAAGGACCTGAACCATTACCATTAAAGTACTCGCAAAAGTCATCTCTCACTCTTTTTGCCTCATTTGCCGTGACTGCCCGTAAGTGGAGTTGCATAAGAGCCCTAGAATTTAAGGAACAACATGTATTTAATCTAAATGTGTAACTCTGTGGGCGGTACATAAATAAATAAATAAATAAATAAAATAAAAATAAATTTGCCGAGTTTCCTCGTACTCGCTCTATATTTAACAATTGGCGTCCTTGTCTCCACGCACCTCTTGTGATTGTGGTATTTGGTTCTTCTATGTCAACGTCTCCTGGTTGAATATATTTGTTTTTATTTTTTTCACACATATAATTGTGTAAATGACAGGCAGCCAAAACAAGTTTTCGCGTTTTATCAGGATGCAGTCCAATGTCTTTTTTAAATATTTTTAATCGCCAAGACAGGATGCCAAATGCATTTTGAACCACCCTCCTGGCTCTTGATAATCTGTAGTTGAAAATCCGTCTTTCATCTGTCAAGACGGCTTTGTTGTACGGCTTCATGAAGTTTGGAGTCAGTTGGAAAGCTTCGTCACCTACCTGTACAAACGGAAACTTTTTATCGCTTTCTAGTAACTCACATGACTCCGGAATATTAAGTTTGTTTTCACTTTCAGAAAACAATTGCCAATTGTATTTTTCAAAGTTCCACCGTCTGACATCCGCCCATTTGCACCAATATCAACCGTCATAAATTGATAATTGGCGTTTACAATAGCCATGAGAACAATACTAAATGTCTTCTTATGACGCGGGAATGCCCGATTTCTTTGCTGTTATCAGGACGCGGATATCTTCCTTCTGGGAAAGATTGCGTGGCTCTGATAACAGCATCCTCCAGGTGGTAAGCCAGGACCTACGCAGTCTAATAATAGCACATTGGAGGTTGATGCATCGAGATTCAAACAGAAAATAGCTCAAACAGAAAATAGCTCAAAATCAAAGAGTTCCCACGGGATTTCGAAAAACCTAAATACACGCGGGCGAAGTCGCGGGCATCGGCTAGTTTTTAATAAAGTTTTATGGTCAGATGAATCAAGATTTGAACGAACTGGAATATTTAATATGCATAATTATCACACGTGGGCGATTGAAAATCCACACGCTGTGAGAGCTTCAACATTTTAACATCGTTTTAGCGTTAACTTGTGGTCTGGTGTCCTAAATGGCGAACTAAATGGTCCGTTTGAATTGCCGACCAGACTTGATGGGGCAACCTACAGAAACTTTTTGGAAAATGAACTTCCTTTGTTGCTGGACGATGTGAGTCTGTCTATGCTGTTCCAAAATGACGGCGCTCCGTGTCACTATTCAACACAAGTCTGAAACTACCTAAATGGAACATACCCCAATAGATGGATAGGACGCAGTGGACCAAGAAGATGGCCTCCACGCTCACCTGACCTGAACCCTATCGATTTTTTTATTTGGGGCTATTATAAGGAAATAACATACGCCCGAGAATGTTCGACTGAACAAGAGCTGAGACAGAAGATTACAGAAGCCCAACGTGTTATCAGTGAGAACAGAGAAGCATTTAGACGACTGAAACACAATTTTTTACGAAGGTGTAGAATGTGTATTGCTGCTGGAGGTGGCCACTTTGAAAATCTATTGTAAATTTTAAAAATAAATGTTTTTTACATAATGATCTACTTCTTACGTACAACTTTACTTATCCAACCAACACGATAGGTTTCCAGCATTCTCTAATCATTAATAAACGTTAACAATGATATATTTTTTTATCAGTTAATTTTAAGAATTTTCCACCTTGCTGTCTTTGAAGACCGATTTTACCCAAATTCTCCCCATTAAAAAATTTATTAGTTAATTATTTGAAATTGATATAGATATAAGTTTTTTTGTTATAGTATTTTGTTTTGTTAGTTGTTGTTACGTTGTTAGATTGTTACTAGTCAGTTATGTCAAAAAGAAAAAGAGACGCCACTTTTGCCGCCAGCGAAAAATTGGCTCTTGTTGAAGTCGTCGAAAGACACTTCAACATTGTCGAGAATAAAAAAACGGACGCGGCTTCAGTGGCTGAAAAGCGTGAAGAGTGGCGCAAAATAGCCACTGAATTTAATACCGTGTCCTGCCTTCACCCCAGGGAGTGGGAGGTCCTAAAAAATTGCTGGGAAAACCTGAAAAAAAAGGCGAAAAATAAATTGACGCTTCAAAATCAGCACTTTTTGGGAACAGGTATGTGCATTTTATTATATTATTTTAGTAATCTTGTAATGTGTACACAATATACCCAACTTGTAGACTATATACCCAATTGATGTAATAATTAAAGTTTGAAATGTTGCATGTTGTTAAAGGTGAAATGCAAACTATGGCCCTAAACTCAGTTATGTGCGTAAACTGAGTTTAGCGTGACCTAATCGTCTTTATCGTTTTTATCGTTTAGTTTGGTCGGTGAAATTGGCCCTTAAACAGTTCAAAACCAAATTCTACCGCGAATCACTTTAATTATAATAAATAACTGAGCACCGCTGTCACCATGTAGTGAAACGACCAGCTGCTCGATAGTGACTGCTTTATTCATAAAGTTTTCTATCTACCTACCTTGGATACAATATTTTAAGTAGTTACTTACAAAGTATAAAACCAGGTAAGGGTTGCATTACCAACTGCAAATCTCCCTCAAATTCAATTAACTAATAAAGTTCCTAAGTAAGGAATAGCTGATAAAAGATTGGTAATGACTGTGGTAATGAAAAAGGTATACAACAAGGACCACCACTTATTACATACCCGTGTAGAACGACTCTCTGCCATAGTTCTCCTAGCACGAGGTAAACTTGTAAGTTGTACACCACAAGTACTTAATAAAGGAAGACGCTTACCAAAGCAAAGAGATCAAGACGAAAACAGATCAACGATGACAGACATTAATTTCCAAGCAGGCTATAAATTCTAAAATACATAAATGTTTACACTTAACCAGAAATAAAGGTTTTAAATTACAAGTCCAAAAGACATGTTTGTCACACGTGCTAAGCTTACTTGTCGGGTAATAAGTCACAATAATAAAATTGGAAAAATATACCTGTAATTGTTGCGATCACGTGTACAACAAGGACCACCACTTATTACATACCCGTGTGAACGACTCTCTGCCATAGTTCTCCTAGCACGAAGTAAACTTGTACACCACAAGTCCTTAATAAAGGAAGACGCTTACCACAAAGCAAAGAGATCAAGACGAAAACAGATCAACGATGACAGACATTAATTTCCAAGCAGGCTATAAATTCTAAAATACATAAATGTTTACACTTAACCAGAAATAAAGGTTTTAAATTACAAGTCCAAAAGACATGTTTGTCACATGTGCTAAGCTTACTTGTCGGGTAATAAGTCACAATAATAAAATTGGAAAAATATACCTGTAATTGTTGCGATCACGTGTACAACAAGGACCACCACTTATTACATACCCGTGTGAACGACTCTCTGCCATAGTTCTCCTAGCACGAAGTAAACTTGTACACCACAAGTCCTTAATAAAGGAAGACGCTTACCACAAAGCAAAGAGATCAAGACGAAAACAGATCAACGATGGACAGACATTAATTTCCAAGCAGGCTATAAATTCTAAAATACATAAATGTTTACACTTAACCAGAAATAAAGGTTATAAATTACAAGTCCAAAAGACATGTTTGTCACACGTGCTAAGCTTACTTGTCGGGTAATAAGTCACAATAATAAAATTGGAAAAATATACCTGTAATTGTTGCGATCACGTGTACAACAAGGACCACCACTTATTACATACCCGTGTGAACGACTCTCTGCCATAGTTCTCCTAGCACGAAGTAAACTTGTACACCACAAGTCCTTAATAAAGGAAGACGCTTACCAAAGCAAAGAGATCAAGACGAAAACAGATCAACGATGACAGACATTAATTTCCAAGCAGGCTATAAATTCTAAAATACATAAATGTTTACACTTAACCAGAAATAAAGGTTTTAAATTACAAGTCCAAAAGACATGTTTGTCACACGTGCTAAGCTTACTTGTCGGGTAATAAGTCACAATAATAAAATTGGAAAAATATACCTGTAATTGTTGCGATCATCGATTGGGGAAAGAATATTATAGGAGTTCTCACCATACCGTTAGAAACGCAATCGACAATGCATTGATAAGAAGTCACTTAGATTATGGCCTCCTTATTTTTGAACCCTGTATCAAAAAAGGCATACAAAAATTCAATCTAAATCCAGGCTAAATGCCTGGATTAGATTAAGACATAATTATTGGAGCTATGAAAATCTTCGCCTAAAAATACCTTAATGGTGATTTCTTTCGATTATTTCAAGATTTATTTTTTAAATTAGCAAGTGTACTCCATGGTAGACTTCATAAGCCTCAAAGTAGGATAAAAAAGTGGAGGCATACAAATACACTCGGCGTCACAAAAATCGCACCTCTCTGAAAATAAGGATTTAACCGATAATATCCCCAAGCCAGTACATCTAAGCCAAACAATATTGATATCAATGCAAAGGACGTTTAACAACCTTTTCTCAAACAATAGTTACATTTCAAAAACAATATAAACCTTCTGAATACGGTACGTTAAAGAAAATGTTGCGAAAATTCTCATTATAGGGACCACGACTTGTAGGACCTTCCTGGGCTATAAAAGGGCCAGTATAAGTAAAAAAAGGGTCTGGACTCGCCCGTCTGCCGACGAGTGCACACGCAACGAGTTGCACCGGCGTTCGGAGCCCGTTATTCACAGTTCGGTCTTTAATCGCGCGACTTGCCTGACCGAACCACTTGCGTCCAGCAGGAGGCGGTTCGGAACCACACGATCGTGCTTCCCGGTCTGGTTTCCCGGTCTGCCACAAGCGGCAAGCCCCGGGAGCCGGGCCGGCGGGGCCGACGTGCCGACGCCTTCAGCTCGGGCCACGCCAGGCAAGACCGCTGCCGTACTTCTCGCCGTCCCCAGCGCTCGACAGCGCTCCGCGCCCGCGACTCGCGCAGTGCGCATGCGTCCAGAAGCCGGTGGTAACGCGCGGTAAGTGCATTATGCCGCCACCGCCGCTTCCGCAGCGCCGCGCGACGCGCCCGCGCCCCATCCGCCGCAGGGTGTTCGTCCGATCGTCGGACACCCTGGGAGGCCATCATTGCATCGGGCCAGGCAACCCTCGCCGCCCGCGCTGCAGCAGCCCTGAACAGCCCGGCAGTGGGCGCCGGCGAAGAATCCTTCGCCGCGAGCCCACTCGCACTTTCGCCGGCTCCATCCTCCCCGGCCTCATCGCTGCCGGCCATCGCCTGGCCGGCTAGCCCAGCCGACCCACGCGCCGCCGACCCGCGCGCCCCCGCGCCCCGCGCCGATCTTCGCGCTGTGGCGCCTCGCCACGACCCGCGCGCGGCCGCGCCGCCTGTCGCCGCGCCGCGTCCCGCGCCGACCCGAGAGCGGCCGCGTCTCGCGCTGACGTGAGCGCCGCCCCGCGCGCCGTACCCGCGCCCGCGTCCGCGGCCACACCGACCGCCGCGCCGCGCGCATCTCTCCAACCCGCCGCGCCAGCGACTCTCTCTCCGTCGCCGCACGCGCCGCGCTTCCCGGCCCCACAGGACAACATTGCTGTGGGCCGTTTTCCCTCTCCGCCGCAAAGGAGAGGAGAGAAAACACCGGCCTTCACTCCACCAAATATGCCGGCCCTGTCTCCGGAACCCATGGAGACCGCGCCGGCGAGTGAGCCCGGCCCCTCCTACGCAGCTGCTGCGGCCGCTGCAAAGAGGCCCAAGACGACCCCGTCGGGCACCGCTCCAGTGCGCGCTGCGCCAGCGCCCGCCGCCGCCGCCACCGTCGACCCCAGCAAGGCGCCGAAGTCGAAGGCCGCCCGCTACCCTCCGCTGATCGTGGAGGTGCTGCCGGACTGGCCCACCCACTTCCGCGAGCTGAAGAGGCTCCTCGGCCACGCTCCCAACGGACGCCCATTTGGCAAGGGCGTCCGCTTCATACCTAAGTCGGACCAGGAGTTCCGCGCCATCCAGCGCTACCTTACGCAGCTGGAGAGCGCCAGCGGAATCTCCTGGTTCTGCTACTCGCTGCCGGCTGAGAGGAGCCTCAAAGTCGCGATCCGCGGTCTGCCGTCGAACACAGAGCCGGAGCTCGTCGAGGCAGAGCTGCGCGAGCTCGGATACGTCCCCGAGCACGTGAGGACGATCCCCGCGCGTCCAGGCAGGCCTGGATGCCTCATGTTCGCGCAGCTGCAGCGAACTCCTGACATCACACCGGGCATATACGAGGTGCATGAGCTCCTCTGTATGCCCGGCATCACCATCGAGGCCTGGCGTGGCAGAAAGGGGCCCGCCCAATGCCACAGGTGCCAGCAGTGGCGGCACAGCTCGGTGAACTGTCACCGACCCATAGTCTGCGTGGCCTGTGCGGGGAACCACGCAGCCAGGGACTGTCCGCGCCCCAAGGAGGAGCCACCGACGTGCGCCAACTGTGGCGACGCGCACACGGCGAACAACGCCAACTGCCCCGTGTTCCGCAAGGAGCTGCGGAACCGCAGGGCGGGTACCGTCGCGCGCACCGCACCGGCGCGCGCCGCCGCTGCCGCCTCAACCGAGGCCGACGCGCCCGGCTCGCTCATGGCTGCCGCCAACCAGCCACAGCAGCAACCGGGCCGCAAGCGCCGCCGCAGACGTGGCAAGCGCGCGCAGCCGCGCCAAGACACGGCGCCGGCCGCGCCACAGCCCTCTGCCAAGCGCCCGACGGCGGCCGCATCCGCGGCTCCCGCCGCGCCACAGCCTCCTACCAAGCGCCCGACGGCGGCTGCACCCGCGCCGCCCGCCGCCCAGTCCAAGCCCACCGTGGTCGCCGCTCCCGCGAGGGAGACGAAGGCGAAGCGGAAGGGCGCGCCGCGCCCGGCACCTCAGCCGGCCCCCGGCCACTTGGACTCCAGACTTACCAAAGTCATCGGCACCCTACACCAGGTTCTGTTGGCAATCCAGGAGCAGCGGGATCCAGCCCCGCTGATCCTTGCTTGCATCATGGAGCTCTGCAGCTCTGAGTGAGCTCCGTGTGGCATTCTGGAATGCCGACGGGCTTTCGTCACAAAAAGCCCGTCTTTTCAAGAACCTGATGTCTCAGCGTCGAGTGGACATCGGCCTGATCAACGAGACTCACCTCAGACCAGTAGACCGGTTGAACTTTTCGGGATACCACGTCTACCGGGAGGACCACGCCTCGCCGATCGGGACTGCTTACCGGGGATTAGCAGTTTTGGTCCGTCGGAATGTCATCCACCAAGTGCTGCCAGTACCCCAGCTGCAGACGACCTACGCACTGGGCGTGGAGATCTGCATTGACCGCCAACCCACCCGTGTGTTCGCCTTCTACAAGCCGCCGACGAATCGCCTCGCAGTGACTGACGTCCACACCTTGCTGGACTCGCCACTGCCCACGATTATCGCCGGGGACTTCAACGCGAAACACACGGCGTGGAATTCCAACCACGTGTGTCCGGACGGCAGACGCCTCCTGGACGATGCAGACCGCCACGGGTACGTGGTGCTGGGGCCAGAGGTCCCTACGCACTACCCGTACGCCACAGCATATACGCCTGACGTCATCGACATAGCCGTCACCTGTAGCTTGTCCGCCACGCCGACGTTAGACGTATTGGATGACCATCTCATCTCCGACCACCAACCAGTCCTCTTGACGCTGAAGACAACGCCGATGACTTCCCTTCTCCCTCCGCCAAAGCATCGCCAGGACTGGCGAATCTTCGCCGAGCACATGGCCGAGCATTCGCCGTCCTTTAGAGTGGAGAGCCCTGCAGACGTCGACCGACTCGCCGAGGACCTCAGCGCGACTATGTCCACCGCGCTTCGAGAGTCCAGACTCGACGCTGCAGCCTTGCGAAAACCACGCCAGCTCCCATCCTACATCCAAGCGATGCTGGAGGAGAAGAGGAAACTGCGCCGGACATGGCAAAACCAGCGGTGCCCGATCATGAAGACGCGGCTCAACGCTCTGGCCGCCAAGATCTCGGAAGCGTTGCAAACTATCGCTGACGAGTCTTGGCATACGGCCATCGAGCGAGCCGGCGACGACTGGTCTGGCATCCACCGCCTTTGCCGCCGACTCTCCGGGAAACCGCCTCCGATTAGGCCCCTCTTGGCCGGTGACGGAACCCCACGTTACCGTGCCGAGGACCGCGCGGAGATCTTCGCGGACCACCTGGAGACGCAGTTCTCACCGAATCCGACCACAGATGTGCAGCACGAAGAAACCATCGAGCGACACTTGGAGGCATACTTCGAGTCGCCGATAGCGCCGACGGAAGACCCCGTCGTATTTTCCCCTGGACAAGTCCTTCGGATGATTCGACGAACTAAACTGCGCAAAGCGCCCGGCCCCGATCGAGTCACCAATGAAGCCCTGCGTCACTTACCCCCGCGAGCAATCGCGACGTTGACGCGGCTATTCAACGGGATACTCCGTACCGGGCACTTCCCATCGTCGTGGAAGCTCGGCCGAGTCATCATGATACCGAAGCAGGGGAAAAACATCATGCAGCCTGGGAGCTACCGTCCCATCACGCTGCTGTCGACGACCTCGAAAGTCTTCGAAAAGTTGCTGTTGCTGCACATCACGCCTCACATCCAGCCACGCGACGAACAGTTCGGTTTCCGTGCCGAACATTCCACCACGCTCCAAGTCTCGAGGGTACTGCACCATCTCGCTGCCGCCATGAACAAGCGAGAGCGGTGCATTGCAGTATTCCTCGACATGGAGAAGGCGTTCGATCGCGTCTGGCACACCGGGCTCATCTACAAGCTGTCCACGTCTACTATTCCCCGTCGAGTAGTCAAGACTGTGGCCACCTTTTTGCGAGACAGACGTTTTCAAGTGGCGGTTGAAGACGCCCTGTCCACGGAGCGCCCCATCCGAGCCGGTGTGCCTCAGGGAAGCTGCCTGTCGCCCGTCTGCTATGGCAGATACACGGACGACATCCCAGTGGTCGGCGACGCCATGCTGGCGTTGTACGCCGACGACGCTGCATTCATAACAAAGTCGATCAATGGACCGCACGCGGCGATCAAAATGCAGCGTGCACTGGATGCACTTCCCGCTTGGCTGAATGACTGGAGGCTGAAGGTCAACGTGGCGAAGACTCAGGCGGTATCCTTCGGGCGGACTGCCCCGCCGCCACGGGTATCGCTCTTAGGAGAGACCATCGAGTGGACGCCCTCGGCCAAATACCTGGGGGTAACCATCGATAGGGGACTCAAGATGCGATCCCACGTGAAGAACGTGGTCACGCAGACGCGCGCCGCACGGGCTCTCTTGCGCCCAGTGCTGGCGTCCCACCTGCATCTCCGTACGAGGCTGTGCGTCTACAAGACGTACGTCCGCACGCGACTCACTTACGCGGCCCCAGCTTGGTACGCGAGTAGTGTTGAATTGGGGATCCTGTATCAAAATCCATGGGGATTTTGGATCACTCTCGCTAACGCTCGTTCGCTACGCTCACCGTGATACAAAATCCCCATGAATTTTGATACAGGATCCCCAATGTAGGCTACTGTCCACAACAACACATTAAATAAATGGAGTATTCCTAAATCCAAGCAACAATTAATCACTATCAACAGTGAGACAAAATCCTCAATGACTAGTTATTGCGGATCCTATATCATACGCCCGCACCGCACAGTGGATGATATAATACGATGAGTTCGACGAGACTGCGGCATTCATAAGAAATGCGAACGAGCCCATATGCATGATAATTTTACGTCTAAAAGTTTGCTCTCGCATAGTTAACCATTTGATTTGTTGCGCTCAAATTATTTTTGTATATTGATCGTGTTTCTGCTTGATCCGGCATTGCTGTATTCATTAGTATGAATTTCGATCGATTGATTCGAGGCTTGCGCATACTTATAATAGGTTGGATAAAGGTAGACTCTTTAAATGTTTATAGCTCATCAGAAATATATTCGTATTACATTAACGATTGCTTTTCCACATATCGGACATAACATTTTATCCAACGATAAAGCACATTTAGTACACGTTATAGCATGACCACATGGTATATAACACGCAGCTACTTCTTCTACAAGACAAATTTTGCAGCAAAGTGTTTCTTTAATATTTTCAACACATAATATGTTTCTGTCTGCAAAAGAACTTATTATATTGTTATTTACAAATTGTTCAGATACTTTTGATGCACCACAAACATCTTTGCTATCACTTTGTAGGTATGTTTCACCCTTCACAAGTAAAACATAGGGACAGGACGGAAACCAGCGTGCGTGCTCCGACCATGGATGATCTTCGATGCCCCAGTCTTTGAGCCTGCCATCACAAAAGTAACAAATCACGCGATCACTATCTCCTGTATAAAAAAAACCAGCATCAGCCATTTCTTGAGGTTTTTGATTTAAATCTTGAGGCCAGGTATCAAAACTTCGCAATCTTGCGATTTGAGTTGCATAGCGAGGATATTTAGGATATATTAACTCCATTCTGATCTACAAACAATGAATTTTGGATAAAGATTTATTAGTAAAAATATATTATAGCAGATTTCTAGTAAGGTGTGCAAGCTTATCATACATTATTATTTATCGAAAATTAATTCTTTAATGATGAATTTAGACACATTTCCCGCTATTTAAATATATTTCGATTGTTATAAATACTTTGATAAATAGAGATTAATGGACGAAAAAAATACGTACAATGCGTACTAATATAATAAATTCACTGATGCCCCCACGACTTCATCTGCATGGATTTAGGTTTTTAAATCCTGCGGGAACTCTATGATTTTCCGAGATAAA
Organism: Maniola jurtina; assembly: GCF_905333055.1. Classification (NCBI taxonomy): domain Eukaryota; kingdom Metazoa; phylum Arthropoda; class Insecta; order Lepidoptera; family Nymphalidae; genus Maniola; species Maniola jurtina. Next base: position 3,974,581 of record NC_060054.1, on the reverse strand, counting down.
AAGTTGTCTATATCTCTCCAGTTCTTTTACTATACCCACGAAAAATCATGTCGATTCGTTGCTCCGTTGCGACGTGATTGAAGGACGAACCAATAAACAAACAAACAGACACACTTTAGCATTTATAATAAGTATGATTAGTGATGCAAAAAGGCGTCTGTCTAAACTAAAGACTAACGGCTGAATCTTGCCGAAATTTGATACACAGACAATTCACATCTTGGAGACGGATCCAGGATATTTTTTGACGTCGAAAATTAAAGGATTTCCACTCAAGTTTTAAATCAAATTCGCAAGGAAGAAGATTGAAGCATCAAATAGGAGCAAATATTATTAGACCTTTCACAAATTTTATACCTACCTATGGAAAGTAGTAAAATGTATAACCTTTTAACATTTTAACTATCGCGAGTCCGACGCATACCATTCCTTTTACGGTTAGATCTCAATTCACTGCGTAACTATAAACAACAGCGTCTTCCATGCTTCAAAATCGAACACCTATAGCTGATGCGGCAATAATTTATACGTAAGACAGTGTTCATACGAATGTATAAATCTAGTCTGATTACTTTCGCAAATATAAGTTTTATGTTGTGATGATTTAGTGTTTAAAGTTACATGCGCAAATGTTTAAATCTAATTTATTTCAATCCATTTCGTTTATTATGAAAGAGGTTTTAGAATTCGAGCGTATAAATAGGTCGATCCTAAGCGTCACCATTCCTTTCTTTCCGAGTTTTGGATACGACGACAACAACAGTCGAAATAAAGTATGTAAGTATTTTTATTTTATATGTTTATTTTTGAATTAAGCAACTAGGTACCTATTGAATTTTTATTTGGAGTTTTCATGTTGATAGTTACTTAAATTGTTTTTCAGGGCCTCTTCATCTTTCATCAATCCATTTGACGAAGACGAAGACCCCATCGCTTTGGTGCAGCCCCCATCAACATCGAAGTCTCTTAAGAAGAAACGTGAGGTGAAGCGGAAGAAGACGATCAAGAAAAAGGAGGTGACTTCTTCTGCTCCGAAGAATCCGTTCGAATCGAGCGGATCGGAATCTGAACCCGAAACGTCTCCAAATACACCTACGAGTCCATCTGTTAAGCGGAGGAGGTTTATTACCGAATCTGAGGTGAGTTGTCTTATTTATATTTTATTGGATTAAAGCTTTTAAAAGACTTCCCAATAAGAATGTTGTTAGGCAATTGGTCTGTATATAAATTTATGAATATAGTTTGTTAAAGTTATTATTTTGTTAGGGATCATATCCGAAGGGTACCAGTGGGATCCTATTACTAAGCTACCGCTGTCCGCCCGGACGTCTGTCTGTCAGCGGGCTTTATCTCATGAACCATAATAGGTAGAGAGTTGAAATTATCGCAGATGATACTAAATTGAATATTTTTCAATTTCAGGATGAATCTACTAGCAAGCCAGTGCGCGCTGCGAAATTGAGAAGTTTTCTCAGTCGGCGCGTTGCGTCGGGGTATACATCCCAATCAGACCCATCGAAGAAAGGCAGCTACTACTTCGAGCTGCGCGTCTACAACTCTGAAGAAGTGGAGAAACTCGCGAACAATGAGCGTTGGAAGCATGCCATCTGCACACTAAAACTTGCAACTGATTTAAATTCGGTGGTATGGAAGTCCCTCACCAAATTAATTGATGATAGTAAGGCTGAACTAAAAAATATTCAGCCCATTTTATACCCTGCAAATGAAAATAATTTCTAAGATAAATTTTGTAAATTAAATTTTGTAAATCTTAGAAATTATTTTCATAAATAAATTCAAAAAATATTTCATCTGCAACATATTGTATATAATAAGTATGACAATTAAATTACTATCTTTATGTTTGTGCCTGTAAATATTTTTTAACGTGTTTTTTTTACAGAAATTACAAAGCCTAAACCATACAAAGCCTAGACCATACAAAGCCTAGATCATACAAAGCCTAGACCATACAAAACCTAGACCATACAAAGCCTAGACCATATGAAACTAGAAATATAAAAACTAGAACCATATGAAACTAGAACCATATAAAATTAAATTAACGTGTTTTTTTTACAGAAATTACAAAGCCTAAACCATACAAAGCCTAGACCATACAAAGCCTAGATCATACAAAGCCTAGACCATACAAAACCTAGACCATACAAAGCCTAGACCATATGAAACTAGAAACATAAAAACTAGAACCATATGAAACTAGAACCATATAAAATTAAATAAAAATGTCTAAATGTTCATATCGAAAGATTTGAAGTTGGGATATTAATAACGTGATACTTACAGCCCTTATACTCTTACTAAGTCTGCACATTGTCTGAAAATAACTAGATTACTTTATTTTAATACAGTCATCTCATAACTATCCAAAATTTAAAATCTAGAACTGAGAAACTAGAACCATACAAACTAGATACTTGACATGTTTGAATGTTGATATCGAAACATCGCATTACTTCCATTCTATTAATAACTGTTTACTGTTTATTAGCCAATAGCTTGATTTATTATTTAGCTGTATTTCCTTACCGATTTTTTATACGCAGAATATTAAAACCAGAACTGAGAAACTAGATACTAAATAGATAAACAAGATAAGCAATTCTATGAAATTGAAAATGTTTTTCTGCAAAGAGTGTAACCTTTATGTTAAAACATCTATATCGTCACATAACAGAACAAATACTCATAAATCTAATAGTTTATTTCAATCTAGATATGAGAATGTGCAAATTATAAAAACGGCTTTTAGAAACAGAATAGTCAGTTACAAAGTAAATCCGACCTCTACAACTTTAGTTCCAGAGAGTTTTTTTTCACAAATATTTAAAACCACACGCGAGATCATAAATATATCTCTAAAGAAACACACTGCCATTAAAGTAAATTTTGAGTTATTTGTTTCGTATATTTTACCAAAAAATTTTGAAAAGTCTATTAAATCTTTCAGTACTAAATATGGTATTATAGTCCAAAGTACTGATATTGATAATTTTTTATTACAATGTGCTCAAAAGTTAACTTGCAAATGCGCAGAATTCGAACAGTCAGAATCTGGTTGGACAATTGATTCTATCAGTCATTTGGAGATAAATATTAATAAATATAATCCTCTGAAAGGTGGATCATATTTGGCATTACCATCACATATAAGAAATACAAAATCATGTCTAAATATTCATAATTTCGATGATTGTTGCTTTTTATGGTGCATTGCTGCTAAAATGTATCCTACAAAACTTAATTCCAATAGAGTTTCATCATATCCTCATTATTCATTGCTTTTTGACATAAGAAATATGACATTTCCTCCGGGAATTGAAGATATTAAAACCTTTGAGAAGAACAATCCAACTATTAGTGTAAATGTTTATGGGTTAGAAGCCAATAATACAGTTACAGGTCCTTTGTATGTGACTTTAGCTCGAAAACTTACCCATGTTAATTTATTATATATTACTAAAAATGACAAAGCCCATTACTGTTTGATTAAAGACTTTGGCCGACTTGTGCGAAGGCAATTAACAAAACACAAGTCTAAAATATTTTTATGTGATGAATGTTTTTTATATTTCGCAAATGAACAAAAACTACACAATCACGATTGTGCTAAAAGACAAACTGTACTTCCAGAAGATGGTAGTAAGTTGCATTTTTCAAACTATGAGAGAACTCAAAGAATTCCTATCGTGATATATGGCGATTTTGAGAGCTTGCTTTGTAAATATTCAAACGAAAATAAATCTCTTTATACTGAAGATATACAAACACATGAACCATCTTGTTTCGCTTATTACATATGTTGCCATTCTAAACCTGAGCTTAATGACTTTGTAAGCTATCGCGGACCAAACTGTGGTAAAAAATTTGTTGAAAGCATTACGCGAGATGTAAAAAGATTGCACGGTATTTTAAATACAAATAATCCAATGTTTCCTCTTACTACCGAAGAGTTGACTTCATATAATGAAGCAAAAATTTGCTGCATCTGTAAAACAATGTTTAAAAAATATGATATAATAGTAAAGGATCATGACCATTTTACAGGTAAATACCGAGGCCCTGCTCACAACACTTGTAACATAAATGCAAAAAAATGTACGTTTATACCGATCATTTTTCATAACTTGAGTGGTTATGATTGCCACTTATTTATTAAAGAATTATCAGAAATTACCGGAAAAACGAGCTTGATACCAAAATCTAAAGAAAAATATATATCATTCACAAAATTTTTACCTATTGATAAAACAAATGCTGCTCAACTGAAGTTTATCGATTCATTTAATTTTTTGAGTTCGGGTTTGGATAAACTGGCAAAGAGTCTTCATCCGAATGATTTTCAGCATATGCGTGTATTTATTAAGGATGAACACTTATTAAATTTGGCCTGTAAAAAGGGTGTCTATTGTTATGATTATATGGATGCATGGGAGAAATATAATGAAACAAAGTTACCAAAACATTCGATTTTTTTTAATAAACTCACAGGTGAAAATATTTCCATTGAGGATTACGAACACGCTTTAAAAATATGGAAAACTTTTGGTATAAAAAACTTAGGAGAGTATACAGATTTATACTTACAATGCGATGTCTTATTACTATGCGACGTTTTTGAAAAGTTCAGAAATATGAGTTTAGACTATTATAATTTAGACCCCTGCTATTATGTATCATCTCCATCTTTAAGTTGGGACGCAATGTTGTTATATACTAAAGTTGAGCTTGATTTGATTTCTGATGTGGATATGTATCAGATGTTAGAAAAAGGTATTCGAGGTGGTTTAGCCCAGTGTTCATTGAGATATGCTGAAGCAAACAATAAATATTTACCATCCTACAATAAAAATGAGTCAAGTACGTACTTAATTTATTTAGACTGTGTCAACCTTTACGGTTTTGCTATGATGCAAAAAATGCCAATGCGTGACTTTAAATTTTTAAATGAAAATGAAATTAAAAATTTTGATGTAAGGAACATTTCTAAAAAAAGTCAGTGTGGATATATTCTCGAGGTAGATTTATGTTATCCGGATAATATTCATGATGCTCATTCAGACCTACCATTTGCTGCGGAAAAATATTCTCCTGCTCAAAATCAAAGCAAAAAATTGGTGGCAAATTTATATAATAAACATCGTTTTGTTATTCATTATATGCACTTGCAAGAATGCTTAAAGAATGGTTTATTGCTTTTAAAAATATACAGAGTGCTATCTTTTTATCAGGACAACTTTTTAGAGCCTTATATTTTTTTAAACACAAGTCTCAGACAAAATGCCAAGTCTGATTTTGAGAAAGACTTTTTTAAAAAGCAGAATAATTCTATTTTTGGAAAAACGATAGAAAACAAAAGGAAGCAGGTTGACGTAAAACTAGTAAACGTTTGGAGAGATACTACAAATAATACTAATAAATTGAATGGAGCGGAAAAATATATTAGTGCACCACATTTTCACAGTTTATCAATTTTTTCTGAAAACTTAGTAGCTATTCAATTGAAAAAAACAAAAATTGTCTTAGATCGACCAATATATATTGGATTCACGATTCTTGAACTGTCGAAAACGCATTTGTATCATTTTCATTATTCGGTCATAAAAAGAATCTATGGAAATAATGTTCAGTTATGTTATACGGATACTGATAGTTTACTATATCTTGTAAAAACTGATGATTTTTATGAAGATATGAAAGATAACATTCATTATTTTGATACTAGCAATTTTGAAGATGATAATATTTTTAATATGCCGAAAGCTAATATGAAAATACCTGGATATTTTAAAGACGAAATGGGAGGAGAAATCATTTCTAAATTTGTTGGTTTACGCGCAAAATTATATTGTTTACTTTCTGAGAAAAAAACTATCAGTAAAGCAAAGGGTATCACGAAGCCTGTGACAAAAAAATTAAACTTTGAGAAATATAAGAAAGCCTTATTTTGCAATGAAAATATAAGAGATGATATGTTTGTCATACGATCAAAAAATCATCAGGTTTTTACTCAGAAAATTAATAAATTAGTATTAAATAGTGATGATAATAAAAGGCAAATAATGGAAAATGATTTTAAAACTTTGCCTTGGGGGCATTACAGCACGATTCTTTAGTAAAAATATTATGCTAAGTACCTATGTATTTTACAAATTTTTATGTGTCTAATTTTAATATTAGTTTTAATGGTAATTTAGCATTTAATAAATTTGATTAAGTTTACCACAGTGTTTTATTTCAAATAAAATCACAACATATTTTATATTCCCTTTATTAATTCAACCAATTATTTACATTACTTCATAAACTTAGTACTTAACATAAGATTAACGTATTATAAAAACTTACTACTTAATGGAAAATATTCGGACTACAACTTACTTGCATGATATGAAAATATAAAATATACTTTATACTTTAATTAGAACTCATTTATGCTTTTTATTTTTACAATCGCAAAATAACAATAAAATAATATTAAATTTAACTATTCAGGCACACTTAGCTTTTGTATAATCCTATTAATTAAATCTTCTGTAGCATCCATCATATTGTCATAATTATCACTCACTATGTACTGTACACTCAAATTAGTCTTTGCACTGTTCTCCTGTTCTTTACTATCAATTTCAAGTATTTCAATTTTTATAATGTGGCTTCCCTTTGCTTTATTTTTCCGTATAACAAAAGATGAATCTGGAGCTGGTGAAATCACATGATCTATTTTTGGAAGCTTCTTTTTTAAAGACAATTTATTTTTCTTTTTTATGGTTTTCAAACTGGTGTTATTTTCAAGTGTTTCATTATTTTTTTGCTCACGTAAAGCTTTCAATCTATTCTCTTCTTCTCTTTCTAAAATAGCATCCAAGTCTTGAGCTCCATAAAATGGATTATTCATACTTGTGTTTCTTTCGTCATCCGTGAAATAAAAGTCCGACATGATGCTGTAACAAAATACAAAATTTTATAAATATAACAATAAAACAACATTTATAAAAATATCAATAAACAAATTCTAAAATAGAAAAGAATACAGTCAAAATATTATATAAGTAATTTTTTTCACTAACCAGAAGCGAGTGAGTTCCTTGCGTGAGAAGATCTGGGAATGAAAATTGTTTAGTAACAAATCTATGGAGTCAAGTTTTCAAAACAATTGTATATACTTGTATGACATTCGTCCGCATTATGCAATCTCTAGCGACATGTTAGAACCTGTTTAATATTAAGTTCTTACGAATTTCAATTTCATACTATTATCACAAGGTTTAAATTAAAATGTATACCTACATTTTAATATAATCATCGACAAATAATAGTGCGCTAGACAAGTGCGAAGTGAAACACGAATGTGATACCTACAAGCAATACCTTAAAATTTAAATCAACTAGCAATAATATGAAGTTATTTAATAAGTTGCATTTTTAAAATTATCATCAATCAGTAATATGAAGTTGATAAAACAGGCTGAATCATTAAAAATAAATTATATAGATGTTGAAACACCACCACCATGCTTTAGCCGACATAGTAAACTTCTACCAAACACAATTCGATGCATAATTTGCGGACCCTCCAACTGTGGGAAAACAAATATTATGATAAACTTATTATTGCACGAAAATGGACTTAAATTCCAAAATGTTTATATTTACTCAAAGTCCACTTTTCAATCTAAATATTGTTTCCTACAAAAAGTTTTTCAAAATACTCCAGATGTTAAATTTATTATGTTCAAAAATAGTGAAGAAGTTATTTCGCCAACTGAAGCCTTAAGAAATTCTATTTTCATTTTTGACGACGTGACTTGTGAAAATCAAGTTAATATTCGAAATTATTTTTCGATGGGCAGACACAAACAAATTGATTGCTTTTACTTGACCCAAACATATTCAAAAATTCCTAAGCAATTAATACGTGACAATGTTAACTTTTTAATTATTTTCAAGCAAGATGATATAAACTTAAAACATATATATAAGGAACATGTTAATTCTGATATGAGCTGGCATGTCTTTAAACAATTGTGTGCAAGTATTTGGAAAGATCCGTTTATGTTTTTATCAATCAACAAAGATTGCGAACTAAATAACGGTCGGTACAGAAAAACATTTGACATATTCGTGAAATTCGACTAACAATTTTACAATTATATACCACATACGAGACACAAATTTAGTCAGTCAAATGAGAGCACTGGTAAGAATACCTACCCATATTTAATTTAAAAATGGAAGCCGTTGTAAAGAAACAATTAATTAAATCAATTGAAACCATCAAAAAGAAAGCAAAACAAATGCGTGAAGAAGAAGATGATTTAGAACTAAAAAGGCGCAAACTTTTTAAATCCATAACGGATCCATTAGAATCCATAGTATTGCAAAAAAAAGAAAATAAAAACAATAGTCACCATGATTTACCAGATACATGTTCACCTTCAACTTCTGATAAAATTAAAAACATAGAAAATGATGATAAAAATTATGTAACACCAAAACCAATAACTTCTACCCAAAATTTTGAAGAAATCGAAGAATTCTATACTCCATCTCCAACGCCTGAAAAAAGCAATGAAATCTATAATTTGAATGTACCTTTTGGTGTACGTAATGAAAATAGTAATTTAATGATTGGAAATACAAAAGTAACATTTTCAGATGGTGATGCTCATAGCAAAAATATGATGGCTAAAATAGGAAATAGATCCTATGAAGTAACCCCAGGTTTGGCAGAATTATTATTTCAGAGTAAACCAGATGTAAAGATTGTATCTGATCAAGATAAATTAGTATATAAAGATATTTTATGCAATACTAGTGCACATAGGAGAGATTATAACCCTACGAATCAGATTAAAGGCGATAAAGGGACAAAATATACTAAAATTGTGAAACCTCTCTTTACTGATAGTGAATTAAAAGAAAAAAAACAAGGTGGTTTTATGCCAACTCTTAAAACTTTGAAAAAAAATACAGATTTCATATACTGGGATGATCCGAATGAGTTAGTAGATAGATTGAAAATTTTAATTGCTTCAAAAGATGCTGGCAACACTAGTCATGACAATGAGATTATATCAATAATTGAAGAACTTAAAGAAGCTGGTATAATAAAATAAGTATATAAAAATAAAACCTGGTTACATTTTTGCTTAGTTCTATAAACACTGTTGAACATGAATGTCAACAAGTTTGGTCATCATGTACACAAGAAACTGAAAATGGATAGCTCTGCCTTAGAAAATATCTTTGATGCTCAACATAAAATCATCAAACATGTTGGTACACCCATTGACCCAAACGACTGTGCTACTAAACTATATGTTGACAAATTCTTAGATGGGCTCTATATACGATTAAAAACAGTAGAGGAAACATTGTTGCAGTTAAAATCAGAAATAAATAGTCTAAAAAGGAATATAGAAGGTGTAAGTCGTAAATTCAAAAAATGAGCAAAGATAGTGTAGTAAATGAAATACATAAAAATGTTAGGAAAAATTTTCCTCGAAGACATGTTATACTTAAAGACATTGATGATGTATGGCAGGCCGATTTAGTTGATATGCAATCATTCTCAAAAGATAATTCACAATATAAATATATTTTAACAGTCATCGATGCTTTTTCAAAGTATGCATGGGCATATCCGCTTAAACTTAAAAATAAAGAAACTGTGACTGAAGCATTTAGTAAGTTACTAGAAAAAGGTCGTGTTCCCAAAAATCTACAAACTGATTTAGGAACAGAATTTTATAATAGTTGTTTCAAAAAATTATTACAAAAATACGGTATAAATCATTATTCCACTTATTCCACTAAAAAGGCGTCAATAGTAGAAAGATTTATAAGAACGTTGAAAACTAAAATGTACAAGCAATTTAGCTTGCAAGGGAATTACAAATGGAATGATGGAACCCTCGAGCACATCATGAAAAAATATAACTCCACATTTCACAGAACAATTGGTACAGCTCCAGATAAAGTTAATGAAAAGAATAAACAAAATATACTAAAAAGATACAGACTACTACAATTATCAGCACCATCGCAGAAACGTTCAAAATTCAAAATTGGAGATTATGTAAGAATAAGCAAATACAAAGGAACTTTTGACAAAGGATATACTCCCAACTGGTCAACTGAAATTTTTAATATAGCTCAAGTTCAAAACACTCATCCAATTACTTACCTTCTAAAAGATGCAAGACAGCGACCTATTTTAGGATCATTCTATACTGAAGAATTACAAAAAACAAAACATCCTGATATATATCTTATTGAAAAGGTTTTAAAAACAAAAGGAAATAAATTATATGTCAAATGGTTAGGTCTGCCGCCTAGTGAAAACAGTTGGATAGATAAACTAAATCTTTTATAAACACATTTTATGTTAACAACTTTCAGTCTCTTATTATCTACGATACTGAGCAGAGTTCTCTTTTATTAAAAATGGAGAAACAACCATCCAAGCGTAAAATGACTTTGAGAAGAAAATCTAACAATTTGAAAACAAGTAATTCTGGTGCTGGTTTTAAGAAAAGCTTTAAGGATATTGTATCTCGCGCGAAAAAACATATCCATAAATTGAAACCTAAATGCAAAAAAGCTGCAATCGAATTAGCTCTTGCTGCTGCTAAGGAATTAGCAGCGACATCTTCAGTTAATGTACCGCGTATAATACCCATACCAAAGACAGGTGGGGTTTTGCCACTAGTCCCCATATTTGCAGGATTGTCTGCCGCGGGCAGCTTAGCGGGTGGTACTGCTAGTATAGTGAAAGCAGTCAATGCTATTAATTTAATGAAAAAAAAATTTCAAGAACTAAAGAGACATAACGAGAAGATGGAAACATTGTGTATCGGAAAAGGATTATTTATAAAGCCCTATGGTAATGGTTTGGGAATATACACAGCAAAGGAAAAAAACTGATTCGGCGGCTACCTAATCGTGCTCTAAGTAACTTGGATATTCTAAAAATTTCAAAAAATATTCCTTATTTCAGAGGTGTATTTATGAGAAATGAACTTCCAAAATATCCTTTTAAAAAAGAGTGTGGTATCATCAACTTAGATAGCTCTGAAAATCCTGGAACTCATTGGGTAGCCTATGCAAAAATAAATAATTACATTGAATACTTTGATAGTTATGGTAATTTGAAACCGCCTAAAGAATTTGTAAAATATGTGGGAGCGAATATTAATTATAATTATGACAATTATCAAGGATCTAATTCTTATAACTGTGGCCATCTATGTATCAAATTTCTTATTAATTTTTGGAATAAAAATTGAAAATAAATAGATGATACAAAAATATGTAAGCTCATTTAACCATCATGTCTATTACACTCACGATCGTGGGTGAAAAATCTATTCTAGAATCATTTTACGCCCCTCCTCTTATTTTGGAAGACGAATATGAGTGTGGCTTAGTATATTTTTCTGCATTTAATTCAATTCCAAATGTAGACTATAATAATAATGTGTTTGAATATGGAGAAGAGAAAAAAAGAATTCTTATTCAACCAGGTGCTTACGATTTACAAGATTTGTATGAATACCTAAAAGAAAGAGTTGAAAATTGTGAATTACAAATAAAATCTAACATCAATACAATGACATGCTCTTTGTACTGTACTGAAACTATAAACTTTAATTCAGAAAATAGTATTGGACCTATGCTAGGTTTTTCTAACGAAAAACTAAAAGCAAATAAATGGCATGAATCTACAGAATCCGTTAACATTCTACCACTGTCTGTCATAAGGATCGAATGTGATCTTGTACAGAGTTCGTACACTAACGGTTCTCCTTCACATATTATTTATGAGTTTGTGCCAAACATTCCTCCAGGTCATAGATTTATAGAATCTCCAAGTAATGTGATATATTTTCCGGTCAAAAGAAAGATAATTTCATCAATAACAATAAAAATTTTGGATTTGGAAGGCAATAATATAAATTTTAAGGGCGAAACTATTGTTTTGTGTCTTCATTTGAAAAAGTCAAAATGATCGTATTTAACAAAAGTAATTATTATAAAGAGTATAACCCAACTATTAAGAAAGTTATTACCAAGGAAAGTGTAAAACAAAGAAGACGTGTTAGAGTATATAAAAAAATTCATCAGAGTAATAAACAATTTCTTAAAGCCCTCGGCTTCAAAGTATGAGCCTCCTTCAGATCAACGAATTACCTGAATTCGATAACTCTATCGAGAGTTATGAGGTTCATACATATAATCCATACAATAACAGTTTCAATGAAAATGATGAAATTCGGATACCTATTCACCAGCAAGATATTTACGTGTTACCATCAGCCAGTTCCATTTACATTGAAGGAAAAGTTTCGGTGACTCATAAAGATCAAGCTGGCAAAGTTCAAAAGAAAAGTGTTGACTTCAGTAATAATGCAATTGCATTTCTTTTTCAAGATATCCGATACGAAATGAATGGTGTTGAAATCGATCGTATTAGAAATGCTGGAATAACTACAACCATAAAATCTTTCATTTCAATGAATAGCGGTGACAGTAAAGCGGCTGCTGCTTGGGGTTGGAATATAGACGGATTTAAAAATCAAAATGGAAATTTTAATGCTTTGATACCCTTAAATAAGATTTTAGGTTTTGCTGAAGACTACAATAAAATAATAATAAACTGTAAACATGAACTCATACTTAACAGAGGTAGTACTAACATAAATAGTGTTGTCATGGGTAGCGATGATATTGTAGACATTGATATACAGAGAATCCAATGGCGAGTACCACATATTAAAGTATCAGATCAGCAAAGATTAATACTTTTAAGGAAATTAGAAAAAGATAATCATGTACAAATAGCATTTAGAAATTGGGATTTGTATGAATATCCATTATTGCCAAAAACTACCAAACATTCATGGGCGTTAAAGACTGCTTCTCAATTAGAAAAACCTCGATATGTTATATTTGGTTTGCAAACTAATAGAAAAAACGTTAAAAACAGAGACAGCACAATATTCGATCATTGTACATTAACCAATGTCACATTATTCCTGAATTCCCACTATTATCCGTATGATGCTTTAAATCTCAAGTTTGAGGAAAATAAATACAGTATATTATACGACATGTACACCAAGTTTCGTCAGTCGTTTTACAACCTTCCTATTGATCCACTGCTTGATCTTCATACATTTAAAGAAATAGCGCCTTTATTTGTCATAGATTGTTCCAGACAAAATGAAAATTTAAAAACTGGTCCAGTTGATGTTCGTCTGGAAATAGAAACGTCTCAGGAAATTCCAAGCAATACCAGCGCTTACTGTTTAATCATAAACGATCGTCTTGTGGAGTATAGGCCGCTGAGTAACATTGTTCGAAAACTATCATGAAAATTATTGTGGACGTTCAAGGTTTTAAAAATGATCAAAATTACTTTCTGCCTAAAGAGATTGCTATAGTGTATAGTGATCGAGTTCAAGTTTTGTTAATAAAACCGCCATATCCCTATGAATGGCTAACAGACACAGAAAAGAAACAAGTTAAATGGATTGAAAAGAATAGAAAAATATTATGGAGCGAGGGAATCGTGCCTTACGAGACCTATAAATACCATCTAATAGATATTTTAAAAAATAATGATATTTATTGTAAAGGCCTTGAAAAGCAGTTATGGTTAAAAGATATATTAAGTAATCCTAACGTACATAATTTAGAAGATAAAGGATGTCCTCGTTTATTAACATTGTATGAGTTGTATAATTCACATTCTGACATATATAGTTGTGTTTATCATCCGACCATCTGTGCGCTGAAAAATGTAACTTGTTTAAAAAAGTGGTGTATGAATAATAAAGTTTTAGATGATTAAATATGCTTGTTTAACTTCCATATACCTGCTTCTTTTATTTAATTTACTGATTATACTCGTATTGAAAACACAATATTTGGTGTAGGTTGTTATAGCCAAATAGTTGTTTTTCATGTTGTAAAAATATTACATTTGAAGAGTAATTTTAAAATTCAAGGTTTCTTAGTACCTATCTAGTTTTATCACCATATTTGCTCGTGCAAATAGAATGAATATTTCGTTCTTAAACCATGTGAATAGTTTGTTCAAAATACGGATAGTTGATTAATTTTTGCTTGGATTTAGCTACACTCCATTTATTTAATGTGTTGTTGAGGACAGTAGTTTAGAATTGGGGAATTCTGTATCAAAATTGGTGGCGATTTTGGATCACGGCGAGCGAAGCGAGCGAGCGTAGCGAGAGTGATCCAAAATCCCCACCAATTTTGATACAGAATCCCCAATTCAACACTACTTACGCGCTACTAAGCGAAACGGACCGCAAGTCGCTGCGGGCGCAGCAGTCGCTAGCGCTCCGCACCATCGCCGGAGCTCCACGCTTCGTACGGAACGCGGTCATCTCCAGGGACCTGCGCATGGAGAGCCTCGACGACCACGTTCGCCGCCTGAGCACCTCGATGTTCGCGCGCGCTGATGGAGCGCAAGCCCAGCACCTGCGGGGCATCGCGCCATACCATCGGCGTCCGCCGGACAAGTTAGGTCTGCCACGTGACCTGACCACCTAAATAGTCACCACTGCTTCCCCGCCGCTGGCTGACGGGCGCTCGCCGGAACATCGCCGGCGGGCTCGACCTCGCCGAGCCGCGGGCGTTAGCCTCAAGGACATCCCACGCCGCCGCAGTAGCCGATCGCTCGCGAACACCCGCGGGCTCGATCGCACTGCCGTGCGGCCACCACCGGACATTACAACCCGGACTCGACTCCCCGACCAGTGGTCCAACCCCGTGCCCCGCCCGCAGTCGCAGGCGGCGTAGCCACCACTGAAGAGGGCCATCGCCCTGATCAGTTACCCCGGGACCCGTAAGGGTCCGCGTGGAGGACCAGACGAGAAAAAAGGGTCATTCGTCATCCAGACGTTGAAGAGAACACACGTGAACACTAACCGCAAGAAAACTACCCCTCAAGATGGACACTACTGCTGAAGAAGCTGCTCAAGTGGTTGCACTACTCCGATCAGGGATGCGACAATGCGATGTGGCACGGCAACTTAATTTGAGTCGTTTCGCCGTGCGGCGCGTATTCCGACGGTTTCAAGAGACTGGAGGCTACATCCGGAGGCATGGATCAGGACGACGACGCTGCACATCTGAAAGAGACGACCGCTTTATTGTGACGTCTTCTTTGCGCAATCGATTCCTTAATGCCGTTGAGCTGCAACAGCAGCTCCGAGAAGTTCGCAGAACTACAGTGAGCACGTCTACGATTAGAAGAAGGTTGCGAGAGAAGAAAATTGCGGCCCACGTGCCTGCTAGGGCTCCGAAATTAACCGCACAGCATCGCAGGGAAAGGTTGCAATTTGCCGGTGAGCATATCAACTGGACCCTCGATCAATGGAGGGCTGTACTCTTCTCGGATGAGACAAGAGTATCTTTATTTTGTAATGACGGGCGAAAGAGAGTGTACAGAAGACGAGGCGAACGATTTGCTCAGGCTTGCATAGAAGAAACCGTAGAATATGGAGGGGGATCGTGCATGTTCTGGGGTGGCATGTCAATTGACGGAAAAACCGAACTTGTGTGTGTTTCCTGGACTGGAGGAGCTCGTGGACAAGGATCGCTGACTGCTCATCGGTACATAACGGAGGTTCTGGACGAGCATGTGGTACCATATGCAGGTTTTATTGGCGATGGGTTCACCTTAATGCATGATAACGCTCGTTGCCACACCGCATTGATTGTACGCGATTACCTACAAGAGGTTGCGATTCCAGTTATGCAGTGGCCGCCCAGAAGTCCAGATCTTAATCCGATAGAGCACCTCTGGGACGAGTTAAAACGTCGAGTACGGTCACGTGATCCTGCCCCAACGACCCTCCAAGACCTTCGAGATGCTGTCATAGCGGAATGGGCTAGAATTCCTCAAGAATTCGTCGTGCGGCTCATTCGATCCATGAAAGATCGAATGGAAGCTGTAATTAGGGCAAGAGGGGGTAACACTAAGTTTTGAGTTTAAAAAATAAAGGTTTTTTTTTTATTTTTTCTGTGTAATATTGTCTGTTTCTGTTTGTCATTTTTTCCTTAATAAAAGTTCTTTTAATTTTTCACAATCAACTTGTTTTTTTAAACACTGATACAAGTTTTTTTATGGTCAATATTTACCAACCTTTATAAACCTTTTGAATAAATATCATTACAATACCATTACCCTGATAAACCGGGCCTAAAACTGATTTGAATTTATTTTTTTAAAAGGTGCGATTTTTGTGACGCCGAGTGTAAAACGGAGTTATTGACATTTTTGGGTATTCTTTTTATATTGGAACGGTGCGGTTGAACAGAATTAATTATTATTACCGTAGAAAAACTCAATTAGTATTTTCTTTAGGTATATGAGCAGGAATCGATTTCTTCTTATGTTGAGAATTTAACATCTGAAGATGTTTCACAAAAGTAAATAAATCTATCTTTATTATTCACAGACAGACAGATAGACAATAAAGTAATCTAATAAGGGTTCCATTTTTCTCTGGAGATACAGAAATAAATGAAATCCTGGTACAATTTGCTTTTGAAAAACAAATATTAATACAGCCACTATTAATTGTAATAGGAGAAAATTTATTTATTTATTTAATAATCGGACAACACAGATCCATTAGTGTTAGTAACAAAAAACTTAAAAATTAAAAGTGAAAAGCCTACCTAAGGTGGCCAGAAAAAAATTTGTTTGTTTGTATCTTTATAATCGGAAATTGTTGTGTGATGAAATGGAAAGATAAAAGAGACGTCGTTTCGATCTCTACTGAGCACTCCCATATGATGACAACCGAGATGACGCCGCTGTAAGGCTGCCCGGTCGGTTGTGACATCAAAGCCCACCATGGTGGTCAAAATAAACAATTTATGTAGGGTGCTGATCGTTACGACCAAATGCTGTCTTACTACACCTGTGATCAAAAATCAATGAGATGGATATAAATTCCACACATTCGTCGCTAATAGAAATCACAAATAAATTCAAAATTATCCTCTGGTTCCATATCAACGGACGCGAAAATCTTACAATTTCTCTGGTCTGCTCTTTATACAACATCCAGACGGACGGATGACGGACGGGGAAGGGAACAAAACAGCAGATAAGAATATTCCAGAACATAAATGTTAAAAAAGTTTGTCTGGTAGTGTGCCAGGATTGGAAACGGACGTTATAGCCGAAGGCTTCAAAAACAGCGTCGTAATGCACAGGTTACGTTACATATTTGTGTGTGTGCGTTATCGTGTCACCAAATAACTTGGCAGTATCTCAACCTTACAGTAATGACCACAACATCAGGACAATAGAATGTAAAAACCATCTTCTCCGAAATTTCTCCAACAAACTTCGAAGCTCAGGGGAAAAACTCAATAAAAAAAGGCTCTGTACCAATAAACAAACAAAAACAAGTTGAAAATAGTGAACATTCACGTCGCAACAGTTCGATGTGATTAATGTGCATAGGTACAGTTAAAGAGACCTGGAGGGGGGACTTGGCTACTTTGTATCCTGGAAAATCACGTAAGCGCTGCGAAATAAACAACATTTGCGCTTTTTCTGACTCAACAGTAACTCTTACATGGATTCATTCTCGCACATATAAATTCCACACATACGCTAATAGAATCACAGAAATAAATTCAAAATTATCCTCTGGTTTCATATCAACGGACGCGAAAATCCTACAATTTCTCTGGTCTGCTCTTTATACAACATCCAGACGGACGGATGACGGACGGGGAAGGGAACAAAACAGCAGATAAGAATATTCCAGAACATAAATGTTAAAAAAGTTTGTCTGGTAGTGTGCCAGGATTGGAAACGGACGTTATAGCCGAAGGCTTCAAAAACAGCGTCGTAATGCACAGGTTACGTTACATATTTGTGTGTGTGCGTTATCGTGTCACCAAATAACTTGGTAGTATCTCAACCTTACAGTAATGACCACAACATCAGGACAATAGAATGTAAAAACCATCTTCTCCGAAATTTCTCCAACAAACTTCGAAGCTCAGGGGAAAAACTCAATAAAAAAAGGCTCTGTACCAATAAACAAACAAAAACAAGTTGAAAATAGTGAACATTCACGTCGCAACAGTTCGATGTGATTAATGTGCATAGGTACAGTTAAAGAGACCTGGAGGGGGGACTTGGCTACTTTGTATCCTGGAAAATCACGTAAGCGCTGCGAAATAAACAACATTTGCGCTTTTTCTGACTCAACAGTAACTCTTACATGGATTCATTCTCGCACATATAAATTCCACACATACGCTAATAGAATCACAGAAATAAATTCAAAATTATCCTCTGGTTTCATATCAACGGACGCGAAAATCCTACAATTTCTCTGGTCTGCTCTTTATACAACATCCAGACGGACGGATGACGGACGGGGAAGGGAACAAAACAGCAGATAAGAATATTCCAGAACATAAATGTTAAAAAAGTTTGTCTGGTAGTGTGCCAGGATTGGAAACGGACGTTATAGCCGAAGGCTTCAAAAACAGCGTCGTAATGCACAGGTTACGTTACATATTTGTGTGTGTGCGTTATCGTGTCACCAAATAACTTGGCAGTATCTCAACCTTACAGTAATGACCACAACATCAGGACAATAGAATGTAAAAACCATCTTCTCCGAAATTTCTCCAACAAACTTCGAAGCTCAGGGGAAAAACTCAATAAAAAAAGGCTCTGTACCAATAAACAAACAAAAACAAGTTGAAAATAGTGAACATTCACGTCGCAACAGTTCGATGTGATTAATGTGCATAGGTACAGTTAAAGAGACCTGGAGGGGGGACTTGGCTACTTTGTATCCTGGAAAATCACGTAAGCGCTGCGAAATAAACAACATTTGCGCTTTTTCTGACTCAACAGTAACTCTTACATGGATTCATTCTCGCACATATAAATTCCACACATACGCTAATAGAATCACAGAAATAAATTCAAAATTATCTTCTGGTTTCATATCAACGGACGCGAAAATCCTACAATTTCTCTGGTCTGCTCTCTGTCTCTGGACGGACGACGCACGGGGAACGGGGACGGGCTGAACGGGCGGAAGGATAAGAATATTCCAGAACATAAATGTTACAAAAGTTTGTCTGGTAGTGTGCCAGGATTGGAAACGGATGTTATAACCGAAGGTTTCAAAAACAGCGTCGTAATGCACAGGTGACGTTACATATTTGTGTGTGTGCGTTATCGCGTGTCACCAAATAACATGCAGTATCTCAACGTAACAGTAATGACCACAACATCAGGAAAATCGAATGTAAAAACCATCTTCTCCGAAATTTCTCCAACAAACTTCGAAGCTCAGGGGAAAAACTCAATAAAAAAAGGCTCTGTACCAATAAACAAACAAAAACAAGTTGAAAATAGTGAACATTCACGTCGCAACAGTTCGATGCGATTAATGTGCATAGGTACAGTTAAAGAGACCTGGAGGGGGGACTTGGCTACTTTGTATCCTGGAAAATCACGTAAGCGCTGCGAAATAAACAACATTTGCGCTTTTTCTGACTCAACAGTAACTCTTACATGGATTCATTCTCGTACATATAAATTCCACACATACGCTAATAGAATCACAGAAATAAATTCAAAATTATCTTCTGGTTTCATATCAACGGACGCGAAAATCCTACAATTTCTCTGGTCTGCTCTCTGTCTCTGGACGGACGACGCACGGGGAACGGGGACGGGCTGAACGGGCGGAAGGATAAGAATATTCCAGAACATAAATGTTAAAAAAGTTTGTCTGGTAGTGTGCCAGGATTGGAAACGGATGTTATAACCGAAGGTTTCAAAAACAGCGTCGTAATGCACAGGTTACGTTACATATTTGTGTGTGTGCGTTATCGCGTGTCACCAAATAACATGCAGTATCTCAACGTAACAGTAATGACCACAACATCAGGAAAATCGAATGTAAAAACCATCTTCTCCGAAATTTTTCCAACAAACTTCGAAGCTTAAGAGAAAAACTCAATAAAAAAAGGTTCTGTACCAATAAACATACGAAAACAAGTTGAAAATAGTGAACATTCACGTCGCAACAGTTCGATGTGATTAATGTGCATAGGTACAGTTAAAGAGACCTGGAGGGGGGACTTGGCTACTTTGTATCCTGGAAAATCACGTAAGCGCTGCGAAATAAACAACATTTGCGCTTTTTCTGACTGAACAGTAACTCTTACATGGATTCATTCTCGCACATATAAATTCCACACATACGCTAATAGAATCACAGAAATAAATTCAAAATTATCTTCTGGTTTCATATCAACGGACGCGAAAATCCTACAATTTCTCTGGTCTGCTCTCTGTCTCTGGACGGACGACGCACGGGGAACGGGGACGGGCTGAACGGGCGGAAGGATAAGAATATTCCAGAACATAAATGTTAAAAAAGTTTGTCTGGTAGTGTACCAGGATTGGAAACGGATGTTATAACCGAAGGTTTCAAAAACAGCGTCGTAATGCACAGGTTACGTTACATATTTGTGTGTGTGCGTTATCGCGTGTCACCAAATAACATGTAGTATCTCAACGTAACAGTAATGACCACAACATCAGGAAAATCGAATGTAAAAACCATCTTCTCCGAAATTTCTCCAACAAACTTCGAAGCTCAGGGGAAAAACTCAATAAAAAAAGGCTCTGTACCAATAAACAAACAAAAACAAGTTGAAAATAGTGAACATTCACGTCGCAACAGTTCGATGCGATTAATTTGCATAGGTATAGTTAAAGAGACCTTGAGGACATAGGCTACTTTGTATCCTGGAAAATCAAAGAGTTCCCGTAAAAATTTAAAAAACCTAAATCCACGCGGACGAAGTCGTAGAATTCTTCCTCCTCACTTGTATTTGCTGAAACACACAGCAAAACCGATAAGGTGGGCTTCTTCGCGAAAATCAAGTTTAAAAACTTCATCGTAGAGAATGTTCCATAAGGCGTGTACCACAAATATTATTTAAAAATTAAAACCACTGCATGCAATGCAATGCAGTGCACCAGTTGGAGGAACCGAGTAGTATAGCGTTGATTATTTGCTTTGTAATAAGCCTGACGCTATAAACGCGGAACTAGGTCATAATGCCTCACGTAGGACCGGCGACGGTCGGAGCGTGGCGTCAGCAGTTTCGTAGTTTTTTTTTTTTTTAAAGAATATTAGCCATTTTAAATGACTAATATTCCCCTTTCCTCTCCAACTAAGCGTCAGGCTTGTGCTAGGACTACTCCTAGCACTAGCCTGACGCTTGTGCTAGGAGTAGGTACGACAATAGTGCAACGGGCGGGGTTTGAACCGTCGACCTTTCGGTTTTCAGTCCACTCCTTTACCGGTTGAGCTATCGAGGCTCAATTAACGGAGTGTTTTGCATCTGTCTCGCTTGATGTCACCCTTTCCGGCTCAACCCAATATATTAAAGCAGATATTCATTTCACACTTTACAAAAGAACAAAAGTTTAACCCTCAGAGATATATTAAATTATCACTTTAAACTTTGGACCATTTTTGTTCGATAGAACGAGTCTGAAATTACCATTATAGGAGACTTAAGTATTCGAAAAACCTATTCGCAAAATAAGGTACTCAAAATAAGGTATATTACAAAGCGATACAAATCGATGATAGTGACCCAAAATATAGCTACGATAGTTACTGATCAATTAGTTTACTTTAGTAATCAAAGGTTGCCTGGTAGAGATTGCTCTAAGCAATAAGGCCGCCTTTGCACACAATTGTTTTTCTGTTTTCTTCCTTCTGTGTTGTTCCTTTACATGTTTTTGTGTACAATAAAGACTTCTATCAATCTATCTATCTATCTATCTATCTTTACACCGAAATGATACTACCGTTGCATGCATGACTTGCCAATAACAACTGCGTCAATAGGTAATTGGAACAAAAAAGTAGGAAGCAGAAAAAGTACTAACTCGACAGTTAACTTTTTCTGTTAACTTTTTATGGATTCAAACAAACTAATGGGAAAATCATTTAGACGGTGTTGAGCGTTGATCGAGTCCTAGTCTCTTTTTATTTTATTACAATTATTTATTTTGTGTGAAATATGCAGTCGATACATGTAAGTATAAAATTATTTATTTTATCTGTTATTGTTAAATGGCAACCTTCACTATGCATTGTCTGTGGTGATTCTGTCACTGTTTTGAGTGTGTGCTAGTTTTTGAGGAAAGAATAAGTGATGGCTGCGAACTGCGAAGTAAAGATGTTCTTGTAATGTGTGTAACTAATAAGTAAAATAAAAGATGTTAAGTTCAGGGAGATGATTTATTATTTAAACATAATAACCAACAGTTATTTTATAAGATTATTTTTTGTTTTTATACAAAATCAGCCAGCGAGAAAGTGATAACCGCCGCCAATGATTTTTCCACTAATCAATACCAGTAGGGACAGGTGGAAAAAATCCACACTTTCCCACCAACGTATGCCCATTGGTAGGGACAAGTGGAACAGACCGAACATTTGCCCAGAGGAACCATCAACGCGTTGCCGGCTTTTCAGAAATTTGTTGATCTACCCTTTGAATAACCTTACATTGAAATCTAGTTTGAATACCGCCAAAGGGACAGACATTTGACTAATATTCCCCCTTTTCAATTTACCAAGCGTAATTGTGAACCATTACAATTCCGGTTCGTATTATTAGTATTAGTTTATATATTATATATCAAACAAGTGCCAAAGTGTGTGTTTGGGTGTGCGTTAGGTTGTGACAAGTGTGCCTCCCCGAGGATAGCAGTGCCGCTGAGATTTTCTGGAAAAACTGGTTTCCTAACCTTTAAAATCATCATTAATTACACAAACGCGTGCGCTGCCTAAAAGGAATCGACTTTTTTCTTCCCTATTCAGTGCTCCTAAACGCCGTCTACACTCGAGCCAATTCCTGGATTTTTTGAGCCGGGAATACAGGAGTTACGGGCCAAAAACCCAAAACCACGTGGCGTGGAAAAATTTTTCCAGCCGTGCTACGGTTTTTTGGATCGTAAATCCTGAAAGCTCTTGGGTAGTGAGTACCTTTGGTTTTTGTTTGATCAAAATCGGTTTAGGGGTTCGGAAGTTACAGCCGTTTCAAAATTCTGGGTTTTTTCATCCCTTGGTATCCCGGAAACAAGATCGATAACCCCAATATTTTTTACTTTAGGGTAAATCGGGATACTAAGGAGTACGATTTTTTGAGTGTATCGCGTGCGAGGACCTTAGAATATCAGCACAGGGAGCAAGGGACAGTGTAGACACCCGAAACTTGGTAACCCGTATGGTGTCAAGCGAAGAAGAGTGGCACAGATACGGTCAGATGCTGAGGCCATAATGATGAGAAGAGAGGACAGAGAAAAGCAAGAAAAAAGGAGAGAGAGCAACTAGAGGGTCTGCACGAAGTAATACGGTTCCGTGCTGATCTCCTGAATTCCTGAGTGACAATACAAACAAACTATCGACCTCACAACTTCCATTTCTAGAAAGCATGCAAGAGAATTTGGGAATATCAGATTCGGAAGATTGGGTTGGATCTTGGAGTAGCGAAAGTGAGGAAGAAATCACTGTTGAAGAACCTCCCCCTCCAAAGCCTATGGGCTCATATCGATTTATCTTGGTTGAAGGAATACCCAATCTCAAACAGGAGTGCAAAACAACTGGGCAAGGAAGTGGGGCCTAGCAATTGGGACATCATTGATGTTGAAAACAAACAACAGTGATGGAATCATCAATGATTTTAGGAGGAAGGCATAGGAATGGAGCAGGATTCACTTTAATTGTAGTCAACCCAACAAGAGGAAAAATTATGTCATATCCCCATTCTTTTAGAACCCAGGGAGAAGACAGCGAAGAGAAGAAGAGATCTTTTATAGGGTCTTTTGACACAATCTGTAGACAGACAGGTCCGTTAGGAATTTTTCCTCCTCCTAGAGAAAAAGAAAAGGTATACAGGAGTCAAACAAGACGCAAGGATACTCTGGATTCAGTCAGTGCAAGTCCACGGTGTGTTGAAGTCACTACAGACCTATGACCAGCAGTTGACGTCTATAGCATGCCGACGAAGTTACTTCAGACATGAGGGCATCGCGTCGACGTAGACACATTGTTCAGAGGAAATTTGGACGGATTTGTAACCTCATTCATACTCTATGCAAATCGGATGAATATTTCTGGATTATAAAAAAAAATTAAAATATTCATCCTATTTTCATAGTGGAAAAACAATTCTACGTTTTCATTTCACCCAAAAAGAAAAAACATTGAAAAATGGTCAGAACCGTTACTATTTTAACTGAATTATCTTTTCGAAACTGGTTGATATGTAGCACCTTATTTATATTATATTGTTATATGGAAATAGCACGAATATTTCTGAATTGCAAATTTTTTCTTGTCAAATATTCGTACTATTTTCATAGCACTGTTTTTTTTATATTGATCGGAACCAATAATGCCCGTTATATTTACTGAACCTCTTTTCGTGAAACACAGATGGGGAATACTTGCAACCCTTAACAAAAGTTGTCTCTCTCTTGTTTTCTATTTTCATCAATTCGATTTGCTCCCACGTCACTTCTCTCTATAACCTGTACGCAGACGATTTACAAATCTATTTACAATGTAAAGTTGTAGATCTGCCCAACACTATTAATTTGGTAAATATAATCTTGTACAAAAAAATGGAATAACTTGTGGCGATATATAACGCCGCCCCTTTCGCTGTGGTGGTAGAATACTCTGTGTGAACCCAGCGAAAGGGGACTAGCTCTGTGGTCCGAGATGAGGACCTAGGATTTGACAGATAAACAAAATAGATATTACAGGAGTTTGTTTTAGGTATAGCAATAAGAGTTACGAGGACTTAATAAAAGCGTAACTATATAAACTCTGGTGTTTTGTGTGGTGATCCCGTGCCTCGTCCCGTTTGTCCAGCGGACTTACAAACTCATATGGACTAACAGTGAATCCAAACCGTTGTTGATTGGGTGTCTCTAGATTTTTTTAAGTTTATTTGTAGAATGGGATTTTACAGAATCTCTTCCAGATGTTATGACTGCACTGAAATTGTTCATGACGGTTTGCCTGTCCGTAGCTTCATGTGAGAGGAGTTTCAGTAAATTGAAATGAATAAAAAACTATTTGCAAGCAACAATGACCATTGGGACAACAATTGGGAAAACAATTAGCCATCGAACACGACGCAATACAAAATATAAACTTCAATGAAGTTATTGCTGAGTTTGCAGCTGTCAAAGCTAGAAAGAAGAAATTTTAATTGTATAACAAACAATTCCTTTTCTGTCTTAGTTATTATTGAGTTTTGTTATTTCTTCAATATCTATACTAATAAATAAAATTGGAGTGTCTGTCTGTAATTTCGAAATAACTACCTCATATTAAGCTCATATGGTTATTTGAACGATACCAACACTGAATCACACGTTTTTAAAATTTTTGTCTGTCTGTCTGTTTGAAAAGGCTAATCTTCGGAACGGCTGGACCGATTTTGACGGGGTTTTCACAGACAAGTAGAGAATTGACCAGGGAGTAACATAGGCTACTTTTTTAACCGACTTTCAAAAAGGGAGTTGTGTTTTTCTACCTATGTACACCGAAATCTCCGAGATTTCTGAACCGATTTGCGTCATTTCTTTTTTAATCGATAGAGAAACTTCGCGACATTGTTTCATAAAAAATTTGGAGTCTAACTCTTCAATCCTGATGCTGCAGGGGATCTGACCAATCCACGCGGGCGAAGCTGCGGGCATCACTAGTTATAAATAATAAATGATCCATGTCCTTTATCACATAAAATTTAATGCTTTTTACTTTCGATGGGGTGACACCACCAACTTCCACACCGGGTGCCCCACCCAAGGTAGCTACGCCACTGGTTGTTTGTGAAACTTTGACAAACTAACGAATTGATTTAAACTACATATGCAAATAGCGTGAATATTTCTATTGTATGTTTATATAAAATTATTCATAGTAATTTCAGTGTCGTATTTCTAAGAAACATTTGCACCCTTAAAGAAAACCCGTTGAAAAATGATCAGAAACAATTGCTATTTTGCTGAACCATTATTTGTCGAACTTCGACGGACCTGTGACCTCGTTTAAATGCAGAAAGCATAAATATTCCATGATTATGAATATTTTGTTTAATTTCAGAACATTATTTTTTATATTTTTGCTGAACCTCTTTTCCACGCATGGAGTTTGGACGGATGTATAACCACCTATTGTAACCACTTCATTTATACTCAATGCAAATACGAGTAGCATGAATATTTCTTGATTATTATTAATATTGTTTTTCAAAATATTCATACTATTTTCATAGGGTAATTTTTCATGAAAACATTTCACACAAAAAACTATACAAAATTGGTCAGAACCATTGCCATTTATGCATTTATGCTGAACCACTATTTGTCAAACTTCGACGACCTTGTAACGACCTCATTTACACTTTATACAAATAGCAAGCATTATTTTTGATAGTGAATATTTTTAGTACAAAATATTCATAATATTTTCATAGTGTTGTTTTCGCACAAAAACATTTCACCCATAAAAAAAACTGTTGAAAAATGGTCAGAACCATTGCTATTTTGGCTGAACCAAGATTTGTCAAACTTCAACGACCGTGTAACAACTTCATTTATACTCTATGCAAATAGCATGAATATTTCTTAATTATAAATATTTTTATATCAAAATATTCATACTATTTTCTTAGTGTTGTTTCCCCACAAAAACATATCACCCATAAAGAAAAACTGTTAAAAAATGGTCAGAAACATTGCTATTTTTGCTGAACCACTATTAGTCAAACTTCGACGATCTTGTAACGACCTCATTTACACTTTATACAAATAGCAAGTATTATTTTTGATAGTGAATATTTTTAGTACAAAATATTCATAATATTTTCATAGTGTTGTTTTCGCACAAAAACATTTCACCCATAAAAAAAACTGTTGAAAAATGGTCAGAACCATTGCTATTTTGGCTGAACCAAGATTTGTCAAACTTCAACGACCGTGTAACAACTTCATTTATACTCTATGCAAATAGCATGAATATTTCTTAATTATAAATATTTTTATATCAAAATATTCATACTATTTTCTTAGTGTTGTTTCCCCACAAAAACATATCACCCATAAAGAAAAACTGTTAAAAAATGGTCAGAACCATTGCTATTTTTGCTGAACCACTATTAGTCAAACTTCGACGATCTTGTAACGACCTCATTTACACTTTATACAAATAGCAAGCATTATTTTTGATAGTGAATATTTTTAGTTCAAAATATTCATAATATTTTCATAGTGTTGTTTTCCCACTTTCCCACAAAAACATTTCACCCATAAAAAAACCGTTGAGAAATGGTCAGAACCATTGCTATTTTGGCTGAACCAAGATTTGTCAGACTTCAACGACCGTGTAACGACCTCATTTATACTCTATGCAAATAGCATGAATATTTCTTAGTTATAAATATTTTTATATCAAAATATTCATACTATTTTCATAGTGTTGTTCTCCCAGGAAAACAATTCACAGAAAAAAAAAACTGTTGAAAAATGCTCAGAACCATTGCCTATTTTCGTCAAACTTTGACTACCTTATAACGACCTCATTTACGGGATGAATAACAACATTGCTAAGTAACTTATCGACCGATTACAGATATATTGATTATTAATTTCGGCCGTTAGACTATGCAAATAACATAAATTATAAAATATTCATACCATTTTCATAGTGTCGTTTTCCCACAAAAACATTTCACCCATAAAAAAAAACTGTTGAAAAATGGTCAGAACCATTGCTATTTTTGCTGAACAAACTTTGACAAACCTTGAAAGACTTGTAAGGACCATATTTATATGCAGAATTCATCAATATATTTCTTGCTAACATTAAAAAAAACGAATTCCATTTTTTTACAAAGAGGACACCTATCTAGAGCACTTTTACAAAGAAAGGAAAATGGTCAGAACCAGTGCTTGTTTTTGGATGGACCGTTTATGGTAAAACTTTAGGTATCCACAATAAAAACATATTTTTTTTACAAAACATGTCGCCAATGGCGAAAAACGGAATGACGGACAAAACAATTCCCATGTAACTTTGCTGTATCGTTTTTCGTGAAACTTATCGACAATTCAAATACATTTTAGGGGATATAATTACTTTTCAATCTTTTGTTAGGTCTTCATATGTTTAGTTTTTGTTTGCTGTCTTTGCTCGATTAGGTAGTCTCGCTTTTCTATTAGGAGATGGCCCTCCACAGCTATACGTAGGTCTTTTGTAAGGGTTTCCATGGCAATCACAATAGATCGGCAACAGTCAATGTGATACAAGGTCTTAAGGACCCTGCATAGCCGCCAAACCAGCAAGAAGAAAGGGTGTCCATACAGCAGTCTTGTGCCTCTTGTATTTAACAGCCCTAAGACTCATTTGATGTTGTCTGTCCCCATAGGTCAATCAACTCTGCTCAATCCAATGCTAGATGGTTATTCATCAGTGTAATCTTCGTATTCTACATTGAGTGAGAATCATTTCTCACAGCAGTCCAACTACTTATGGGCATACTCCTAGCTGAACCCTTGATCTCAGGGCATTGTAAACCAACTATTTCATCTCATTTTTGGTTAGTGCTTCAAAGATTAAGAAATCAAATCGAAAATTCGCCCCGCTAAGCCCTTCTCTATTCTCAACTATCGCCAGTCTATGATCAACCCATTGCCAGTCCACTACTGAGAACAGGTCTACAGAAGCCGTTCCGGCGTGAAGAATGGTTTGTGGAGGTTGCCAAGTTTCTTGCCAGCTGTTTTTGCTTTAGACTCAATGCATTGTCCAAAATTGAGTTGATGCTTATACCTGGAAAGATACAAAAACCATGTTAAAAAAAAGCGGCCAAGTGCGAGTCAGACTCGCGCACTGAGGGTTCGGTACTCAGGTATTTTTCCAACATTTTGCACGATAAATGAAAACTATTATACATAAAAATAACTAAAAATCTGTTTTAGAATGCACAGGTAAAGCCCTTTCATATGATACCCCACTTGATATAGTTATCTTACTTTGAAAATTGAAACACGTTTTAATTTTTTTTTAATGATGTAACCACGAATTCGCGGTTTTCAGATTTATTCCTGTACTTGTGCTATAAGACCTACCTACCTGCCAAATTTCATGATTCTAGGACAACGGGAAGTACCCTATAGGTTTCTTGACAGACATGACAAACAGACAGACAGACAGACAGACAGACAGGCAGACAGACAGACAGACAACAAAGTGATCCTATAAGGGTTCCGTTTTTTTTTTTGAGTTCGTAACCCTAAAAATGGCGCATTTACATTATAAGTTGCTCTTTTAAATTCGTTTGTTTTTATGGACAAAACACAGAACAGTGAAGATTCACACTCAGCCAGCATGGCGGACTCTGGCCTAAACCAGTCTCATTCTGAGAGAAGACCTATCCTCAGTAGTAAACCACATTTTTAACCCCCGACCCAAAAAGAGGGGTGTTATAAGTTTGACGTGTGTATCTGTGTGTCTGTGTATCTGTCTGTGGTATCGTAGCGCCTAAACGAATGAACCAATTTTAATTTAGTTTTTTTTATTTGAAAGATGGCTTGATCGAGAGTGTTCTTAGCTATAATCAAAGAAAATCGGTTCAGCCGTTTGAAAGTTATCAGCTATTTTCTAGTTACTGTAACCTTCACTTGTCGGGGGTGTTATAAATTTTTAATTTACACTTGTTTTTTTCAGATTGAAACCAAAACCTGTGGCAGGAGTAGAACCCACATACCAAGTTACAATGACAGCAAAGTGTTCATGGATAGACTGAATAAAACAATGTTTTGGCAGCGCTTGAAAACAACATTCAAACAAGGATTGAGGTTAAACAGGGGATTCAAGACTCAAGATTCTGAAACATTGTTGACTAAGAAAGATGAGATGCATAGGATGTATGGTGCATAATAACAAGTGTAAATTAAAAATTTATAACACCCCCGACAGGTGAAAGTTACAGTAACTAGAAAAGAGCTGATAACTTTCAAACGGCTGAACCGATTTTCTTGGGTTATAGCTAAAAACACTCTCGATCAAGCCATCTTTCAAACAAAAAAAAACTAAATTAAAATCGGTTCATTAGTTTAGGCGCTACGATGCCACAGACAGATACACAGATACACAGACACACAGATACACACGTCAAACTTATAACAGCCCCCTTTTTGGGTCGGGGGTTAATAAAACATGACTTTTTACGCGCCATTTTAACTTTATGTGTCAAATATCATGTCAAAAGTATGACTTTAGTCATTATTTTAAGAGGGGTCTCTCCGTCACTTGCTTCATATAAACGTAGTTCCAATATCATTTGAATATTAAGCAACCAAAGTTTATGAAATTTTGCAGACATATTCTAGAAACTAATATCCTATGTTTGTGGTTATCCAGATGTCTGTTAAAATATTTAATTTCAAAGTTACGCAGTCTTAAAAATTTACATACAAATCTTTGAGCCCCTGTAATTTTAAAACTACAAATTTTTAGAAAAATCTAAAACACCTCAGACACAGATATTAGTTTCTAGAATAAGTTTACTAAGTTTGATGTGTGTATCTGTCTGTGGCATCGTAGCTCCTAAACTAATGAACCGATTTTAAATATTATTTTTTTTGTTTTAAAGGTAGCTTGATCGAGTGTTCTTAGATATAAACCAAGAAAATCAGTTCAGCCGTTTAAAAGTTATCAGCTCTATTCTAGTTACTGTAACCTTCATTTGTCGGGGGTGTTATAAATTTTTAATTTACACTTGTACAAAGCCATGTTAAACATGACTAATATTACTGTATCCTTCTAAGGGTCAGCCCAAACTGATGGCAGCAAATAGTTACGTTGAACATGATTTTTGTTTGAAATAACTATTCTATAGATAATAATTTAATTCAATGTTGTGAATGAATGTAATTAATAAATTAAGATTTTTTTTTAATTTTGTAATTAATGAATCTGTTTTTACCTTTTTGGTAAATTTATGTCACTCTACTCTGTCAGTCTGCATGTCACAGGTCTACCTCATAGATTAAATGAGTTGCAAACCTGAAGTTTTGGTAGGTATTTGGTGTAGTCCTGTTCCTGACCTAACCTAACCTTCCTAAACCTATCATTTATCTATAACTCTTAATGGAATTATATTATTTGGGTATCTACTGCAGATTCTATATTATCTCCAAACACTAGCTATGCTTTATGCTCTCTAGGTATGTTCATATTAAAGTTATTGTAATTGGATAATGTCTTAATGAACTTAGATAGAAGATTCTTGTACTATATTGCTGGATATATTGGGTGATAAAGCTAATATCTTCATCATGGAAAACTGAAGAGTTCCCACAGGATTTTAAGAGAACCTATACCCAAGTAGACCAAGTCACTTGCATCTAAAGTAATATTATAATATTTATTCTTTGCCAATCTACACTTGGCCAGCATGGTGGCTAAACCAATCTCACTCTGTGAACTGGCGGAGGGTTGATCATGATGGTATTCTATCAGTTCAACCTGCATAATTAGTTAAGCACATTTGTAACAGGCTTTGATTTCTCAAACAACATCTACTTACCAATAGCACAGGTAACCATTGCAATACACATGAAAAGATTTGCTATGTTTAATGTAAGTAAACGAAATGGTGGCGTCAAAGTATACCTATTTCAAAAAGCTAACTGTGATAGTCACGTGGGAATTGCTAGTTTAAAATTTAAAAAAGGCAACATTTCGGTAGATTTATACGTACCACGATATCCCAGTACAGAACTTCTTCGATTTTTTGGAATTTGGTTGGAGTTCGGAGTTCAGAGTTTGGAGTCCGACGCCATTCGACGCTTCGTGATTTTTGAAGATTTTCCCTTTATAATTTTTAGACGACGATATTTGATTAAGACTATATAAACTTTTCAAATTGAGGATGAAGATTTACTTTAAATTATTAATGAAAACGAATCAAAACAATTCACCGGTAAAAACACGGTAAAAAGGGATGCGAGTAAAATCCAACATGGCTGATTGGTTTGGCTTCCAGTGCTGCCAACTCTTTAATCGTTCGTCTGTCTATGGACGCGCTTCACGCTTGTGACAAACAACAAACAGCAAGCATCGTATTGGCAAAACCCCACGGATGACATAACTGCCAATCGGAACGCTTCCAAAGCGTTAGCAAGCACACGCAAACAGCTATCCACACGGTTGCTGTTTGCTCCAGCTAGTGGTAAACAATGTAATTTTTATACATTGATTTGATATCTTCTTTTTTATTTATTTATTTCATTGCTGTCATGTACTAATAACTATATAACTTAAAGCTAGATAAGTATAGTTACATGACGCCCTGTCAGGGCATCGCAATTCTACATATATGTATATAAAAGAAAGTCGTGTTAGTTACACTATTTATAACTCAAGAACGGCTGAACCGATTTGGCTGAAAATTGGTGGGGATGTAGCTTAGAACCCGGAGATGGACATAGGATACTTTTTATACCGAAAAGTTAAAAAGTTCCCACGGGATTTCGGATATTTTCACAGGCCTAGTGTAATAAGATATTTTGTGTTTTTATATTATATGGCAAGTTTGTGACAATTAATGACATAATGAAACATAGGCAATCAATGTTGACGTCTTTACTACACAAATCACTCTTATTTACCGGTTTATCCAGCAATGGCCGTTGACATAGTTTCCGAGACAATCAGTTGGTAACCGCACTCTATTCCCTTACTCTCAGTTCCCTTTGCCTGTGCTGGTCACAGCGTATACTCTAGCCAGCACAGTTGACATAGACTTCGAGACAATCACTTGGTGGAGCACTCTCTATTCCCTCACTCTCATAATTCTCTTCACATCTGCAGCTGGTCACTGCGTACGCTCTAGCCGGGGACTGTAGACGTAGATTCTCAGTTGATGAGAGTTTTCTATTCCCTCACTTTCATAGTTTTTATATATGGCATGTTTTCTAATACAATTATAATTATTTTTTACTTTTTAGTGTTAATGGTTATTGACTTGGATGAAATACTATCTCTATGGTTATTGAAGTCTTTTTTTTTTAATTTTTATAGAAAGCAGTTGGCAGCACTGACCAATCGGCCAAATAGTAAAAAAAGATGGCCACACTGATATATGACAATTGACAGGGACTTCGTCTGTGGTGGCGTTTGCTGGCATTGCTGGCGCGCGTGTTGAGACTTTTTGGAGTTTTTTTTTGTTAAAACTGACTGGAAAGCCCTCTAAGGGGGTGCCGTGCGTATGTCGGCGAGCGCCGGTACAGACGGGGTCCATACTTGTATAGTTTAGCTAACTTGTTACAAATAACTACAAACTTGACATTGGCTAATCATTGTAAAAGCCAGACGAGAGAGAAAAAAAAAAAGACAATTGACAGGTTTTCATATTTGCATTTCGATTTTCGGCCATTTCCTGTTTTTCTTTCCTTCCTGTTTCGATGGTGTTTTTAAAATGCCTTTTCTTGTCTGGAACTAAATTAAATTCCAAAATACCTAGTTATTTTTGCCAAATAATATCTGTAATTGATGTGGTGAGTGCTTGGAGATGATTTTCCAGATATTCTGATTTGTCTACTGTTTAGTCGGCCGATTTTTGTGTTCTATCTTTTGTTTGACCGACTGCCATCTTTCTTTTGCGACGACGCTGTCTTCACATGGAAATGCATTTCATGAAGTTACCAAGTTAAATAATGGCTAAATATTAATAATTACGGTGAACCGTGATATTCTAAACCCCCATAACATTGTGGCTGTTATGAGGTTCAGGTAAACAGGTTTTTTATATTATCTTTATATTTGAAACTGAGTCTTGGTTTTCTAAAGGTTGGCTTTTATTACATTTTTATTTTTTGATTCCGTCTGCCCATGGCATGGTCTTTACTCCGTCGTGATTCGTGATGTAAAGTTTGGTTTGCAGAGTTTTTAATGAACTATTTGGAAACGTAAATTCATCACCGGCTCACTACTGAGCACTGATCCTTTCAGAATGAGAAAAGTTGACAAAGTAACTTGTTAATTTTATTTTTTGTCTATGGTCCTGGTGATATTTTAATTTAATTTTGTTCTGTTAAATTATTGAACATTTTGTAATTGTTGTGGGTCCTATATATTCCTTTCATTGTTTATTGTTTTGTAATTGTACACTCTTAAGTCAAAGTGAACACCACCCATCTGATCCAGAATTTTGAATCCTAAAACAAAAACACAATAATCGGTTTGAGGCCAGCAAACCCATATCTAAGTGGGGTGTAACAAAAAAAAGTGGCTAAGTAAGCTGTTAATTCATATCACTATTTATGTTGTGTTGGGCATTTTAAAATATTGGAAAAAGCACTGTCAAGTAAATTGCACTATCAAAGCAAGTATAGTGCAATTTTCTTGCTGGATCTTGTTGCAGTTGAAAAAATGGATTTCTCAACCGTAGCAAGCACTGTGTTGCACTTTAGCAAAAAAAAACCATGTGAACATAACAGTTGCTGATTAACAAGTTGTATAGGTAATTCCATCTTACCTTTGTGTACCTACTTGTAAAATTATGGAGAAATAGAAATTATTTATTTGCGTAATGTGTTACAAAAGATCATAGTATATTATTACAATAGTTCAACACATTAGCCATAGCGAAATATTGTGGTACCCTACTCCACTGGTACCCTTTTTTTTAGGAAATGTCTACCCTCCAACCACCCATATCAGCTCATGTCAAATCAAATGGACTACGCCAGAAGACTCGCTCCGTCGCCCCTTCATTCAGCTTCACCCACTTGATCATCGTTTCGCTACGGAGGTCGCCGGCTCGCTTCGCTCGCCACCTCCCCCTTCGCTATTTAATTTAGAATTAACACTAAATTATTTTAAAAAGCATTTATTCAACTTTATATACATATTTTATTGCCTTAATCATTTCTATAAAAGGGTACAACTTTTTTTTGAACACTTCTCTCCGCCACAAATATTCCACACACAAATCACTAAAGTTTTGTTGATTGTTATAATTGTCTTTATAGAAGAATCTCTTCACCACTCGCCACTGTGACTATACGCTGGGTATGGGTACCATCAGGAGCAATGAAGGGATTGTCTGGGTCGCTGTGATTCACTTTTTTATGAATGTAACCATGATCACCCAGACAATCGTGTGCCCTCCAAAAGTCCGTGTGAATGGTTGTGCCCTTCTCTACATGTTTTTCTGTTAGTGGCACCAAAACCTCTGCCGATCTTATATTTTCTGGGCACACCTCCAACCGTAGATCCTCACTACCATCCTCTATGAGGCCAAAAACCCAATGTCCTTCAATGTGTCTCCCTGAAACAAACAAAAAAGATATATTAAATCTTAACTCAAAGTATTATCATAATATTATTATAGTGTGTGAGAGGTCGCTATTATCCAATAGAACCTAAGTGCCCGGCCTAAACCTAACCTAACCTTTTGCTCTCTCCCCACTCTAAAACTATAAAATAAAATTAGTTTACCTTTTGTCACAAATAAATTTTTCACCGGCCGATAGGTAGGTGAAAAATTTTAAAAAATTATTTAAAAAACAAAAAAAAAATCGTTATAGTTAGGTTAAGTTATGAATGACAATGTAAATCAAGTTAATAAATAAAAAAAATAAACTACAATGAAATCTTACTTCCAGCTGACGAAAATATAAACGGAGAATAGATATAGGAAAACCTTCGGGCGTAGATATAGGAAAACCTTCGGGCGCCAGCCAGCTGGATAGAAATCTGCTCAGATAGACTCGCTGAAGCCTGGACTTTTAATCGCAAGTCAGGGATTTGGTCCTCCTAGCCGTGCTCTCTATTCGAGCCGACAATTGTAACAAAGATTGGTGAATAAAAATCAAAGAAATATATTTAGAATTTAAAATTAATTTATTAAATTTCCAAAATTTTGAGATTTTATTTACTAAAGAGAAAAAAATACGACAATTTATAATACCGTCCCTTTGTTCTTTGTCTTAACTTAATGTCATATATATAGAATACAAAGATTTAAAATAAACAAACTTATAGTAACCTGGGCCACATGGCCACACACGAGGTTATAAAAATAAAGTATAAAATTATCACAAAATTGTTAAAATTTACGATCAGCTAGGCACATGTCGAATATTTAAATAATTTCACAGGCCGAAAACTGCATTCCATCGCACAAGTCCCGGGATGGAATCCGATATAACACGTGATCCTCATTTACGGTCCAAAATGATATTTAAAGAAAATCCCCATTAGATTACCAAATGTGGCGTTAAATAATAACAATCTGGGAATAACGATCTGGAAACAACGATCTGGGAATAACGGCGCTAAAAGCGCCGTGTCCTACCAGTCTATAGCCCTCAGGCCCATTATAATACAATATTTCCTTTAACTTTCACATTTTTTTGGAAAAATAATTTTACGAGCAAATGTTGCGCGTGTACGTCAGAAGAAAAAGTGAAGCTTGCAAGATGGCCTCCGAAAAGTGCCAACTTCGTTCGGAAAACGAGCTGTCAAAATGTTACCCGTTTCTTCAATATGAAAAAAGGTTTTACAGATAGTTAAATGACATTCCCGAACGTCACGCCTAAACGTCATTGTGAAGTTTGACAACTGACAATTTTGCCTGGGCCACCTATTTTTCCCTTTCTTTTTTGCTTCTCTATCTGGTACAGAACCACCACTTCTCGGCAGCAACTGTACCACAGTCTGCAACTGTTACCCGAGACAAACACTGACCATTCTTCCCAAATTGCTTTCATAGTTTACCATTTATGCGCAAAGCAATAAATGAGATAATATATTGTGGGCATCAAAATCTTGGCATTTTCAAACCAGGTCCCTATAGATCTCGAAATGCGGGACTTTCCTTTACACCTTCCCTTGCTACAAGAAAACGAGCCAACGGGTCTGTTGGTCGTATATTCCACAAGCATTGGTGTATGCTTAACGTGACCATTTATTTTTTGACTTAAAACGGGACATTGGTTTAGGTTAATTAATAGGTAGTCAATAAAAATATGCAGTGTGCATCATACAGTATGATGCACACTGCATATTTTTTTTTTTAATGAGGCCTTGCTCTCCGGAAAATGCCACACATTGTTCCCGAGTACCTAATTCTCGGATCACCTTTGCAAGGTTCCACATTCCAACAACTTCACTTGAATATAAGTTTCGTTTTACGTATGGACCATGTGATGAAGACGAACCATACGGTATGGTTCGTCTTCATCAGAACTTGGAATCCCGGGGCCTCCGTGATGCACCACTCGTGGATGGTTGTTGATCATCCTGGTTTTCCATGACGTCAATAAAATTCGGCAGTACAAAGTCCAAAATACACGCAACGGTTAATCCAAATAGCAACCAGGGGAACAGAGTACACACAGAGGTCAGTCGGTAAAAGCAATCACAAGAGCCCAAAAGAATAGCCAGAGTCGTCGGAATTAATAAAATACGGAAAACAGAGCACATTCGCGTAGCCACAAGAGAAACGGAATGAATGACATCTAGTCCAAGATGGCTTCTGTGATGGCGTCCTAGAGTGTAATATCGTATCGCTAATTATTAAAAAAAAAAACATTTCATTTAATTAAAATTACGTTATTTCTTAAGAATATTAGATGTTCGTCAATAACTTTCAATTATATTATCTTTGGATTTTTACAAAAACAATATAGTCTCGCAAAGTTTTACAATATTATTGAATTTCATTCACAAAAAATTTGCAATTTTCATTTTCGATTTTCACAAAAACTACGCATTTGCTAAGAAAAAGAAAAGCAGTTTGTCAGGAAAAGTGACTGTCCTCTATCGAATGCACATCTCATTTTAATTAAATTCGTGGCGCACGATATAAAAACCAACCCCGCACAAAACGTTCAGACCACAGACAACGGAGCTGTCAAAAGCGAGAGAGGCGTAGATAATCGATGTTCCGATACGCGTTACACTCTGTATTTTTTTAACAAATGTGCAGAGTTGTAAAAAAATGTTTATAAAAAGAAAACAATAAACAGTTGAAAAATCATATAATTTAATAACTTGGGTCTTGTGGTTAGGACACGAGATATGTTTTTTTATTACAAAATTTAGCGCACTCTCCTTCGCTTTGCTGTCCTTGGTGCACCAGGTTTTCATTCTTTCTTCGGTACTGAGCGGAATGTCACGGATAGCTTCCGTCATCCGATATGGGATCATTAGATTCGTTATATCCTCTTGTTCCTCGATTTCGTCATACGTTTGCTCAAGAATTGTCTATGTTTATTTTTGCTTCATCGCTATCTTGTAGTGGAACTTGTGAATTATCAGAACTACTGTTGCAATTCGTGCATATAACGGAGCACTTTAATCCAACTTTTCAGCATCCACAGGCTCCCCGACATGCCGACATTTGCAAGAAATACGTTTATTAACGTTTCCGGAGCTGGGGCCTCGAGCGCGGTGATAGGAATTGGCCAATTCTTGCTTTTTTTCCATCCCCATTGCTCTGCATTTTTTTCAACTCCATTCCACTGCTGAACTTGGTGATAGCTTCGGATTGTATTGTTGCCTTGGTGCTGCTTCTGTCGGTGGCAGGGATGGAATATTAAATTTATTTTTATATACTGATCTTGTGAAGCATGGGTAGATCTATCGTGTTGGTGTTGATTAGAGGTTCCAACCCTATTTTTGGCCTGAGACCACTTAGCTTTCTTTATTGTTAGTATCATTATAGCATATTGTCTCGTCATCAAACTTAATGAGAACAGCCTTTGGCATTTCTCCATCTTACAACTGATCTCTGCGCAATGCTGTCGATGTGAACCCTTTTACAACACACATAGCATTCACGAGCCCATCCGAAACATCGATATTTTGTTCACATAACACGAGATTCGACAGCTTAGAGTATCGTCGGTAACAAAGCCAGTCCAAAAGTGGAGAAAGCGTTGACGCACATAAATCGTCCCGTTGTTACACCAGCAGAAGGTGAAACCCATTTTCTTTGCTTGTATTCTGCTCTCACGGAACAACATCCTATTTTTCGACTGAGTCGTTCGTTAACGAAGATTTTTTCTGCAGGTTCGGATAAGTTAAGGTCAGTACTTTTGACATTTCTGCGAGCTTTAAAGGTTTGATTATTTCGTCCCTCTTGGCACGATACAGTAGCCTTACTACGATTGGACGGGCTTGTTTTTTGGCATTTCCAGTGGCGTTCATAGCTGTGAGGATACGTGGGCAGACGCCTGTGCACCAGTCTATCTCTTGTTGAGAGGTCTACGCCGATTTTCTTTGCTAAGAGTATCGTTGTGTGAGTTGGGTTTTCGCCCGGACACTCCAAATGCGCCGTATATCTCTACTTCATTTTTTAGGCAATTTTGGGCGTGCATGTCTACTTCCGTCTGCAGCCCAATGACCTTGCCTTTTAGTGAGTCAGTTTCGACGTTCCCGCTCTCTAGGGTACAAATGCGCGATTCATTCGAAGTTATGGAAACCGCCATAGCGTCCAGTCTCTCATGGCAACGATTCAAAGATATAGTAGCCACCTCTAGCATATTTTTGGGAGAATATATCTCTTTCGTTAACAGTTTAACTTCTCTGAGAGGTGTCATCTTAGGCAGTAGGGTCTGGTCTTTTGCGACGCGTGATGTTGGCTGTCGGCGCTTATTATTTCACTATCGGTGGAAACAGTAGTTTGAGCAGGGCTAGTGGCCCGCATGGGCGTGTTAGAGTTGTAAGTTTTGGGCTGTTTGCTGCGACAACTATGACATATCCAGGATTGCTTGGACTCCTTTGTCATTGAGCTAAATTCTTTTCCGATACGTTTGCACAATGTAGGTCAAATGTTTGCTTGCACTTTGTACAAAGGAGAAATTTCAGGCCTGTTATAACGTTAGGGCAGCCTGCACATACAGTCGTAGGCATACCGGTGTTTTTGAATGATTTTGGTATTTATAAAGCAAATTCAACAGTAAGGAACTGACGGGTCGCGGTAGGTATTTAATTTACGCACTCCAGGGGCAAATCACTTATTTTATTGTTAAATCAAGTTATTTA
Source organism: Maniola jurtina (assembly GCF_905333055.1). Taxonomy (NCBI): domain Eukaryota; kingdom Metazoa; phylum Arthropoda; class Insecta; order Lepidoptera; family Nymphalidae; genus Maniola; species Maniola jurtina. The sequence continues at coordinate 3,934,358 of NC_060054.1, read as the reverse complement.
TTCGTATAATGCCATCTACCGGCACTTCGGAGAACTATTAAGCCAAGTAAGACCTACACCGACAGTCGATGGTGATTGCTCGTATATGTATAATGTGTTTATAAATACTTGTGAAATAAAAAGAAGTTGCGTTGCTCTGGAAAGAGAAACGTTTTATTAGCAATATTGCGTACGTATCTATCATTCCTAATACCATCTATAGAATCTAATAACATAAGATTCTTACCTGAAAAGAGAAACAACAATTAAGGCTATTATTTTACATCCTAATATGATTCTAATATTAAACACTCGGAAAAATAACGTTAATTTACAATGACGTGTCCTCGTTCCTGTCTCCTACTGACACTTGATAGCTGTGTGACGTGTAGTTCATGCGCGGCAAATTACATATAATTATGATGCCATATAAATGAAGAACGATTAATGGGCTTCATGCCGTTCGAAGATAACTTTGATTTCGTACATCGGGGATGCGTCCAGACATCCCACGATCAAAGCTGAAAAATCTCCCGTGTGGACAATTTCCGCATATTTCAAAAGCGTGAATCCTTAATTCTTTATTATAAAGGGACTCAGGGCCGTATTCACAAACGTTACTATGAGGTCTCACAGTAAGCTCAAACGCATAGTGTAGGTTCCACCAATCGGATCATTGTAAATTGACGTGATACAGTCATCTGATTGGTGGAACGGACACTGTGCGTTCGAGCGCACTATGAGACCTCATAGTAACGTTTGTGAATACGGGTGTATGTCTCTGCGCCGCCGCACCACCGTATACGTGCTGTCTTCGAGCTAATAACTACATTGCGAATCTCATTGGATAGCTTTATCCGCGTGGCTCTTCCAAGTTAAATACGTCTTTCCTTTTTTATATTCCCTCAATTTTAAAAAATCTGCTATTATTTGGGTCATATAAACATTGTATGCATTTTTTACAATTTTTGAAGACTTGCTTTTTTTAATAAATAGCCAGTTACGAGCTGTAAAGTTGCTAGTACTCTGGGATTTTTTTCTTCATATTAAACATTGTATCATCTATATTATCAACCATATCTGTGTAGATAGGCTCACTTTTTGATTTCTCAAACAAGGTCTTCATTGAGTAAAAAATAGATTGACAATTGTCTTCCTCACAGTTGGAGCCAGGCGAGTGCTGTCTACTAAAATTACCAGTTAATACCAGTAATGCAGGCTGCAGCAAAGGACAATTCAAAGCCAGCTACAGTTGGGTTACTGTTTCTACACACCTGACTTCGAATCGTCCCGAATAAATTTTCCTGATCCTGGTTCAAATGTCGCATCCACACAGATTTTATATTGAAGTCATTAAATAATTATTGGATTAGGTATTCAACATGTGGGAACTGTGACAAGCTTATCAAATGACTTTTCATTATTTTTACTAATTTTCATTGTACTTAGAACTTTTTTGCATTTTTTGCACATACCGAACGGTACCATTGATCAGATTTGGGCGTCACAAGCAACAACAAACTTTTTCCACTCTTCTTTTTCGAGTTACTGAAACTACCATTCAATGAGTCAAATAGTTCATCAAAAAACAAAAGAACGTCCGCAGTCTGAGTTATAATATAATAATAAACGATATTCAACTTGTTCAGTAGTGGGACGGGAAGAAACCACGATAATTAAATAACAATACACGGGGACACCTACTTGGCTCCGGCGCTGAATTCCTTGTGGATGCACTGGATCTTGAGGCTTCTTGTTCTTCACGTACACTCACTGACACATGCTGCATGGGCAGTGCGTTCGAATTCCGAATACTTTTTGGGCAGGTTATTCCACAGTTTTACAGCATATACTGAAAAGGATTTCTCGTAGAATTTTGTGTACTCGTAGTATAATTTCAGTTAAAAAATCACATACAATTTAAATAAATAAATAAATAAAAGTTTATTTAGCTCAATTACAGAATCACAAAAAAAACAGGAATAAAAATAAAGATACAATTAAACTTAAAACTAGAAAATACTATTAAACTAATGTTGTGTCTGTGAGCTAAAAAAAATTTTTATAAATGTAATCGAGCAATTAGAGGTACGATTTTTTAATTATGATCAGCTCAGCAGTGGACAAGGCTGTGCATCGTTGTTTTCTATGTTTTCTGGCTTCCCAATGATGACATCTTCACCAAGTTTTATGACAAAGCCAGTATATGACTTGCGGTCAGATAAGTCATTCGCTCAATCGGCGTGTGCGAAGGCATTAATGTTCCAATTATCGGTTTATTCAACGAAAAGACCATAGCTAATTGTTCTCGCTAACTGTCAAAGCACTCGCTTGGCAGCGCGCCAATGGCTCGCATCAAAACACGTACTATACTGACTCAGCTGACTGCAGGCATACGAAATATCCGGACGAGTAGATACAGACAGACATAAGCGAACCCAACAGTTCTCTATACTTATATTAATTATCATTTTCTAAAGTATCTATCTTGCAGCCAATCGGCAATGGTGTGGCTACATTCACTCATATTGAACTTTGCCTATGTTGGACAGCTGTGCTACTAGCTTCATGACGCCTTCAATGTAGTCAGACATATTTGACAAGTGTAAATTAAAAATTTTCAACACCCCCGACAAGTGAAGGTTACAGTAACTAGAAAAGAGCTGATAACTTTCAAACGGGTGAACCGATTTTCTTGGACAATTCCGCGCCTACGATCCAAAGTATTGAGTTTTCCAAAACATCATTTTCTAATAAATAATTATGTATCGAGGCAACGTCCATCTTGACAGCTTGACATTTGTCAATTGACACTTGAATATTATGAACCTAAGGGTTATCTAACCTTCTTTTCTACAAGAAAACTAGAAAAGAGCTGATAACTTTTAAACGGCTGAACCAATTTTTTTGGATTATAGCTAAGAACACTCTCGATCAAGCCACCTTTCAAACAAAAAAAAAGTAAATCAAAATTGGTTCATTCGTTTAGGCGCTACGATGCCACAGACAGATACACAGACACACAGATACACACGTCAAACTTATAACACCCCTCTTTTTGGGTCGGGGGTTAAAAAATGATTATATTCTACACGATGTAATTGTCGTAGAAGTACTCTTCTGTGCAAACCTTTGTATTAGTCCACTGCCTCGCCACAGTGGCAAAGATGTGGCTGCTGAATCCTAGCGCCAAGCCGAAGACCACCGCGATAGTAAGTGTAAGGTCGTCTAACAGAGTGCCTATATGTTTCGAAGGGAGAGCTTGAAGCCAGTAGCTCGATTCTCTCGTAGACACTGTGAGGAGAGGCGCGCGGTCTTTTGCAGAAGAAGTTGATGAATTTATCAACTCCTGCATAACATCCGCACAAAGTGCATCATCCCATTGTCTTTGAGAAACCAATGATAGCGGCTCTTTACTAGGACATGCCGAATTGAAAGCTTCTCTAGCCTCTGCCAAATACGAAAGCTCTACGGAGTCCAAAGGATTTATAATATTGCCACATAGCTCTAACGTACTATAAGCAGAAGATAGAAAAGCTGGTAATGGTAATTTTGTCTTAAATATTTCTCTCTCGTCTCTTTTTGTAAACATTTTATCGTGCTTACGTTTGAAGTCACTTGGTCACAAATGGTGGCCAAAATAATGATACCAGCTTTTCTTAATTATTTTTAATTCGAATGTTTTTGTTGTGCTTTTGCAGAAATGAAATAAAATTGGCTGTTTTGCTATAGTTTTAATAGATCATTAAAACTAATGCATAGTCAGCAATTTTTTTATTTTTCTATCCCCAAAATCTTCAAAACCTATTTATTTCGTTTTTAATAAAATAAAGGCCCGGCATCAAAGATACTTCGTCAAAAAAAGAGTAAACAGCCTTTTTTCAATGGGAAGTTTTTTAACAGTTTCTTTTAAATTAAAAAAATATATATTTATTCCTGGCATTATACTAAACTTAATAAATGTTGTTCCATCAAAAAGCATCATGTGTTGCAAAACCAGTTGCCTCTGTCATCCCTGTTCCGGTGGAGGTATGGTTGCTTGAATTTTATCAATATCCATACTATCGATGGGTACGCTTCCTTAAGGCTACGCGGAATGTAATGTGTGCGGTGAGCTAAACATCTTTTCTGAAATTCTATAACATGTAGAATTGACACAACGGGACCAAAGAATTTTTTTGATCGCATTTTCTTCAACGGTATTGTCAACTTTAGTTGAAATACCCTCAAACACAAATCGGGGCGATCTGTTGGCTGTTGGCCGGGATATAAACTTTTGATGCCATTTTGGATTGCATATAACAGTGAGGAAGAACCTTGGTTTTCCCAACCGTGCAACAATGGCCATAGCGTCATGGTACCTGATTTGCATATATCGCGGGCTATTCGTAAACTCTGGTAAATATATTTAACCAGGTCGGATGGCTTCACCTGCGATAGTTTCGTAAATTTCACGTCGGGTTGCAATTCTTAGTTCGCTTTGAATGCCTTCAAAATACTGCAAACGTTCTTCTTCGGCGCGGCACCACATATCAACAAAGTATTCTTGTGAAAGGCGTCGTAAAATCGCAAACCGCTCTTCAGATAAAAGTTGGCATCGATAGTATTTTACTCGACTTAATTTATTACCTGATTTATCTTTAATATCAATGGGATATCTTTCGGGAGTTGTACCCTGGACGCCTCCTGGTCGTGGCCGGGATAACCCTGGACGCACAGCAATGGTAGATTGACGATGGATCGTACTGGTACAGCGATGAACCAGAATATTTGAAGCAGTGTAGTTATGATGCTGGTAATTTCGGTTTTGCGCCAAAATGATTCTTTTTCTTGATGATTTCTTGATTAATTTTGTGCTCGTTGTTTCGTCTTTCTTTTTTCTTCAATATATTTTACTAAAATGGTCCAATTGCCAAGGTCGCCATGAAATATATCTCTTTTGTTTGTGGATTACATGATGATGGAGGACAGAGCTGTAGAATACGTCTTTATTTGGTGCAGACTTATGGTCGACTCTTAAGGGACTAAACAGTAATTATCTCGAAATCTTACGTGCTATTGTTTAATTGATATTTCTTAATCTAACCTACATAAATTGTGCATCACCTTTTGTTTAATTTAACGCATAAGCAACCTACATATTACAGGAAACAGTAAAGGATGCTGAAAGGGTTCATATGCAGGGTGTAAATAGTGTACTGTGTGTGGTTTTGCTTCAGTAATTTTACTACTGCTCTACTCTTTACTTTCTTCTAATTTCTTCTGCATTTTTTTTTTAATTTTACTATTTTTGGTGATGTTCATTCGAAGTTGCGATCAAACCTGCAAGCTCATTTGATACCGGTCAATCTCCTAGTATAGGCCCTTGAGTACGTCGACTTGTATTTTGAAAAATCAATCGAGCTTCGGTATTCGGATGATTATTTAGTGTTAATCCTTAATCACGGGATTTTTTTAAGTATGTGTAAATCTCCTTGGTAAGGTTGGGGCACAAATTTTGTTGAGTTCCCATTCTTTGATGGTCAATACTGGTTTGCGTAAAACTGAGCATCTAGTGGTCCTAGTGGGACAACGTTATACATATTTACCTTCTCCACAGCACCACTTTTTGGGAGACTTTTCTTCATCAAAAAGTCTTGCGTCGCAGTGTCTACATTTACAAGTCTCTTTACGCAAAAGAGAATGTTTTAAACGAATTGGTCTCATTTTATCTAAATCGTTGCCTTTCAGGGCACCCGTTAAACCTAGCCCGCGTATTTCGTCTTCATCACGATGAACTTGAGGATGCAAGATTGAAACCTAGCCCGCGTATTTCGTCTTCATCACGATGAACTTGAGGATGCAAGCTTGAAACCTAGCCCGCGTATTTCGTCTTCATCACGATGAACTTGAGGATGCAAGCTTGAAACCTAGCCCGCGTATTTCGTCTTCATCACGATGAACTTGAGGATGCAAGCTTGAAACCTAGCCCGCGTATTTCGTCTTCATCACGATGAACTTGAGGATGCAAGCTTGAAACCTAGCCCGCGTATTTCGTCTTCATCACGATGAACTTGAGGATGCAAGCTTGAAACCTAGCCCGCGTATTTCGTCTTCATCACGATGAACTTGAGGATGCAAGCTTGAAACCTAGCCCGCGTATTTCGTCTTCATCACGATGAATTTGAGGATGCAAGCGTTGGTATCTGGTTGAGAGGGCATTCCAAAAATACAGTAGCTATCTGCTACTTTTAAAAAGTCAGATGTCAGTACGGGCGTGCGTGTCTTATTTACATATTTACACTATTTACAGTGTGTACATAATATTCGTCAGTGCCGAATAGGATCTTAACGCAGCCTGTCTTTATTTCAGGGCGCGCAGCTGTATATACTTGCACGGCCGCTTGGTTCACTTCAGGGTGTGTAGCTGAATTCGATGCACGGCTTTCCTGTTAGACAGTGGCTTACGTTTCTGGTGACGCAAACAGGCTCCAAATGCTTACGTATTTTTTCAGCAACAACTTGTTTTTGTGACCTACCACGTGCACGTTTGCAGTTTTGTTTAATATTATTCAAGTTATCAGTTTTATTTTGTAATAGTTCTGTTATGACTTATGAACAGGCAATCGCTCTAGTACTACTTTACAGGGACGAAGGTATATTTTATACTACAGGGCGACTCTGTAAAAGTTGGAGATAAAACTTCATTTTTCAGTATATGCCCATCGCTTGGCAAAGAACGTTTTTCGTTAGCAATTGTGATTAATGAGACGCTGTCAGACCTATCACTATTTACATTTAAAAATTCGCTTGTTTGAGAGAGCTAGAGGGACACCCCTTAAGACACCCGTCACCTCGGTTGTGGAAATTCAGAAGCTTGTGGAATTTGTCATTTTGAATGAAAACTTAAAATTATTCGCTATATCAAAGACAATGCCGACTTTATATTTGTTTATAGCTTTTAAGTACTTTACTCCGTTTATAATACAATATTATACAAGTTTTTCCTTGTCCCCAATGGGCTTGTCCGGAATAGTACTTCCTAGGAACACAATTAATTCTTCAGTCCTTTTCCTTTTCTAAGTATTTTCGTAAGTAATTGGCTGCCTTGAACGGAGCATACCGATTTTCTACTTCAAAGTCACTCGAACTGCTTTCGTCACAGTCTAACAGAAATGATAAATAAAACATACACATCAAATACAAAAAGAAATGTAATTCTAATCAAATATAACTATGAACGTAATAATTTTATTTTTTTAATCTTTATTTTTTTGGGACTTTTGTCCGACACGGACACGCCAGCCCCATCGTAATCTAAATTACAATTACAATTACATTCTAAATAACATAGTGGAATGCAACAGATACAAATGGAGAGATATTACTGCCTATGCAGAAATACATCAATAATAGACTTGAATCCTTCTGCTGTCGGTGTACTTAACAGACTCGTAAAACTACCTATGTCAAATCTATTAATGCTATATCTTTGCACAAGACTCTCTCTCTCTGCACGCTGTATCTGCTACATTCCACTAGTACGTGCTGGACATCATCTGTCGTACCACAAATATCGCAATTGTCAGAATCAGCTTTAATTATTTTGTATGAAATTTCAAATGGCAATTACGAGGGTTCTTTCCTGTTACAAAACATAGTCTTAAGTCACATTTTATGCAAAAGACGGTAGTCTTTTTATTGCACTGCATGCAACGATCTTCTTCCTTCGTCGATAAAAAATGACCAATACCGTCAAAACGCACACAATCTACTGGTCTGGGCTTACAAGGCTTCCTTATCGTGGTCTCTTCTTGGTTAGTGTGCTTAGTTGACCTGTTAATTTTGATCAAAGCAGAAAATATCTCGTATCGGAAATCTTTCAATTTAAGCTTTGCTTCAGATTTTCTTTGGGAGTGGTGCTTCCTGTACAAAATCCAGGCATTATTGATACAGATATCAATTAATTGAGCAAATATGCCTATATACCAACGACGCGTTTTAAATGCCATTTTATAAAGCGAAACCAGCATGTCGGCTAGGTCGACACCACCCATATGCTTGTTATAGTTCTTTACTACGTTAGGACAACCCACGTCCACTTTCCGCTTAGCATCCTTGGAGTACCGTTTTATCTTCTGAACAGGTTCAGAGTCGGTATATGAACTGATCAATTGTGCTAATGGATTTTTTAAACTTTTTTTTACGATTTTTTTGTAGTCAATTGATGCTCACCTTCTAAAAGAGAATCTGGCACATATGTACGATAGCCACGTTCTTCTAATAATCTAATGCTATCCCGAAATCCTCTGTCCAATACAAAGGCATCATTCACTCTGAAATACAACCTAAGAGGAGATGTTTCATCACGAAATAAGGATGACATGATTTCGGCATCGGAGGTTGTTGCTTTGTATGGGCCAAAACAATCGACAATATTAACAAGTGTAAATTAAAAATTTTCAACACCCCCGACAAGTGAAGGTTACAGTAACTAGAAAAGAGCTGATAACTTTCAAACGGCTGAACCGATTTTCTTGGACTATTCCGCGCCTACGATCCAAAGTATCTGAGTTTTCCAAAACATCATTTTCAAATAAATAATTATCATTTATGTATATCTAGGCAACGCCCATCTTGACAGCTTGACATTTGTCAATTGACACTTGAATATTATAAACCTAAGTTATGAGCTCATAACTTTTAAACGGCTGAACCAATTTTTTTGAATTTTAGCTAAGAACACTCTCGATCAAGCCACCTTTCAAAAAAAAAAAAGTAAATTAAAATCGGTTCATTCGTTTAGGCGCTACGATGCCACAGACACACAGATACACACGTCAAACTTATAACACCCCTCTTTTTGGGTCGGGGGTTAAAAATGGCTTTAGTAAGTTCCTGTATTTATGTAAAGAGTACGTATCTTTTTGGAACGTATAGTTCGAACTTTTATTAACATACACATATGCACCATCGCATATAACAATTACATTGTTTACATTCCCATATAAACCGTTTGGGATTATAAGACTATGACTTCTTAACTCTTCATGAGATACATGTGATATGCCTAGGTATCTAGGAACAGTCTTGAAGAAGTGATTCTCGAATTCGATCCATCAATGTTTCCAAGCTGCGTCGTGGCTTTTGCACCAAAGTTGAGATCCGTTCATCAGTCTCCATTTCTCATCCATACGCATATTATAAATGCGAAAATGTGTCTGTCTGTCTGTCTGTCTGCTACGTTTTCACGGCCCAACCGCTGAACCGATTTTAATGAAATTTGGTACAGACTTGGAATACATTCCGGGGAAGGACATAGGCTACTTTTTATCCCGGAAAATCAAAGAGTTCCCATGGGATTTAAAAAAATCGAAATCCACGCGGGCATCCCCTAGTCTTTAATAATAAAGAAACAAGTCCCAGTTTTCCTCCTTTGATTTCTAAAATTCTTGGAAATTCTTCCAATAAAGTATTGACTTCTTCTTTAGAAAATCCTACCCAATATTTAAATATTCTTTCATCCATTTCTCGCATATTATCAAAATCTAAACTAAGGTTAAATGCATTCACAAATGAAAATATGTGTTGCACTTGATCTGCATTAAATGTATTTAAACTATTTGTAACGGGTTGCCTTCAATGATGCTACACAAAACGTTTTAAACTAATTTATTACACACAACATGCACTTAAGCTCTGGTTTCCTCCAAAAGCGGTGCCATCATGTAGCGGCCGTAATACAGCGGTGAATGACGTCACTAGAACGTTGTCTATGTAAACAATATGGCGCGGTTTCCTAAATAACGGTAATTGACACCGTAACCATAGTACAAACAGAATAGTAGGCTAACTAAGGCCGATCGGCGAGTTAATTATCTACTCCTGCGTTGACGTCTAGGGTTGTCACTTTTATTTTTAATTAAATATTATTTGCGTATTATGTATGACAGCACTAGGTTTTTATTTTCGTAATAATAATAATGAAATGTTTTACCAATTCATAAATGGGGTGTAAATAAAAGACGTTTTAAAAAGAAAAGACAAATTTTAAAAATTATAAATTTTTTACTGAAAAATATTTCCTCCGATTTCGAGATGTTCGGAACGCTTTATTGTTCCGCCGTTAATGTAAAATAAATTCTCATCCTAACGTATAACTTTTGCAAAAAACTTTTCGGGAAGCATGGGCATGGCATTTTGAACTCTACTTCTTTTAGACGTTCGTAAATTGACGAGCCGATTTTAATATTATAATATGGTCCTTTTTAAATTCATTATAAAACAACTGCTCCATCCTTTCGATATTGGCGACAAAATCATCGGGTGGTACCATGAGTAAATTTCGATCAGTACCATAATTCCTGTAATTAATGTATCTACTAGTTTCTGGGCTGAAATTGCAAGGGCGCTGATTGACATCGGCGTAGAGTTTTAAAATTTCACATTCCTTATGAAAATCTACACACCTTTTTAACAAAGCACGAGCGTGCAACGTAATACGCAATTGCGCGCGATTAGCATGGCGGCGCAGCCCGTACTGCCGGCCGATTGAGCCGGTTGAGACTATGCGAATGTGTGCGTGCAACTTCCGTGCGTACACGGCGCCCGCTGCTCACGCATACATTCAAACCGGCGGCGGCCACTTTGTATGAAGTTAACCTACTGTTCTGTTTGTACTATGCCGTAACCATAATGTACTATGCCGTAACGTCAAAAGCGGTACCGCCATTTGCATGACGGCCGTCTTGTCGGTGTCTAAGGCATCTTTTCCATTACACGGTTGTTCAAACGTACGGTGTGTAAGCCGTACGGTTGAAAAAACGTGCTAGCTTGTACATGATACGGCAAAATCACCGCGCGAGACATTGGTAAGTACTGGCTAGTAGCGCTTTTTACTCGGGCTGTGTAGGACGTGCTGCGTCATGAATTTTCTTACGAAAAAAAAGATTATAGTTGCTTATTACATATATAGGAAAAAGAAAATAGAAAAAAAAAGGGAAGTAAGGTTTTGGATACATCCGATTTTAGAAAAAAGGGAGGAATATGGCGCGTTTCATACACTTGTCAAGAATCAATTGAGAGAAGATGAAGACAAGTTTTACAATTATTTTAGAATGCAGAAAACTACATTCGACAACTTGCTCCAAAAATTATCCCAGGAACTAAAACATCAAGATACTTTTATGCGAGAGAGTATATCGCCCGCAGAAAGATTGGCTGTAACTCTGAGGTAAGTAGGTACAAAATTAAATGACATATTTTAGTTTAAAATTGTTTATTGCACACAAACAAAATTATTACATGTAATTGAATTTTAATAATTATTAATTTAAGAACAAGTAAATCAAAAAATACACTACGCTGAAAATGCTACTCAAGTGCGGTACTAAAATCGAATTCGTCTTCAATAGAAACTTGAGAATCTGCCGAGATACTTTCCGCATTTACACTATGTACAGATAATTGTGATTCGGGTCGGTAGTGGATTGGCTCTAAACCAGAACCGTGTCCAAAATCATGAGAAGACGTCTGTGGACGACTTATTCCATAGCTCGATCTAGCAGCTGTAGAATATCCATATGTTGACGATTGCGCATTTGAGGATGCTGTACCACTTAAATATCCTTGATGGCCTTGATCCCATTGGTTTCTTGATGTAGGTATATACTGAGTACACTGTCTTTGTTGAATATTTTTAATTATTGAAATTACTTGAAACTGAAAGTCTATCATATTTTCATCACTGAACTTGTCAACAGTATCAGCGATTCCCATAAAAAAGTTCATACTACGGCTTTTCTTTTTCTCATCTCGTTCTGCTGAATCCATAAACTTCATAAACCTAATGTCAACTTCACTTAGTTCATTTTTTCTTTTTTTTTTAGCCCTTTGCGTCTCACTCCGTTCAGTGTATCCCGAGCTTGATTGATTCGGGACTGCACTATCAAAATTTTCATTACTGAGGCTAGAATCATGAACATGTTCAGTCATGTTAGAATCGGTCTTGCGATGCTCAACATTTTTTTTTAGGAACATCATTTCATCATAGAACATATATTTTCTTATTTTTTTTGCCTAAGAACCAGACTTACATTCATTAATTTTTTTGTCATATTTTATCCAGCTATCTTTCATATTGGTCCACTTCTTCATCACCATTTGCCCTGAAAATAAATAAATAATAATTATTAAATTCAAAATTTATGAAAACCCCCGACCTAAACTGAATCGACCCCGACCTAAAATGGGGTTTTAGTATTTGAACCTGAACCGTTTTGTTTTATATTTCAGGTATCTAGCAACAGGAGATACCTTTACTGACCTATACTACAGCTATAGAATTGGAATAAAAACCATAAGTTGCATCGTACGTGAAGTATGCCACTACATTTGGTTAGAACTGTATAAAGAATATATGAAAATGCCATCTAAAGAAGACTGGCTACACATTGCAAGCAAATTTCAAGAATCTTCCAACTTCCCGCTGTGCTTAGGAGCGGTCGATGGAAAACACATCAGACTTATTAAGCCAATTGATAGTGGCTCGATGTTTTTAAATTACAAACATTTTTTTTCTATAGTTTTGATGGCAGTAGTAGATAGCGATTACAACTTTATATTTGTTGACGTTGGCGCCTACGGAAAGGAGTGTGATTCCAGTGTGTTTAAAGAGACCCCATTTTGGAAAATTTTAACAAACAACGGATTAAATCTACCCGATGCAACACGTTTGCCTGGAATTGACTACGATTTGCCATATGTGTTCGTTGCGGACGAAGCCTTTGCTTTGCATTATCACTTGCTTCGTCCATTTGGTGGTCATCAGCTTGATCAATTAAAACGTAAGGTCATGCGGGGCTATTCCGCCTAAAAAAAGTGACGTGTATAATTCAAATCTTTGCTATTTCACTAAAGAAAGCAATAACAACAAATGAGTAAGTGCATCATAAAAATCATTTATCTGTTAATGATTACACTGTATTACTTTTGTAGAAAATCAATGCCTATATGTAACAACCAGGAATTTTTATTTGAATTCTGGAAAACGGCGGAATAGCCCCGCTGCGGGGCTTTTCCGACTTTTGATTGTGTCTCTGCCATCTATGATTCTATTTAGGTAATACTTAGTGGTACATAAGAATCACAGCGGAATACATACTATTCTAAGTTTTAAAATAAGGTAGGAGGTTTCAAATTCCTTTAAAATCTTTTTTTGTAAATTATGGGGCTATTATGCCGCGCCTCCATACATGCTAGTGATGTGCCGAATAACTCGATAAATTTTAATCAGTTTCAAATTATTGAATTAAAGTTTTATCTTACTTTAACGGCTGATAGTAGGAGTTTTAACACCAAGTACTCTTGTAGCAATAGTCAGTGTATTAAAAAAGCGGTGTTAATTGTTTGTAGGATAGTCAAAAAAAAACAAAATTAGATAGGTTACGTAAAAATTAATATATTTATTATTAAATATCTAATGAGGCAAATCAAGTAGTCTTCAGAACTTATATCGCTGTACCGCTTAAAACAGGGTAACATAAATAGTAACTAAATTACTAAACAGTCTTAATTTTATAGTTTCTATCTTAAATTACGTAGTCTTTAAAACAATATTCTGAATTTAAATTTAATATTCTTAATAACGAAATAACACTATACCTTTTATGAGACATGAAGTAATGAACAAACATCTTAAAGTATTTGAGGTAACTAACAGCCATGTCATAGTGATTTTCGTATATTTAATTTGTTGAGCATAAGTACTTACTTAAATTCTACCAACTTAAGACATAAAAAACCTAATTAAATTTTAAGTTTAAGGCGAACTAAAAGGGTCAGGTCGGGCAGAGGTGTTTAGTTCACCTTAATAAGAGAACATAGGTTAGTAAGTAGGTATCTAAGATTGCAGTAAGTAAACAAGATAAAGTTCAAAAACTAAAACCCGACTAAATACTTACTATTCTTATTTTTGTAATTTTTTGCATAATAACGGATTCGTTAAACTAGAAAAATAATTTGAATAATTTTTTTAGTTTTTTTAAATACGTAATTTATTGCTCTCATACTTTTGAATGTCATATCCACCATATTGAACACGTCGTAACGTCATATAGACAAAAAAACACTCAAGATGCGCTAAGACAATGCTAACGACTCTCACTTTTTTTTTCTTGTCATACTTTTGAATGTCATATCCGTCATATTGAATTCGTCATGACATCATATAGATATGGACCATCGGGCCGCTAAGACAAAGCTAATGACACCACATTTATCAAAATCGAATCAGTAGTTGCAGAAAAAATCGTGGTCTAATAAACCGAAAATGTCTAACTCTAATACGGGTAATACCCTTCTTTTAGTCGGGTAAAAAAATATGTAAAGGAGTAGGTAGTCTAATAAAATTAATCTGACTCACTTTATTTCGCTAATACATTACTTCTTCTTTCTTCTTCTTTGTCGTGTCACTCTTGACAGAGCGGTCGTGGTCATCATGAAGCAACGTCTTTGAGGGCAGATGTTACACGCCTCACGAGCATTCGCCACTTCTCCCTGCTGGCTGACAGCCTGGTACACTCGTGCAAGGGACCGCCCACAGCAGATTTAATTTGGTCGGTCCATTAATAGATTACAGTGCTCCCCAAATAAGTAAAAAAAAATACATTATATTTTATAAATTTTAGAAAATGCAATATTTAATAACTGTAAATCAGATTGTATGAGCCCCATATAAACATTCATCATTATTTTATCGACACTAGCACATCACTGACTTTTTTTAATACCGTACTAAAATGGTGGGGCTATTATGTCATATCATTTTTGTTGGAATAGCCCCCATCTTACAATTTGAGGGGTTATTATGTCGCATCAAATATCTCCGTAAAAACAAAGCGCAAAATAAAACTGAATAGCACAAAATAATTTCCTGTTTCTTAAATTGTCCCTTAACCATAGAAACCATAGAAAATGATAAATTTTACTCACTTTTGATACCAAATCCGTGGAGCTTAATTTTCACTACACTTGTCAAAAATGGCGTCCTAAACAAACATGACTGTCGGTCAAACAGTTAACGCTTTAGCAGCGCCATCTAAATGTCAATTTTAGAAAAAGAGTTTTCGCTATCCGTTCATAGATGCCGCTAGTGATAAATCATTAAAGTATAAAAGTTACAGGCAAAAGTTGGAATAACCCCGCCGACGGAATAGCCCCGCATCACCTTACATTTAACTACAGACTCACAAGAGCGCGAAGATTTGTTGAATGTGCGTTTGGCATTTTATCCAATAAATGGCGAATTTTTCACCGGCCAATGAATGTGTCCATCGATTTGGCAGTTGATATTGTGAAAACATGTTGTGTTTTGCAAAATTTTATACATAAGCAGGAAAACTTTCAGTTTCACAATGCGAGTGAAAATGAGTCCACCCTTGATTCAGAATCGGAACTAATCCAGTTACCTATCACGAATGCAGTTCGCGGAAGTTTGGCGGCTAATGAAGTTCGCAACAGATTTGCACAATATTTTGTATCTAACGAAGGTCGCCTCTCCTATCAAAACAACTATGCATAAGTAAAAAGTTAATAATTAAATATCTGTAACTTACCAAACTTGTTTTTCTCATCACCACTTAAATCTTCAAATGTGGGCTGGAAATGAATAAATATTTCTTTCCAGGAATCATATTTAAGCCGCTTATTTTTATAATCGTCGATGGTCTTATCCCATATTACAGGCCTTTCTTGAATCAACGTAATTAATAATTCTTGATTTATGTTCATTTTATAATAAAATCGCGAAACAGCGTATATAAGCGGTCACGAATCCGTGCGTACGTCCGGCACCGTCGACACACCCCGATAGACTGCCATACAACACTGGTGAAAATCACGCCGTGCGTAGACGCGGCGCGCCGAGGGGCAGTCACGGCGCACGCGGCCGCGGCGCCGTGCCTTGGCGCCACCGTGCATGTCGACAAGCTCATATAGTGATCCATACCACACTGACGACCGTGCCTACACGCGGCGAATTAACCGTAGATTTTCACGGCGAGAAACCGTGTAATGGAAAAGAGGCCTAAAGGATTCTGAAAGGGTTCATATGCAGGGTGTAAATAGTGTACTGTGTGTGGTTTTGCTTCAGTAATTTTACTACTGCTCTACTCTTTACTTTCTTCTAATTTCTTCTGCATTTTTTTTTTTAATTTTACTATTTTTGGTGATGTTCATTCGAAGTTGCGATCAAACCTGCAAGCTCATTTGATACCGGTCAATCTCCTAGTATAGGCCCTTGAGTACGTCGACTTGTATTTTGAAAAATCAATCGAGCTTCGGTATTCGGATGATTATTTAGTGTTAATCCTTAATCACGGGATTTTTTTAAGTACGTGTAAATCTCCTTGGTAAGGTTGGGGCACAAATTTTGTTGAGTTCCCATTCTTTGATGGTCAATACTGGTTTGCGTAAAACTGAGCATCTAGTGGTCCTAGTGGGACAACGTTATACATATTTACCTTCTCCACAGCACCACTTTTTGGGAGACTTTTCTTCATCAAAAAGTCTTGCGTCGCAGTGTCTACATTTACAAGTCTCTTTACGCAAAAGAGAATGTTTTAAACGAATTGGTCTCATTTTATCTAAATCGTTGCCTTTCAGGGCACCCGTTAAACCTAGCCCGCGTATTTCGTCTTCATCACGATGAACTTGAGGATGCAAGATTGAAACCTAGCCCGCGTATTTCGTCTTCATCACGATGAACTTGAGGATGCAAGCTTGAAACCTAGCCCGCGTATTTCGTCTTCATCACGATGAACTTGAGGATGCAAGCTTGAAACCTAGCCCGCGTATTTCGTCTTCATCACGATGAACTTGAGGATGCAAGCTTGAAACCTAGCCCGCGTATTTCGTCTTCATCACGATGAACTTGAGGATGCAAGCTTGAAACCTAGCCCGCGTATTTCGTCTTCATCACGATGAACTTGAGGATGCAAGCTTGAAACCTAGCCCGCGTATTTCGTCTTCATCACGATGAACTTGAGGATGCAAGCTTGAAACCTAGCCCGCGTATTTCGTCTTCATCACGATGAACTTGAGGATGCAAGCTTGAAACCTAGCCCGCGTATTTCGTCTTCATCACGATGAATTTGAGGATGCAAGCGTTGGTATCTGGTTGAGAGGGCATTCCAAAAATACAGTAGCTATCTGCTACTTTTAAAAAGTCAGATGTCAGTACGGGCGTGCGTGTCTTATTTACATATTTACACTATTTACAGTGTGTACATAATATTCGTCAGTGCCGAATAGGATCTTAACGCAGCCTGTCTTTATTTCAGGGCGCGCAGCTGTATATACTTGCACGGCCGCTTGGTTCACTTCAGGGTGTGTAGCTGAATTCGATGCACGGCTTTCCTGTTAGACAGTGGCTTACATTTCTGGTGACGCAAACAGGCTCCAAATGCTTACGTATTTTTTCAGCAACAACTTGTTTTTGTGACCTACCACGTGCACGTTTGCAGTTTTGTTTAATATTATTCAAGTTATCAGTTTTATTTTGTAATAGTTCTGTTATGACTTATGAACAGGCAATCGCTCTAGTACTACTTTACAGGGACGAAGGTATATTTTATACTACAGGGCGACTCTGTAAAAGTTGGAGATAAAACTTCATTTTTCAGTATATGCCCATCGCTTGGCAAAGAACGTTTTTCGTTAGCAATTGTGATTAATGAGACGCTGTCAGACCTATCACTATTTACATTTAAAAATTCGCTTGTTTGAGAGAGCTAGAGGGACACCCCTTAAGACACCCGTCACCTCGGTTGTGGAAATTCAGAAGCTTGTGGAATTTGTCATTTTGAATGAAAACTTAAAATTATTCGCTATATCAAAGACAATGCCGACTTTATATTTGTTTATAGCTTTTAAGTACTTTACTCCGTTTATAATACAATATTATACAAGTTTTTCCTTGTCCCCAATGGGCTTGTCCGGAATAGTACTTCCTAGGAACACAATTAATTCTTCAGTCCTTTTCCTTTTCTAAGTATTTTCGTAAGTAATTGGCTGCCTTGAACGGAGCATACCGATTTTCTACTTCAAAGTCACTCGAACTGCTTTCGTCACAGTCTAACAGAAATGATAAATAAAACATACACATCAAATACAAAAAGAAATGTAATTCTAATCAAATATAACTATGAACGTAATAATTTTATTTTTTTAATCTTTATTTTTTTGGGACTTTTGTCCGACACGGACACGCCAGCCCCATCGTAACCTAAATTACAATTACAATTACATTCTAAATAACATAGTGGAATGCAACAGATACAAGTGGAGAGATATTACTGCCTATGCAGAAATACATCAATAATAGACTTGAATCCTTCTGCTGTCGGTGTACTTAACAGACTCGTAAAACTACCTATGTCAAATCTATTAATGCTATATCTCTGCACAAGACTCTCTCTCTGCACGCTGTATCTGCTACATTCCACTAGTACGTGCTGGACATCATCTGTCGTACCACAAATATCGCAATTGTCAGAATCAGCTTTAATTATTTTGTATGAAATTTCAAATGGCAATTACGAGGGTTCTTTCCTGTTACAAAACATAGTCTTAAGTCACATTTTATGCAAAAGACGGTAGTCTTTTTATTGCACTGCATGCAACGATCTTCTTCCTTCGTCGATAAAAAATGACCAATACCGTCAAAACGCACACAATCTACTGTCTGGGCTTACAAGGCTTCCTTATCGTGGTCTCTTCTTGGTTAGTGCGCTTAGTTGACCTGTTAATTTTGATCAAAGCAGAAAATATCTCGTATCGGAACTCTTTCAATTTAAGCTTTGCTTCAGATTTTCTTTGGGAGTGGTGCTTCCTGTACAAAATCCAGGCATTATTGATACAGATATCAATTAATTGAGCAAATATGCCTATATACCAACGACGCGTTTTAAATGCCATTTTATAAAGCGAAACCAGCATGTCGGCTAGGTCGACACCACCCATATGCTTGTTATAGTTCTTTACTACGTTAGGACAACCCACGTCCACTTTCCGCTTAGCATCCTTGGAGTACCGTTTTATCTTCTGAACAGGTTCAGAGTCGGTATATGAACTGATCAATTGTGCTTTACTTTTTTAAACTTTTTTTTACGATTTTTTTGTAGTCAATTGATGCTCACCTTCTAAAAGAGAATCTGGCACATATGTACGATAGCCACGTTCTTCTAATAATGTAATGCTATCCCGAAATCCTCTGTCCAATACAAAGGCATCATTCACTCTGAAATACAACCTAAGAGGAGATGTTTCATCACGAAATAAGGATGACATGATTTCGGCATCGGAGATTGTTGCTTTGTATGGGCCAAAACAATCGACAATATTAACAAGTGTAAATTAAAAATTTTCAACACCCCCGACAAGTGAAGGTTACAGTAACTAGAAAAGAGTTGATAACTTTCAAACGGTTGAACCGATTTTCTTGGACTATTCCGCGCCTACGATCTAAAGTATCTGAGTTTTCCAAAACATCATTTTCAAATAAATAATTATCATTTATGTATATCTAGGCAACGTCCATCTTGACAGCTTGACATTTGTCAATTGACACTTGAATATTATAAACCTAAGTTATGAGCTCATAACTTTTAAACGGCTGAACCAATTTTTTTGAATTATAGCTAAGAATACTCTCGATCAAGCCACCTTTCAAACAAAAAAAAGTAAATTAAAATCGGTTCATTCGTTTAGGTGCTACGATGCCACAGACACACAGATACACACGTCAAACTTATAACACCCCTCTTTTTGGGTCGGGGGTTAAAAATGGCTTTAGTAAGTTCCTGTATTTATGTAAAGAGTACGTTTCTTTTTGGAACGTATAGTTCGAACTTTTATTAACATACACATATGTACCATCGCATATAACAATTACATTGTTTACATTCCCATATAAACCGTTTGGGATTATAAGACTATGACTTCTTAACTCTTCATGAGATACAATGTGATATGCCTAGGTATCTAGGAACAGTCTTGAAGAAGTGATTCTCGAATTCGATCCATCAATGTTTCCAAGCTGCGTCGTGGCTTTTGCACCAAAGTTGAGATCCGTTCATCAGTCTCCATTTCTCATCCATACTTCCATACTAATATTATAAATGCGAAAATGTGTCTGTCTGCTACGTTTTCACGGCCCAACCGCTGAACCGATTTTAATGAAATTTGGTACAGACTTGGAATACATTCCGGGGAAGGACATAGGCTACTTTTTATCCCGGAAAATCAAAGAGTTCCCATGGGATCTAAAAAAATCGAAATCCACGCGGGCATCCCCTAGTCTTTAATAATAAAGAAACAAGTCCCAGTTTTCCTCCTTTGATTTCTAAAATTCTTGGAAATTCTTCCAATAAAGTATTGACTTCTTCTTTAGAAAATCCTACCCAATATTTAAATATTTTTTCATCCATTTCTCGCATATTATCAAAATCTAAACTAGGGTTAAATGCATTCACAAATGAAAATATGTGTTGCACTTGATCTGCATTAAATGTATTTAAACTATGTATTTGTTACGGGTTGCCTTCAATGATGCTACACAAAACGTTTTAAACTAATTTATTACACACAACATGCACTTAACCTCTGGTTTCCTCCAAAAGCGGTGCCATCATGTAGCGGCCGTAATACAGCGGTGAATTTCAATTTGAATCAAACCGGTGGCGAGGAAATACCCAAACCGGTGGTAACGCATGACCCAAATTATTTATTCGCACATCTTTTATAGCTTCTCTCAATCTTCGGGTGAAAATATACGGTCAGTTTTCCTTTTGTAGCATCTGGGCATCTTTTTATTTTTATCTGCAACAAAAAATAATCTTTCAGACATAATGGGGCGCAATGGGGAGACATCGGACATCTTGTCCGAAGTCTACCCAAAGGCACAGATTTAAAAATATTAAAAAAATATGTTAGAAAGTATGTCGTTTAATAATAATTACCAAGTTTCCAAATGCCCCCTGATAATCAATCACTTCGAAGAAAATTAGCAAAATATCAATTAATAGTAGTAACTGGCACATAAGCACTTCACTAACAATCAAAAATTTTACATCAGAACACCAAAGAAACAATTATTAACTCTCCCAACTTATTTTGCGTAGCGAACTGTCAAACGACTAGTTCAAAACAATAAAAGCAGTAATGCCAACATATTGACCACAGACAACTTTGTTCTCACATTAATATAGCGGTAAATTTAAAGGTGTCCGTTGTCTCCCCGTGTCCAAAGTCTACCCGGGCTCCCCTAGACCATACCTAATCATCTGTCACTTACACCCGTATTCACGAACGTTACTATGAGGTCTCATAGTGCGCTCAAACGCACAGTGTCCGTTCCACCAATCAGATGACTGTATCACGTCAATTTACAATGATCCGATTGGTGGAACCTACACTATGCGTTCGAGCTTACTGTGAGACCTCATAGTAACGTTTGTGAATACGGCCGTTAGTATATTTTAGTATGCCTCTTTAGTTATTAGTGTACACTGTATTTTTATTATTTTGTAATATTGTATAATAATATGTCAAGCCTTTATTAACTGAATTTCATTGAATTAAATTACGTTAATGCTGTGTACATATATTTATAGGCAAAACAGGATGATCCCTAAGATAATAGAAACGAATAAACTGCCATCGTACTTCTGATGTAGTCACTTCTAATGATTATTAAGATTGAAGCATGATCTAACCACTAGTAAACCTGGTTAATAACTAAGCGGATACGTCAGGATAGCAACCTTTAGATTAACCGAGCCTTCGGGGGCGCACTAACGATATTCTTGGAATATCAAATGATATTCAACTACCCGCAACTACAAACATGATAACTCTCACTTACTGCACGTGACAACTTCCAGCGTAACTAGGTAAACCTAACCTAACCTACCTAGACCGGCTCTCCACCCCTACACCGGTCCCAAACCAACCATCTAACCTAATCACCACAATAACAACTCGTTCAACCACCAGCACCACTTTCGGTAACCACTATTCTAAAACCTACAGTACGCCGACACTCACACACCGTATCTACTGAGAACCTACTCGGACCGAAGCCAGCACAAGAATGAATCGCCAATCGCTACGCTAATATTCTGATAATAAAATGCGAGAGTGAATTCTGAACACAGCAACGCGTGCCGACCAAAATCCAACTCTGACAGTGACAGCTAAACAAATATGGCTGCGTTCTTCACGTAACGTTACTTTTCACGGAGTCTATGACATTAAAACCTCTTTTTAATATTGACTCGACGACATATTTTTTAAACTAATAAATATATTTGTTGACAGTGGTGTTTTGTTTTTCTTTTGTAACTTTGTCCAATTAATTTATTTTTATTGATCTCCAAAGAATCGAGCTCTTTTATGATTTCAGTCGCTATTGCTTCGGCTGTGTAACCTTTAGGTTGTAAAAATTTCAAAAATCTTTCGTATATTTTACCATCATGTATATCGTACAATAAACACTAGCTGTTGAATAGTGGAACAATCGGTTGCCTCGACTGCCTGAATCGCTACAAACTCTGCATTTTTTATTTGCATTTTTATTTCACTTGTGCAAACTTCATAAATAGCATCTAAAATATCATTTTGAATTGACTTGGACGGACCTTTAAAAACCCAACTGCTTGATAAATGCTATTTCATGGCCAAATCAATGTCTGATACAAAATCAACCAAACCTCTATATATTCCGGGATTGACTGATTCCGCAGATTCATCGTGCTCCCGTAATGCAATTTGAAATGCACCACAAAAACTCTTGTCTCGTCTTAAAATATATCGATTTTCATCAACGCGTTCATTGAATTCTTTTATAGATTTTCGATAAGCAGAATCGAGCGCCTTACGAATATCTTGCCGCCCGATGGATGCCGATTGCACTTCATTTAACATATGTAATCGAGACTGTGAATGTTTCTTTACTTTAATTGATAGATGCGCTAAATCATCAACACCTGTTTCAGCCCATACAGACTCACCAGCACCGCTGACGCCAGATCCAAACACAAGCTATTGTGCATTCGATTATTATATTATTTTCACTGCATATCTGTTGTTTGGCTCGTGGTATGTGAGTTAATACAAACAATCATTAAATAGATTTTCCAACTTAAGATCTCAGCACACATATGGGATCGGAAAGGGATCGTCACCGTATCGCGTCGAGCCGTTCAGAATGATTTGTATTATGCTGCGTACAGACCGGCCAAACGAACGCCAACGAACGGGTTTCGTTGACCTTCGTTGCTGCAATCTGGACGCCTTAGCGAATGTCAACGATCGCTCGTTGGCGTGTGCCGGCGATCCGAAGCGTGGCGGTAACATCAAAGGAATCGAGCTATTTGATCGAACTCTGTTTGGACGGTCGCCGAAGGCCAACGAACGAACGCTCAGTTGAAGCAAGAGTGCGTAGCGTGTAGACGTCCAATTTGATAATTACTTGGATATTTCTCGCCATTTAGATCATGGAGAAAAACAAAGAATGGAGTAACGACGATATGTTTTTATTAATAGATTTGTATAAAGAGAAGCCGTGTCTTTGGGATCCAACAAATAATGAATATAAATTGAAAGCGAAGAGAAGTGACTGCTGGCTAGAAATTGCTAACATTCTTAATTGCGATGTTCTTATTATTCTTGTTCTTGCTAACTCGTTTTGGTATTTAAAACTATCAATTATAATGATGTCGTCGTCGTCCATGATTAAATTGCGAATGAAAGAGAAAAGAACCGGAATCAAGTACCAACGAACGTTCGTTCGAGCACTAAATGTATTTGGATTTAAGCTAATCGTAACGGCTATTTTAGAAGAGGTGGATGAGGAAATTTGTGTGATTAATAAAAAGAAGCTATGGGTACGAAAATGGATCGATAGAAGAGAAAAACTAGGAGCTACTAATTGTCTTCTGTGTGCCGAGTGGGAGTTCTACAAAATTATTCGCATGACTTCACCAGCGCGTTAATCGAGCTAACGTCAAACGCACCGAGAATCGTGTGCAAGTGAGTGTGTGTTACTGGTGTTACTATCGAAGCTAACCAGTTTTCTCACCGTGAATAGCGTTTTTTATTTTTCATATGTTGGTATTACGATGGCGTCGTGTTATAACCCAACCAAATTTAGAATGACATTTCTATGAAGTTGTCTTGTGGAAGTAGATGTTTATCAAAATTAAAGTGGTTATATCGTTTGTTTATGTTTATGCGGAACGTAGGGATCTAGAAATCATTTTATTTTTAATTTTGCTTTCTTTAAATTAAATTAATAACCTAGTATAATACAAGTGTAAATTAAAAATTTATAACACCCCCGACGATCCAAAGTATTTGAGTTTTCCAAAACATCATTTTCAAATAAATAATTATGTATTTAGGCAACGTCCATCTTGACAGCTTGACATTTGTCAATTGACATAATATTAAGAAACTAACGGTTATCTAACCTTCTTTTCTACAAGAAAACTAGAAAAGAGCTGATAACTCTTAAACGGCTGAACCAATTTTTTTAGATTATAGCTAAGAACACTCTCGATCAAGCCAAGCCACCTTTCAAACAAAAAAAACTAAATTAAAATCGGTTCATTCGTTTAGGCGCTACGATGCCACAGACAGATACACAGATACACAGACACACAGATACACAGATACACACGTCAAACTTATAACACCCCTCTTTTTGGGTCGGGGGTTAAAAAATGAAGACAAGCCAGTCGCAATTTGATTTGATGGTGACATTTATTGAGCAGTAAGTGGAATTAAAGTTCATAATGGTGTTTAGTGTTTTTTACTTATTTGTGAGTGTTGGGAGGAGGACAAATTTGCAAGAAGCCAGAGCGGCAGTTTCATTCTAATAAAAAAAAAAAAACTTAACGTATTGTAACTGTCATGTAGAACTAAGACTTGCCGCCAAACCGTTTCTTTAATTGTATAGAATTTTCTAATTTCTTACGTGTTGCAACTTGCACCTGGTGTTAAACAAATTAACAAATAATAAAAGTGAAAGTTATATGATAGCACACGTGTATCAATTCAATGCCCTAAAAAGAAAATTCACTATAGACATCAAGAGCCCCAGCTGCTGCAAGGACCTGTGGGCCAAGGACACCAATTCCAGATGGAACAGAGGCCTTTAGAGCCCACCGAATTTCTACATGGCCCTTCAGAACCGGCTTGGATTGCTCAAGGAACCTTGAGAATGGACCAGCAGTGCGATTGTGTAAGGTTTAGACCATCATGATTATTCAAAACGATTGGTCATATGATCGCTAACGTCAATTCGAATTGTGTAAAAATGGCCATCAAATGAAGACCGAAAAGTGACCGGTGGCTTAAAAACGTATCATAGAATTGCGTTTTATTATACCAATAGCATTTTTAAAACTCAATTTTTATGTTGATATGAATTAAGATGTATATAAAAACAATGCAACTTTTTAGGCTAACTTATGATATTTTATCATAAAAATTTACTTTCATAGCTTATAACATTGAATTCTAACGTTATTATCAGTTATGCAAAATCAATAACTAAACGCAAAGAATGAACAATACTCGAGCTTACTGCTTCTCAACAATAGATGGCGTTAGTGGACCTATATTTTCCTATGTTTTTCTATATTGTCTAGGGTTAAATCGATGTCAGTGTCGCTGTAAGTGACAACTGACAAGTTACGAAATAAAAATAACAATACCTAATTACCTAATTATCCAAATAAAAGTGATTAAAAGCTAGGTATACAAATAACAAAATTCTTTCTGGCGCTCAACTATTAGTATCGACCATTTTTTCGCTTGTCTCCATTCCACTCGTCACTGAAGAAGTCTCTGGTAGACCCTATTGGCATGAGGTTTGCCTTGGCCAGCCAGCACGTCAGCAAGTATAGGAGATGAACCCACAAAGGTCAAAGACGGCACAAGGGTGGAAAGCCGTGAACATTAACAGTGGAGCGTTTGCTATGTGAAATTGACAAGAACGTAAGTTACAACACACTACTTAATAAGTTTTATCACCTATCCGACTGCGGCGAAGCTCAAAGGAGGGTTATGTGTTTGACTTGTATGTACGTCCGTTTCTATGTCCGCTCGTAACTACTCAACGGCTCAACCGATTTTGATAAATGATACGTCACTAGATTCATCTTGATAGCGCAAACTAAAATTCTTAAAAAATAGATATTACCGGTTTTATGAGCTTTAAAGTGAGAGCTGAAAAAAGTTGCAGTAGTTATCGCAGTGTAGATTTCCTCATATTGTTTTACTTACAAATAAGAGATATTGGTACCACTCACATAGAAATAACAATCTTAAATTTTAATAATTCCAGAAACAACCCAAGCACAATAACACAAAGGAGGAGCAGCACCTTGAAATCGATAAAGGTCGAGTGCACCTGCTTGGAAGTGGAGATTGCAGAACAGGCGATGCAGAAATTGCGAAAATATTATCCTTAACCTTAAAACCCTACTTGGTGTAATAAAACACCCCAGAGTGTTAAGTTTTCTCATATTAAGACATTAGCATATAAGAACTAACTAGGTAAATAAATAATTTAATAATTCCTATGTTCATAAGTAATCTTTGATTAAGAGCGATGATAGCCTAGTCCTTAAGACTTCTTCCCCAAGGTTGGGTGTGTGATCCCGGCCTTTTACTGTAGTTATGTGAGTTTTAGGCAATTGAATATATCATTTGCTTTAACGGTGAAGGTAAACAACCTGCATGGCTGAGAGTTCTTTGTAATGTTCTCAAAGGTGTGTAGAGTCTGCAAATCCGCACTTGGCCAGCATGGTGGATTATGGCCTTCTCCTTCTAATAGGAAAGCTGTGCTTGGTAATAAACCGGTCATGGGTTGGTGATGATGAAAATGTAATTTTTTATTATGATGTTTAGGTGAGACATAATGCTAGTTCTTAATACAAAGTTGGCTGCGTATATTTAGCATTTTAGCATATTATAAATATTTATTAGGTAAAATATTTCAATGTTCCTATGGTCATAAGTAAACAGTAAAATATGTTAAACACAACTAAAGCCAGACTACTAGGTACCTAGTAGTCCCAGTTCAGTTCTCCCAGTGCAGTTCTCACAACCCCTAGCTACCTAGTGGTGGTGAGAACTGCATATAGATAGCATCTGCCTAGTAAGTAGACCATTCCTAATCATCTGTCACTTAGTATATTATAGTATGGCTTTTTAGTTATTAGTGTACACTGTATTTTTATTATTTTGTAATATTGTATAATAATATGTTAAGCCTTTATTCACTGAATTCCATTGAATTAAATTACGTTAATGCTGTGTATATTATAATATATTTGTTGACAGTGGTGTTTTGTTTTTTTTTCCTCTTCTTTCAGTTTGCCCTTGGGCAACTCCAGGGTTCTCCATATAAGTCTTTCTTTGGCTTTTCTTCTCCATGTATTTCCTGCTTTTTCTCAAATGTCATCCTCATCTTTTTCCCGTTCTTGGGTACCATTCTATAAGTGCTTTCATCCACTTATTTCTCTTGTCTCTCGTGCCCTTTATTTACCACTTAGTTTTTTAATGGTGACTGACAAATTCCTTGCTTTTGTCCTGTTTCTAATAGTAGAGAGCCTGATTTTAACTCTTTTTTTTAATTTTAAGCATACTTCTCTCTATACTATTTTGAATAATCTTAAAGTTTTCTCAGTCAGACCCCATGTCTGGTAGTCATAATTCAGACATGGAAGGTTGCATACATTGAATGCTTTGGCTTTTTCAGATATGGTATTATCTTTGTTTTTCATAATTTCCTTTAGAGACTAGTATCTTTTCCAGAAATGCAATACGCATTTCCTTCTTTCTACTTCTTTTGATGTTTGATCTGTTGGTGATATTGTTAGTCCTAGATATATGTATTCATCTACATATTCCAGTATATTTGAACTTAGCCTTACAGTTTTTTTCTGGGAGTTGGTCATAATCTTGGTTCTGTCTCTATTCATGGATAATGTAGTTGTAATATTGTAGTTAGTAATAAAAATGGGGGTTAAATATAATGATCACCATAAAATGCTTTGATACCCTTAGTTCTTTTACCAAAAATATATACTTAACACCAGATAAATAACGTCTAAAATTACAATAGTACTAGCTATTTTAGTCACGACTGCACTTCAAATTGTATTCGAACACCAAATGTAGTAAATGATCACCAAATCTTAGCGAGCAAATTAATGCGCTATTTCTGCCTAAATAAACCACTATGATTGACATAAAATGTAGGCTTATTACCAAATGAAGCATTATGATGCCATATTAAGTTATGTCTGCGGCTTACGATCCTCTCCCACCACACCGCAAGCGCCGCGCACGCCCGGACACGATCGCCAATTTAGTCGCGTGCGAGCACTTGCTTTTATTGGGTGTGTTTTGATATCTATCTTCTTTGCAATGGCGAATGAAAACTTAGCGGGACCGAGTTCGTGTGCTCCGCTGTTGAGTACTTCATCGGAATCAGATGAAGACGAATATAAAATCACAGAGCATACGAAAAAACGTCGAAGGCAAAATAAAGTTTGGGTTTTTGAAAGAAAATTTATAACTGTGCGGAGCGCTGAGGAATTTATCAAAAATGAGAAGACCTGGTCAATACAAAAAATTCATACGACTGAAGAAGGAGTAAAACGTTACTATCGTTGTAACAAAGTGAAGCTTCGGGCTGAAATTCAGTGTTCTGCCGCGATTTATCTTTTATTTGACGCATCGTGTGATGATATATTATTATTTCGTACTGAAACATGTCACGACCATGAAAATTCTGACTGTCAGTCGACTAGGGGAATAAATGAGGCAACGAAAAAGGAAATAGAAAAACTATTCGAACTGCGTTTGAAACCTAAATCTATTATGAAGAACTTAAGTAAAATTAATGGACTAGTTCTGCCGACTAAGTTACAGTTAAACAATTATCTTAAAATCATACGTAAGAAAAAATACGGGCCATCGGTAATAAGCTTGGGACAGCTTGAATTATGGTTAAAAGAAAACTCTGAAATACCTGATGACGGTCACGAAGTTTTTGTTTTGGCGTATGAAATTTCTGAAGATGATTTAGATCAGAACTTCCGGTTCATGTTAACGACGAAATATTTAATTGGTCTATCACGCCAATGTTCTGTTCTTCACGCGGATGCCACATATAAGCTCATTTGGCAAGGGTTTCCAGTACTTGTGATTGGAACTACAGACAGAGATAAACATTTTCACCCATTTGGATTAGCTGTGACAACAGCTGAACGAACGGAAGACTTCATATTTTTATTTTCCGCATTAAAAAAAGCAGTTTTCTCAATATTTTCATACACTTTAAGTTGTAAAGTTTTGGTCTGTGATGCAGCGAAGGCTATACAAACTGCCTTTGCGTGCACATTTGGAACAGATACAGTCATAAGAATGTGCTGGGCGCATGCGAAAAAGAAGATGCAAACAAGAGTAGAGCAAAGTGTGCAAAAGAAATCCCAAAAAGAGATCTTACAAGATATTGATGCTTTACAGTGTGCCTCAACTCAGGAAATATTTGATCGAGCCAGCGAAAAATTTTTGGACAAGTGGAAAGCCGAAAAAGATTTTGTTACATACTTTGAAAATGAATGGCTAATACTAAATCGTTTCTGGTATTTGGGCGCATCTCTGGGGACTCCTGCTACAAACAATGCTCTGGAATCTTTCAATAAAACAATAAAAGATGGTGGCACGCTTCGTGAGCGTCATCCTTTGGCGCGGTTCTTAGTAATT
Source organism: Maniola jurtina (assembly GCF_905333055.1). Lineage (NCBI taxonomy): Eukaryota > Metazoa > Arthropoda > Insecta > Lepidoptera > Nymphalidae > Maniola > Maniola jurtina. The sequence continues at coordinate 3,904,556 of NC_060054.1, read as the reverse complement.
GCTTCTGATATAGTCAAGGACTGGTCTAATGAATACGTGATTAATAATACTGAGAGACGGTTCGCTCAACTGCCGACAGTATCTTTAAAGATGTGGACAGAAAGTTACCAATGGGCAAAACTGTCGAAGCAGGTGCCATTAAAGAATAGTACTGAGCTAGTTTGCTCATACAGAATTCCAGCTGGGTCGGATTTAGATTGCAAAAATTATGAAAAGCCATGGGAGACCTTTGACGAATACAAAGAGCAACATTTTAGAGAGTGGGAAGTTATAATGCCCCGAGAAAAGGAAAATTGGTTACACGGCACATGCAATTGCCCAAAGTTTCTCAAAGATTACATTTGCAAGCATCTCGTTGGATTGGCGATTCGGCTTAAGCACGTCCAGCCACCTTCAGAGGCCAGAGCTATTCCGATTGGCATGAAGCGCAAAAGAGGACGACCAGCCAAAGCTAAGAAAGCATTAATTGTGCAGTGAATTAATACAGAAGACTGATTCTTCTTAAGATTTTTTAAATGCTTATTATTAGTTTAGTTTTAAGATCTTTGAACTGTTTATTATTAGTTTTAAGAGGACTATCTTTTTAATGATTGTTTCAATAATTAAAAAAGGGATTATTGAAATTGTAAGAGTTTTATTTTTTATTTTAGGTATAGCATTTGGTTGTAAACGAAACGCTCAAGATAATTTTTTTTTGTAGTGGTTAATCAATTTGGAGACAAAAAGGTTAGGAGTAAATTTACTTTACTGTGTTTGGCAAAATATTTTTTTTGCCGAGGGTAATTTACTTTAATCGGATAACGAGATTTTATTTTTTTGCATTTCATTTTAAATTAAAATATGGTTAATAATTTGGTTTTCATTAACTATTTTTGGGCTAACAATGAGTTTTTTGGAGCCAGTTTGCTTAAATAGGATAGCAAGATGTAAAAACTTTGGTTATAATTTTACATTAAAATGCTGTTTTAATTTTGGTGATCATTTACTACTTTTGGGTTAACAATGATTTATTTGGAGTCATTTTGCTTAAATAGGATAGCGAGATGTTAAAACTTAGGTTGTAATTTTACATTAAAATGCGGGTTTAATTTTGGTAATCATTTACTATTTTTGTCTGTTATATGTTACTATACCTGGTGGTAAGTTAAACATAAGCCATAAAAATGTTTAATTAAATAAATATGTATAGTAATTTACATACTTTTTATTTTATGAACAGAATTTTCTCCTCTTTCATTTTGATATCCTACTTGATACCATAGCAAAAAATTCTCAGAGACACCCTATATTAGGGTTTTGCACCTCAAAAGGAACTTATAAGGATCACTTTGTTGTCTGTCTGCCTGTCGTGTCTGTCAAGAAAAAGGAACTAAATCTTAGGTATCAAAGGTACTTTCCATTAACCTAGAATCATGAAATTTGGCAGGTAAGTAAGTGTTATAGCACAAGCAAAGGAAAAAATCGGCCAAGTGTGAGTCAGACTCGCGCACCGAGGGTTCCATATAGGTACTTGGGTATTTTATTGACAATTTGCACGATAAATCAAAAACTACCATGCATAAAAAGTAATAAAAATCTGTTTTAGAGTGGTACGTACAGGTAGGTAAACGCTTCCTTAAGATACCCCACTTGGCATAAGTAGTTATCTTACGTTATAGGTAATTTACGTTACGTTTTCCTATAGTAGGTACCTACCTATTGAAATATAGAGCTACCTAGGGAAGACCTATAAATTAAACAAAACTTTCCATATATGAAATGAATAGATTTAATTGAAAAAACATTGTCACTAAATATTTACAAGGTAATTTAAACTATGATGAAACAGAAAACTAACTAAAACAGCAATTAATTAAGTAAATAAAACTCTTAACTAGTTGGCAGTAGTTTAGGCACCATACACCGGGACATACTTGCTTAAATACGTAAACACCTAGGTACATAGACTGCTAAAATCATAACTTCCTGGAATTAGCTTACAAAAGTTAGAAAATTATATTTAAATCAATTTAATACGTACATAAACCACTAAACTATCTAAAATGATCAACGATAATCATGGCTCGCGAGTCGTCGCTATCATTTGACATAAGCGATGGCTCAAAAAAGTTAGACAATTCGAATTAAGCTGTCAAATGGTATCAAATAGTTCACTCATCGTCTAAAATAACCATTATGATCAACCATGATAACCATCCAATCGCTAACCATTTATGAACAACATACACAATTCGAATTTGCCGTTTGACAGCTGAAATCGTATAGTTTAAGCCATCAAATGAATACCATTTTCATCGTCAAGTTTTACACAATCGCACTGCAGATCGCAGAATGCGTTCTATCGAGTATCGTTAGCCCAGTTCGAGTATCGGCTTTTGTGCGGAAAAGCAGCCCAGGTTAACACCCTCGGCATTGATGCTGGATTGTTTTACCGCCCCCGGTTGGACATCGAGCAAGCGTGACGTCCTTAAGGCCATGGCCGTTACGTTTTCCCCTCTCGCCAATTTGATCGCTGGAGTGGGAAACTTTGAATACGAAGGAGAGACGTTTTACGTAAAATGTCCGAATGATGATGTTCTCGGCATTCTCTTCTCAAATTTAGAACGGATCGTTGGAGTATATGCGAATCCTGCAACACCGAGAGAGCAGCGACAGCAATTTTACGAATTTCTACAGTGAGTGAACTTTTAAACAAGTTAATTTGTTTTTTAGGCATGGAGACCTCAGCAAACCATCATCTGCGAATGCAAGAGGTAGACTCTCCCATTTTATTAAGCAAGTGGGAAGAACTATCTCACTTGCTAAACAGTGATAATAGTGGTGACACTAAAACCACTGAGAAATGGAAGAAAGTTAGTAAAATGTTTTATATTTTATTCAAAACCTACTTTATTTTAACACCTATTTTGTTTAGAACTAGGTTGTGGTTCACTAATATAATATAAAACGTTTGCTTCTTTGCATGCTTCTTTAAGAACAATACAAAAAAAAGGCTGCTCGCCTGCATAGAGCAGCTAGTGGGACTGGTGGCGGAGCTGCTACTTATTTACAGTAAAAATTTTAATGTAGTCATGAACAAGTAATTAATTAGTATTTTCAATTTTCCAAGTAAGATTACTATACCAAATGGAGTATCATGTGAAAGGGCTTCATCTGTACATTCTAAAACAGTTTTTTTAATAATATCATTACCTACTATCATAACTTTTATAACATATTTTTACATATCCAGGCATGCGCACTCCAACTAGGCCCTCTACACATGTCCACGAAGTTCGGCCAGAGCCTGCTCTATCTGGGCAAACTTCACCTCGCCGAGCAAGACCAACTCAAGCTCACAAGCTCGAGGAGTTCAAAGGAAAAAAGCAAGGCCAGCGCACACAGAGCAGGCAGCCCAACATTTTCTGCAAGCAGAAGAGTCTTGGAGAAAATTTAAAATTGAACAACAAAGGGACTACATGGACATGAGAAGAGAGCAAAATAGAATTAGGGAGGTGGAAGTGCAGGCTCAGAGGGAGTGGCAAAAAGTAGGTTTAAGAGCTTTAGAAATATTAGATAAGTTAGCAAATAAGTTTTGTAAAGATTGATTTATATTTGTTACTAGCTGATGCCCGCAGCTTCGCCCGCGTGGATTGGTCAGATCCCCTGCAGCATCAGGATTGAAGAGTTGGACTCCAAATTTTTTTATGAAACAATGTCGCAACGTTCCTCTATCGATTAAAAAAGAAATGACGCAAATCGGTTCAAAAATCTCGGAGATTTCGGTATACATAGGTAGAAACACACAACTCCCTTTTTGAAAGTCGGTTAAAAAAGTAGCCTATGTTACTCCCTGGTCAATTCTCTACTTATCTGTGAAAATCCCGTCAAAATCGGTTCAGCCGTTCCCAAGATTAGCCTTTTCAAACAGACAGACAGACAGACAAAAATTTTAAAAACGTGTGATTCAGTTATAGTGTCGTTCAAATAACCATATGACCTTAATATGCGGTAGTTATTTCGAAATTACAGACAGACACTCCAATTTTATTTATTAGTATAGATAGTGTGGCGATATATAACGCCGCCCTTTTTGCTGTGGTGGTAGAATACTCTGTGTGAACCCAGCGGAAGGGGACTAGCTCTGTGGTCCAAGAGGAGGACCTAGGATTTGACAGATAAACAAAATAGATATTACGAGAGATTGTTTTATGTTTATATCAATAAGAGTTACGAGGCCGTGCAGCACTTTCGCCACATCTTGGAAGGTCAGCACTGCGTCATATTTACTGACCGTAAACCACTTCTCTATGCGTTCAAACAACGGAGAGAAAAATTGCCTCCAACCCAATTAAATCAACTGTCATTTATATCCCAATTTACCACCGACATCCGGCACGTAAAAGGGGTAGACAATATCGCTGCCGACACCATGTCTCGTATTGAGGCGATTGCCTTACAAGAAGATTTTGCAGAGCTCGCCGAATCTCAATGCAACGATCACGAATTTCATGACTTGCAACATAACGGCACGGCATTAAAATTGGAAAAAATAACAGTACCCGGCACCGACATCACGATCATATGTGACACGTCCACAGGAAAGCCACGTCCATACCTAACTTTGCCTTTCAGGCGGAAGTACTTCGACAGACTCCATAACCTGAGCCATCCAGGTATTCGTGCTACATCTGACTGCCAAGGTAGCGGGTGGCCCGGTTTATTTGCTGTCCAGTGTAGAAGCGCATAAAGTCAGAATAGAAGTGCACGAGGGGTGAGTAGCAACACGAATGGGGTGATTAGAATTGTCATTGCTATATTGTAAAATTATAGCCGATACTTTTTTGTAGGTACCTATGGAAAATTGTAGGTACTTATGGACTGTAGTTTTACGAAATAGTTTGTTTATATTTTCATACGTTTAATGTTTATTTTGTTTGTTTAGATTATTTTGGACAATGCCGCGCATTTATAAGCCTGAACCTGGAGGCAAGCGCTATAAAAGGTATAACGAAAATGTTCTTAAGCAAGCGGTAGAAGATTATTTAATGGGTAATGATTCGATAAAAACAGTAGCTATGAAATACAATATGCACCCGTCAGTGTTGTATCGCCACAGCAAAGGACTAGTAAAGTCGCATGGTGGGCAAAGGGCACTTTCGTTGGAAACTGAAGAATATATAATCCAATATATAAATGTTTGTGCCGAATGGGGCTATCCACTGGACTCACTAGACTTAAGATATATTGTTAAAATGTATCTGGATAAAATTGGGATTACTCATGCGATTCAGAAATAATTTCCCTGGGCTCGATTTCATCCAATGTTTTCTAAATAGGCATAAAGATAAAATTTCGAAACGAATATGCCAAAATATCAAAAGGTCTCGAGCTGCCGTGTCAGCAGATATCATAACAAAATATTTCCAAGAAATTCAAATATCTCTGGCCGATGTTCCAGCGGCAAATATCGTCAATTATGACGAGACAAATCTCGCTGACGATCCAGGGCGCAGAAAAATTATCACGAAACGCGGCACTAAATATCCAGAACGCGTCATGAACCACACAAAGGCCAGTGTTTCCTTAATGATAGCTGGGTCAGCAGAGGGCCACCTTTTACCACCATACGTGGTATACAAAGCACAAAATTTATATAATACATGGGTTTCTCACGGGCCTAAAGGTGCAAGGTATAATCGTTCGGCATCAGGATGGTTCGATGGTACAATTTTTGAAGATTGGGTGCAATCCATCATCATTCCTTTCTTCGCTGATAAGCCAGGAAAAAAGCTGCTAATAGGTGATAATTTATCTTCACATTTATCGGTTGATATGATAAAACTTTGCAAAGAACAGCAAATTGATTTTATATTTTTACCAAGTAATTCAACACATATAACTCAACCTCTCGATGTAGCCTTTTTTAGGCCCATGAAAGCAGCCTGGCGGCAAATACTTCTTAAGTGGAAAAAAACAGATGGCAGCAATGAAACAAGTGTGCCAAAAGGTTGCTTCCCTAAATTACTGAAGAAATTAATGGTGGTAATACAAGAAAATGCCGAGTCTAATTTAAAAGCCGGTTTTAAAAAAACTGGCATCTATCCTTTAGACGCTACACAAGTGCTATCTCGAATACCAACACAATTGGACAATAGCACTGGACATAGGGAAAGCAGTGGATGAGTCGGTACTAACTTTGTTAAATGACATGCGATATGGTACTATGGAAGCAGTGATAGCCTAGCGGTTAGAACGTCCGCCTCCTAATCTGAGGTCGGGGGTTCGATCCCGGGCGCGCACCAATAACTTTTCAGTTATGTGCGTTTTAAGCAATTAAATATCACTTGCTTTAACGGTGAAGGAAAACATCGTGAGGAAACCTGCATGCCTGAGAGTTCTCCATGTTCGCAAAGGTGTGTGAAGTCTGCCAATCCGCATTGGGCCAGCGTGGCAGACTATGGCCTAAACCCTTCTCATTCTGAGAGGAGACCCGTACTCAGTAGTGGGGCGGAAATGGGTTGATCAGGTATGGTACTATGGGCGTAAAAGAATTAAAAAGAAAGCGCAATCTCGACGTGGTGGTAGGAAAGAGTGTTAGTGAATCTACTGAAGATTATGTAGACTCTGAAGTAACACCAGGTCCAAGTACATCAAGGTCACAAAGAAAAATGAAAAAGCTAGATAATACAGTGGAAAAAGAAAATCTATTACCTCGAGAAACTACAAGCTTAAACAAAATTAAAGGAAAAGGGATCGGTAAAAAGACAAAAAGGGAGGCAATCATGTTGATGGAGGTGTTATATGATATCAGAGAGGAAAATGTGGGCACAGGCAATGCATTTACAGACAGACGAAATGATAATATAGATGTCAATGACAGTGTTTTAGATAAGCCTGTATATTTTGACGATAAGTTGGATTATGTAGACTCCGAAGTAATACCAGGTCCGAGTACATCAAAACTGAACTCGGTTAATTTTTTTTAAATATGAACGCTAATATTTTCTTCTGTAGGTTCTAAGCAGAAACAATCTTCTTCAACTGTAGGCGCCACTAGTGTCTCCTGACTTTCGAACACTTTATTGTAAAACTAGTTGATGCCCGCAGCTTCGCCCGCGTGGATTGGTCAGATCCCCTGCAGCATCAGGATTGAGGAGTTGGAATCCAAATTTTTTATGAAACAATGTCGCAAAGTTCCTCTATCGATTAAAAAAGAAATGACGCAAATCGGTTCAGAAATCTCGGAGATTTCGGTGTACATAGGTAGAAAAACACAACTCCCTTTTTGAAAGTCGGTTAAAAAAGTAGCCTATGTTACACCGTGGTCAATCCTCTACTTGTCTGTGAAAATCCCGTCAAAATCGGTTCAGCCGTTCCAAAGATTAGCCTTTTCAAACAGACAGACAGACAGACAAAAATTTTAAAAACGTGTGATTCAGTGTTGGTGTCGTTCAAATAACCATATGAGCTTAATATGAGGTAGTTATTTCGAAATTACAGACAGACACTCCAATTTTATTTATTAGTATAGATTCCAGGTGTGGTGAATCTACCCACTTTGAGCCGAAATGTTTGGTTAGTAGTTTCTTGACATCTTGTAATTTGTTTTTATTTACAGGTACGCTATTGGACAAAGGTCCCGGATTGATCATGGAGATTTTTCTTCCGCGTTGACAGACATTTTCAAATTTGCCTAGGTCCGTTTTATAATTTAGCTCTCCACGGACAAGTATATTATTTCCTTCCTGTTTAGATCGTTTAAGTATAAACCTTTTACATTCTTTAAATGCAATCGACCAGGAAGTCGTCGGTTTCAATACCTTCTTAACGGCATCTCTCCAATCGTAGACGATACAGTCGACTCCAAATTTGACAACACTTGACGATTCCTTTATAATATTCGTAATTTCATCGGGATGTAATATGACATCCTTTTTCTTGAGTTTCTTTTCAATTACACCGAACTGACGATCAGCGGGCATAAAGGAATGACCAGTAACTGGGAATACCATTTCAATTCATTTGAATTTTGATTCGGTTCCTGTAAATGCATCTCAATGTTATATGTCCTCATCATGTTGTGTAAAATGAAAGTTGTTAATACCACTTTATCTACAAACTTTGGATGCAATTTAATATTTTTGTTGTAAATCGCAAATTTTTGATATAAAATTCCAAAAGCGTTTTCAACAACCCTTCTAGCTCGTGATAAGCGGTAATTATATTGCCGTTCAAGATCTGATAGTCTCCGTGTATTTGAACGAGGATATGGTCTTAATAAATATGTGTTCAATGGAAATAACTCGTCTCTCACAAATACATTGTGAGAGACGAGTTAAAGAAACACCCCAAAGTCAACACAAGAATTTATTTCAGCGGTAGGTAGGGTCGTAGGTTTTCGCGGGCCTCACTATAGTCTCTAAGGCTTGCAGTAGGCGGTACTTCCCTGCTATGCCGTGGGTGATGTCCCGGAGGTAGCGGGACCCGGCGAGATGGTCTTCGGGTGAGATGGAATGCGCGCTGGTTGGTACTCGGTTGCAGGCCGCCGCACTATGGAATATGGCCATACAACGCCATATCAAAAATCGTTTTCTCAATGTCGGAAATGGCATATTTTTTTAATTTTATTTATTAGTTAAAGAGTCAAACCAAACTATAGTGTAGTGCACTAGTTATGTAAAGTTTTTTTTTTACAAGACCACAAACTTTTTATTTTTACGGACGTCCTTGTTAGGGTGCTCCCTCACCGGGAGCATTCACGTGTACTGTAACATTATAGATTCGTCTTTGAGCATTACATTACATTAATACCTCCCTGACTGACGAGCATTCGCGTGTAATGTAATATATAGATTCGTCTTTGAGCATTAGAGCTGATTTACACAGGGTCAGTAACTGACTACAAATTCGAGGCAAGTCAGTGCTGACCCGAAAAAAACCCTGTGTAAACTGATTTGAAGTCAGTACAGTGGCTTGAAGTCAGCGCTGACTTGAATATTCGGACACGAATATTTTAAAGTCAGTTGGCGCCCCCCGCCACCCGCGCACCCCCGCGCCAGCCAAATAAACTCCGTGTAAACAGACAAGCCAGTGCGTGGTTAGTCACTGTCGCTGCGTTGTAGAGTGACCACGTTTTTTTCGCTGGCGATAAAAATGACGCGTAAGCTTAGCGAAGACGAAACCTTAAAATTGGTGCAATTATATGGCGAAAACGAGTGCCTTTGGGATATTAAATCCCTAAATTACCGCAATAAAGAAATGCGGTCAACAGCGTTGCAAAATATGGCTCAACAAATGCAAATCCAAGGGCTCACTTCTACTGAAGTAAAAAATAAAATTAAAGCCATAAGGGCTACATATTATTTAGAGCTCGACAAGATACAAAAATCCACCAGATCTGGCGCTAGTGGGGACGTATATGTCCCAAAAGTCAAGTGGTTTCAAGAACTGGACGGCTTTATAAAAAGGAAAACAATGGTAAGTATTTATTGTAACTTATTTATTTTATTTCCATCCTAGGTACCTATACAAAATTAATGAATTCTATCCAATTGCCATGGCACACGTCCAGCACTCATGAAGAAGTTCCTATATAGGTCTCTTTTTTCTTTAGCAGTCATGGAATGGTTGCCTCTTTGTTGTTCTGAAATGCTTGATAGTGGATTTATTTCCGATCTCCATGTTCCTTCTATTATTTGTCCATCATTGTCCTCTCTGTCTACACAAGTAGATGTTATGTAGGAACTTGAACGCTTTCGCAACCAATTATGCAGGGCACAGGCTGCACAGACAATGGCATCAACTGTGTCCACATGGGTTGGAATTGCTTTTTCGAACACTCGGAATCTAGAAACCAGTATACCAAAAGCATTTTCACTTATGCGCCTTGCACGCGACAACCTGTAGTTAAAGACTTTCTCGGCAGTACTTAGCTGCGTACCTGGATAGGGTTTTAGTAAATAATTCTTCAGTGGAAATGCTGCATCACCAACTATTACTCCATTTGTAGGAAGCAATCCATCTTCCAACCGACGATATAATGAGGAATTTTTGAAAACACCTCCATCAGAGGCGTTTCCATTCGCTCCAACGTCTATATATGAAAAACAATAGTCGTGGTCTACAAGTGCTAACAATACTGTACTATTGGTTTTTTTATAATTATAAAATTCACTTCCACTATTTGGAGGAGCTTTAATTATAATATGCTTCCCATCGAAATTCATCCATAACACGAAGGGAAATTCCACTTGGTATTGAAACCGCCTTCAATAATTTTCCATTCTTCCTCTCGTTCTGGAATCTGTAAACAAAAAAAAATAATTACAACCTAAATACGTATTATCATCAACTAATGATTTATTAAACATAACATTTTATTCTCATTAACAGGATAACTCAGGAACCAGCAACGATGACGCTGAGTTGGGTGAAGCTGAGGGTGTTGGTGACGGAGCTGAAAATGTATCAAGATCTACTGAAAATAATGATAATTCTACTGAAACGCCAACTCAAGCCATCCAGACGCCAGTTCGAAATTCTGTGATAGCTCCCAATCAACCTGGGCCTCCGCGATCAAAACGCTCCAAAATATCTCAGATGGCCGCCATGATAAAGGACTTAAAAAGTGTGTCAAATGATGTTAAAATGTCACCATCTGAAGAAGAGTCTGACGCTGATATTTTCGGTAAACATGTGGCGGCTCAACTAAAAAAACTGTCTGAAGAACAATCTGTTATTGCACAAGAAGAGATCCAAAAAATATTATCTAAAGCTAGATTGGCTAATATACAACAAAAGAAGTATACAGAAAATGCACACTCTTCATCCCCTAACTATATTATCCCTAGTCCGGCAGCAACTACAACAAGCAGCACAAGTAGCATGGGATTTTACTCCCTGGAGCCCAACCCAATGACTGCATCAAGCGACAACACCATAACATTTTACCCGCCAGAGGTTGCCGAGCCTGCAACAGCTCTTTAGGATTTCATCCTTCCGATCGATCAACGAACCCCACATTTGTAAACCCCAGGCAGGTTATTATTACGCCCTCAGGTTTGAATTACAACACCACGATCAACGAAGAAGCTGAAAGTGAAAATAACACTGCTGTTAACACGATTATGCGTGCTTATGAAAATTCTTAATACTATTTTGATGTTGTATTTCTTAATTTTCTAATAATTTAATAATAAAAATTTTCTTACCTTAATATGTGTTTTTAGTGCCGTATATATTGCCCAACACACTTCTGGTATTAGTTTAGAAATTGCTGGTTTTGAGACACGATAAAAGTGACTAAGGAACCGATAGTACATTCCTGAAGCCAAAAATGTCAGCGTTATTTCCAGTTTAATTTTGGCTGGTAAAGCATCTCTCATGAATGTATCATGTCGTTGAATAGAGCTCGATATCATTGACAGCAATTCGTCAAAATTCTGTGGTGACATCCTCATAGCCAGTTTGTACTCCGCAGGATCTTCAAATCGCAATTGCTTCAGCAACAAAGCAGAGCCACCAGTTTCGTTTCTATCGTCAATCCATTTTCTTACCCATTGTCGTTTATTTTTAGTTGTCTCATTTTCTACCATTTCTATTAACTCATTCAACAGCAAAATTGATAAATTTTTCAACAAATAATTAAATCGTCGTTTCAGTTGTTTTCGCGAATTCATTTTTCCCACTGACTTCACACACGTGTGCTCACCGTGAGAAACGCACCACTACTACTTTACTTCATGTAAACAGTTAAAGTCAGTCGCGGCGCCGACATTGGCGCTGCGACTGACTTTTCTACTGACCCTGTGTAAATCAGCTATAACATTACAATTCTACCTCCCTGACTGACGAGTATTTGCGTGTAATGTAATATTGATTCGACTTTGAGCATTTTCAGCATTTCATAGCAAGATGTCAGACGAAGCGGTCGTTGTGCTGAGTGCGGCAATATTAATTCGACATTGTTATTTACGTAAAAAAAAAAACACAGAAGAAACGATATTGGTGTCATGAATTATATCAAAACCGGCAAAATACAGGCGGTTTGGATATTTTAGAAAGAATCAACCGACCCATAAGTAAACTTAAAATGTTTTTAAGAATCTCTTCTTCGGATTTTGAACACTTAATAAATCTCATTGGACCATATGTTAAAAAAGAAGATACTAATTATAGACAAGCAATAACAGTGCAAGAAAGATTAGCTGTTACATTACGATTTTACGCATCTGGTGATTCTTATTCAAGTTTGCAGGTTACTTTTAGAATGTCCAATCAGATTATAAGTTGTATTATCAAAGAAGTGAGTGAAGCTATAATTGGATGTTTAAAAGAAAAAATACTGGTGAGTTTATTAATCTAGTTTATTAATCAATCAGATCTCCAAATTCACGCATAAACCCCTCACTTTCTTGGCTATTAATGCTGGCTTCAGGCGAAGAAAGTTGGGCGTCTGCAGTGGATGGAACTGCTGCTGGTGAGGGTGTACTTTGGAGGCCTGATGGTCCAGCATGGTTTGATTCATTACGCGAAAGTTGAGAATCAGGAGTCCAATATCCATGTTGCTGGTACATGTACTCATATTCACCGCGATCGGCACTAAACAAGATATTGGAAATGTGGTGCTGTACACAGGCCCTAGTATTATGAGAGTACGTCTTGAGTTTTTCAGTAATAAATTTCCCAAAAGTAGTGCATTCATCCGATTTAGCAGAAGTAAAGTCTTGCAAAATTTGGAAAGTCGAGTGCATTATATCATCACTTCCATCCACCTTCGCTTTTTTCCGTTGTGGTGCATCAGGATTTTCAGGTGGCTTGTCGCGAGTCTCCTGCAAGTCTTGTGTCCCAGGTTCACAAGGAATCTAAAACAAGGTTTTTTTTCAGTTACCTAGCATACCAGATGGTTGGCTAAATTTGGCTGAAAACTTCAATAACCAGTGGAATTTCCCTCATTGTGTCGGCGCTATAGATGGCAAACATGTAGTCCTGCAAGCCCCATACAGAAGTGGAAGCGATTACTATAATTTTAAAGGTTTTTTTAGTATAGTTCTATTTGCGGCTGTGGATTCAAATTACAATTTAATATACAGGGTTACTGGTAATATGTCGGCAATCTGTTAAGGGGGTGTAGGCGAAGTAATTTGCAACCAAATGACCCCTAATGACCCCTAGGCAAATGTCAACCATTTTCGAGTAATTTGACTTTTTGTGTTTTTTAGAAGAATTTGAGGTATGCAACTTTGAAAATTTATAAAAAAAAAACCAATGCATGAATTTTTTTATTATTATTATTATTTGCTTGCTAACACTTCAATACATAATAATCAACCATAAAATGATACATATCTTTAATAGTTTTTAAATCACAGCTACAAATCTGAACAAGTTTCATAATTTACACCAGGTGGTCTGACAAAAATGGTCGATTTATGTAAAAAATTACTGAAGAACTTTATCGGCAGAACACATGAAAAACATGTACAACTTCTCAGCTATCCAACGAGATACAATATGGTACCAGAAATTAGAAATTGGCCGAAAAAAATGCAATTATTGTGAAAAAAATGAAATCGTCTTAAGAATACGAAATAATATCTCAACGTCGAATTTTATGGTAATATTCTTATTTCTTATTTAGGATGAGTAATGAGTTATAATTAATCTTACAATTCATTTTCGAAGTATAAAACTCTAAAAATAACACTCTAAAAATAATGAGAGTTCCAAGAATGACATTTTTAATCCTTTGTGTGAACACGTCCACCAATCAGCGCTCTCGGATAAGAAGAGCTTAAAAACATTATCTAGTGACTGGATAGAAAAAACAAAGGCATAAATAGCCAGATTTGCCTAACATTTTTCAGAGAATAGGATAATAATTAAAACACTGGCAAGTACAATAACATTAGGTGAAGGGTGGGATCCTTAACTTATTTAATTGTATTGTATTTATAAATTCTTAGACTTAAAAGATAAGACATTTAAAATGTTTCATAATTTGCGCAAAACTGCAAAAATTTACAGTTTGGTTGTGCCACTCGTACTGTACAGATCATCTCTACCTAAGTTGGTACCTACATCATTGTGAATTTGGAAGTGAATTGACCTGGCTTTTTCTTATGGACTGTTTCTGGCATACTCTGTGATTTGGCTTGTGATTGGACTCTGATTTATTGCTCTCCCGACAATTTGGCGCGTCAAAAGGACTAATGGCTGCAGAAAGAACCCAGTACTCCAATGAGGAATACGCCAATATCCTTTTTTGTTATGGATATTGTGACGGCAATGCTTTGGCCGCTCGCCGTGAATATCTTCGCCGATTTCCTCCTCAGAGGAGGCCCAATTCCTTGGCCAGCAAGATGTCCAGACCTGACACCTATGGACTATTATGTCTGGGGACATAATATGAAGAACCTAGTGTACGATGTCTCACCAGTGCCATCAGTCGAAGAATTGAAAATTAGAATAATAAATGCAGTTAATTCAATAAGAACCAATTTGACAAGTAATGTAGTAAAATCTCAATTAAGAAAAAGAATGCGCCTGTGCATAAGAAATAGAGGGTCACATTTTGAAAATGAACTTTAGAATTTAGTTTAATGGCTTAGTGTAACTTATCTACGTAATTATTTTAAACTTCCTAAACGATTATTGTAATTTTTGATTGCAGACGATTACGTCTTTTTAACAATAATTGTATTTTTTTTCGGCCATTTTCTGATTTCTGGTACCATATTGTATCTCGTTGGGTAGCTGAGAAGTTGTACATGTTTTTCATGTGTTCTGCCGATAAAGTTCTTCAGTAATTTTTTACATAAATCGGCCATTTTTGTCAGACCACCTGGTGTAAATTATGAAACTTGTACAGATTTGTAGCTGTGATTTGAAAACTATTAAAGGTAAGTGTCATTTTATGGTTGATTATTATGTATTGAAGTGTTAGCAAGCAAATAATAATAATAATAAAAAAATTCATGCATTGGTTTTTTTTTTATAAATTTTCAAAGTTGCATACCTCAAATTCTTCTAAAAAACACAAAAAGTCAAATTACTCGAAAATGGTTGACATTTGCCTAGGGGTCATTAGGGGTCATTTGATTGCAAATTACTTCGCCCACACCCCCTTAACGGATTGCCGACATATTACCAGTAACCCTGTATATAAACTGTGGCTGTCAAGGGAGAATCTCTGATGGAGGAGTATTTAATAATTGTAATTTGTATACTAAAATGCAGAATAAATCTTTGAATCTACCACAGCCAAGAGCATTGCCGATGCGGAACAAAGAAATTCCTTATTATTTTATTGGGGATGAAGCTTTCGCATTATCAGAAAATATAATGAAAGTGTATTCAGGACATCATCGTAAAGGAACAAAGGAGAGAATTTATAATTACAGACTTTGTAGAGCACGGAGAGTAGTCGAAAATGTGTTTGGCATTATGTCAGCAGTTTTCAGAGTGTTGCGGAAACCCATGTTATTGCAACCAGAAAATGCTACTTTAGTAGTTAATGCCATAGCACACCTACATAACTTCTTACGAAGAAATCGGCAAAGTAGGGATTTGTACACACCTCCGGGATCTTTCGACAGGGACAATTTAGGAGTAATCACACCAGGATCTTGGAGGGCTGATACCGAAGAAAATACTGGTTTAATGGATTTGGATGAACAACAAGAAGCAGCACAAATAGTTCCTCAAGAGATACGTGAAGAAATTAGTAATTATTGTTCGCAAGAAGGAGCAGTACCATGGCAAAACGAATATGCTTAATGTTTATTAATGTCCTGCTTTATTTAGCCTTGATAGGTTAAAAAATATTTAAAACTTGTGTAAACAGATATTAAATGTAATATACATAATATACTAACTGAATCTGTTGTCTTCCGTGGTTCATATCTGTCCAGTATAAATGATAAAGCTGCATATGCGAACCAGGTACTAGTATATACTTCTTCTGCACCTGAAATATAGATTATGTAATATGTACTGAATTGAAAAATATTCTGACAAAATATAGGGTAAATCCGGGATAGATGCCGCAGCTGGATAGTTGCCCCATTTTCTAAAAACCTAACTTCGCAAAATCGCAACACAGCGTTAATAGTCTAAACCGAGAGCGCGTGCGCCCCATGCTCAGTGCCCCGCAGACCATCGCACGGGATTGATGTGTTTAGCTCGTGCGTGCGATTATCTCCGCGACGAACACGACGAATGCTTCAAAGTTTCAAACGTAAGTATTTACTGTTACGTATCTTTTTTATGTAGTAATAAATTCTGTTTTATTTTTTTATATACATATATTGGTTAATTAACTATATATCTACTTATTAATAATTACCCTTTTGTATTTAGTTAATTCAAAAAATAAAAGGGCATCTATCCATAACAAAAAGGATAGTCGCCCCAATTTTTTGCAGTATAGATGCCCTTAGGGGCATCTATCCCCCATAATACTATACATTATATGATAGCATATTTTTAAAATTACTTTTTTTTTATTTTGATATAATTCTTATTGCGTTTTCATATAGATCTCTACTGATGGTTTGTAATGTTCTTTGGGGCTGTATACCATCATAGTGTTGAAAATATATTTCAAGTATTATGTTGTTTAATGAATGTGTATTTTTGTTTGTTTCTACTAATCACAGTTGAACCATGCCACGAAGATATAAAAGAAAGGAAGGAGTACGACCTCGAATAGTTTCTTGGACTACAGAGGCATTACAAAACGCTTTTGATGAAATGGACAAGAATATCATGGGGATAAACAAAATATCCCGACAATTCGGAATTCCGTCCAGAACATTACGGAGACGTTATGCTGCTAAAAACAAAACAAAATTAACATTGGGTTAGTAAGTACATATATGAATGTAAGCGGGCACTTAAAAAGTGTAGATCGGTATTTTTTTCCTACACTGAATGTGTTAAAATATAGGTAGATATAGGAAGATAACAAATATAATATAAATAATAGTAGTTTGTTCCGCTTCTACTAAATAGATAATTTATTGCAGCCTATCTATTTTCTAAACATTTTCTTTAATTTTCATTTTAATTGCTTTAGGAAAACATCCTATCTTCGGTTTTGAAAATGAGAAGAGGCTAGTAAAGCATATTTTGAAGCTTGGAGAAGCAGGATTTCCTCCAGACAGACGATCCATACGAATGCTAGCCTACCAATTTGCCGAAAAGCTGAAGTTAAAACATAAATTTGACCATGAAAGCCAAAGGGCTGGAAATGAATGGTGCAAAAGTTTTATTGAACGAAATCCAGAGCTGGCTATCAGACAAGCTGAGGGTTTATCTGTGGCTAGAGCTAAAGGTCTTAGTAGAGAAGAAGTGAATAATTTTTATGAACTTTTGGCCAAAGTCATGATAGATAATGGCCTTTCAGATAAACCGGAAAGAATATTTAATATGGACGAATCAGGTATTCAGTTGAACAATAAACCCGGAAAAGTTATCGCCAAGAAAGGCGCAAAGGTCGTTAATTCAGTCACATCTGCGGAGAAAGGTGAAACCATGACAATAATTGCCTGTTGCAATGCGATTGGTAATTTTCTTCCACCGGCAGTCATAATAAAAGGTGTGAATAAAAAGACAGAATTTGAAGATGGACTTCCACCGGGCTCAAAAGTTTATATGAATAAAAAGTCCGCATATATTAATACTGAGATTTTTTATAAATGGCTAACGGAACACTTCATTCCCCTCAAACCGCAGGGTAAAGTTCTACTTATTTTAGATGGACACTCATCACATTCAACTGCACCAGACATGCTACAAGCTGCAGCTGACAACGACATAATTTTATTATGTTTGCCTAGTCACACAACTTCAGTTCTGCAGCCTTTAGACAGATCGGTATTTGGACCTCTGAAAACATATTTCAACCATGAAACTAATCAGTTCATGCGCATGCATCCAAACAAAAAGATCAGCCGTTACAATGCTGGAGCGCTTATACGCAATGCTTGGCTTCGCGCTACTACACCTGCAAACGCTCTTGGTGGCTTTAGAGGTAGCGGAATTTATCCACTTGATCCGAATGCTTTACCAGATACAACATTTATAATATCAGATATTGGGTTGAGCAGACAAAATGCGGGCGAATCTCGTGGACCTGATGAAGGTGATCCTCAAACATCAAGAATCCTGCCTCAGACGTCTTCTTTGTCATATCATCATCCAGAGCTGGACAATACAAGTGAAACTGTGGAACTATGTGTGCCTGTCGAAGCTGAAAGGAGAGCACAAACACCCCTACCACAGACGTCTTCATCGACATGTTGTCAACTTAATCCCGTTAATGAAAGAGAAAATATTACTGGATTAGACCAAAATAAGACACCACCGAATTCGATACTGGCTTCAGTCCATAGGGAATCTCCGAGTATTTTGATTGATCCTGAAGTTTTAGAAGATATAAGCATTGTTGATATTGGTGACGATACAATTGAACAGTTTCTAGCTGGCATAGAAGAAAAGGAAACGCCTTCAAAAATTCTGGTCCAAGCATCGCCAATACCTCAAATACCCTTGACTATGGCTAAGAGGACCAAGCAATCAGCAGATATTCTAAATTCAAAAGAAAAAATAAAAGAAAAGAAGAATATGGCTGAGAAGAAGAATAAACGAGTTAAACCTAAATTAGACAAAAGTAATAAGACTGAGACTACCAAAGAAAAACGAAAATTTAAGAGTACAAATAAAAAAACTAAAGAAGGTAGTGATAAAGAAAATGATACAACAGATAGTGATAGTGAAGAAACACCCACAACAACATACTATAAAACTAGAGGGAAAAAAACTCAAGGTTTGCCTGTAAAGAAAACAAAGAGGGATAACCAAGAAAGCCCAAAAGATACAGACGATAACTATTATTGCATAGAATGCTTTGATAGCTATCAACACACGAAGTCAAAATCTGATTGGATTCGGTGCATATCGTGCCAGAAGTGGCTGCACGAAATTTGTACACTTTTTAGAAATTATTGCTCAAGATGTGGCAAACTGAAAGCCCTTTCTAATTCGACCTAAACTAAGGACAACATTTAATTATGTTGATTTTTTAATTTCGTTAAATTTTGAAAATTTTAGATATTAGCTTTTTATTAAGAATTTTAAATATTATTTTTAATATTACCTTGCTTGTCTGCTTACGCACATTAAAATTTAGATTTTTTTTCTTAAAAAAATGTTAATAAGTTTAATTATTTTTAAGGATACCATTATAAAAATTACCTAAATAGTACAAATAAAACATATCAAAACTATGTATTATACTTATTTCAATCTATAGGGCGTCTATCCTACATCACAGGCATCTATCCTCCTCAGTATTTTCATAGTGAGGCATCTATACATATGGGTAGGCATCTATCCTCAAAAAAATGAGTTTTCAAAAATTCAATTTATGCAGAATCTGTTATTGTTAAATCAACAAAAACGAGTCGTATTGCTAGTACAAAGATCAAACTTTTAATATTCATGGAAATTCTTTATGAAAAACGTACAGTTTGAAAATTAGAAAGCCTTTTCAAAAAGTGGGGCAACTATCCCGGTTTTACCCTAGTATGGTGAAGGCACCTATAGTCCACTTGTTTAGGTATGTGGATGCCCAGTTTTGAAGTGTAATCAACATTGATCAAGATCATTTCTAATCAAGTTTGTTTACATTTTTTCTAAACAAATGGCCTATAGTGAAGGTATCATCAACAAACAAAACGTGCCCTAGGTGTTCGGGACAACGATGCAGGAGCAACTTAGAGCAGGACAGCCTGCTCCCTTTCTACAAGCAGCCATTAGAGCGAGACAGCCTGCTCCCTTTCTACAAGCAGCCATTAGAGCGAGACAGCCTGCTCCCTTTCTACAAGCAGCCATTAGAGCGGGACAACCTGCTCCCTTTCTACAGAAAAGCATGCCCGCGCGCATATTAAAGTTTTAATTAAATAAAAATATATTAAAATATGTAAATAAATAATATAATAGGATATAGATAGGCTTAGCGGATTATAAAATATGTAATTTTCTAGGTGATAGCCTTAATAGTTTAAGAATAATTTTATTGTAAAAATGCGCTACTACCAAATAAACGCATGACAAACCCCCTTGGTGGCAAAGCGGCTCTCTTTAAGGTAAGCACTCGGGCGCATAAAAACCCAGTGTGCGCGCCGCTCGAGGGTGGTTGCAATTTAACTTCGAAACAAGAAACATCAAGATAAGAAAACAAGAAAACAAGAAGAGAAGCCGCCAAGCCACCAAGGGAGGTCCTGAATTTCAAGATATATCAGTGGTTTCATTTTCCGGCAGTACTCGAGTCCTGAACCTAGGTACCTTCGGCCAGCATTTCGTCCGGGCACCTTCCATCTAATCTGCCTTTTTCAAGGCGGACCAGCCCGGCGAGCCCAGCCGTGAGGTACCCCTAACGTGTACGAACGGACATTAAGCGCCTCCGTTCCGGTAACCACTGCGGGGCCAGTCTTCTGACTGACCTACGCAATCTTTCCCTTTTTGCGAGCCCTTTTCAGGGCTCCGCCCGGTTACCAAACGGACTTCCGCGCCTGTCCAGTACACTAGGTACCCACGAGTCGTGTGGAATGTGACCTCTCCGCCACTCACACTCACCCCTTGCTTGTCACAGTTATTGTCATGACTAAAGTAGATGTAGGTACATAAATAAAATATGTTACCCACCTTTTCCGGTTCCTGAAGCACTTTTTTTCATTTTGCTCTTTTCTCTTCTAAGAGATGCTAAAAGGCTTGTGATTTTCTTTTGACATTCTTCTACGGTTATTCCAAATTGATCCGATAATTTCACCCAACCGTCTTGTTTTATTATTTTATTAAAGTGTTGAGGATGCTTAGGGTCCCATAATTCCCTGATTTCCCTATATTTTTCTATGAATAATAGAGTCTTCTCTTTGTCCCAAGCCATTACTTAAATTTAGAACTGTCCGTGACGCCAAAAAAATCTCCGAAGCGTCAGAAACACTTTATGACAACGTGCGTTCACTTCACTGTCACGTAGGCTACTGAGCGGGCGGGCGGGGGGCTAGGGGCAGTGAAGCCCCCCGCCCGCCCGCTGAAGCTGTGAAGCGCATTGATGTTACAAGTTGTATCAAGATAATACACATTGTATCATTACAAGGTGCGCATTGTAATGCTCGGTTCTCCTCCTTCACTGATGTATGCCCGTTTTGTATCATTACAAGGTGCGCATTGTAATGCTCGGTTCTCCTCCTTCACTGATGTAATGCTCAAATCTGTAACGTTACATTACACGCGAATGCTCCCGGTGAGGGAGCACCCTTAAGCCACTTCCAAAGTAATTTTAAAGTGAAAATTTGTAGGAATGTATGTAAAGTATTATACATATCTGAAAAGCTCATCTTTTGAAGTTTTTGAACAATCCATAAAATTATAATTTTATGTTAACGTTAACGTCAAAATAATCGTAGACTAAAATAAGGTGGAAAAAAAAGTATTTTGTAAGTTCATCGAGACTTTTGACAGTTACCCACGTCTCCCCACGCTTTACATTTTATGTTGATTTGTAGCCTAGTTACTCATAAGAAACATTTATTAAAATTAGCTGCGCATAATTGCGCCTTTCGGAGTAATCGGTAAAAATGTGAGAAAAGTCAGAAAACGGAAAACCGCTATCTATTGCGGTTTAGAATGTAGACTTTTTTAATCAATAATTTGCGGTAGTTTTTGTACTTTACTATCAATAATTTATTTATATTATGGCTTTTATCAGTTTTGCACACATTTTGCGTGTGACAATTTTAATTAGCAAGATGCACACTGCCCTTATTTTTCAAATTATATATAAAGAATTAATAGATTTATTACTATATGAGGCCATAAGATTTAAGAACCATAGTGGCCTAACTAACTTTTTTACAATAATGAGTTTATGATTTTTTCCAGCTAAAATTGAACATTTTGATAGAACCAGAGTGGCCTAAAAGTGATACAACGAATATTCACTAGATGACAGCATAATCACTGTTATGGTTTTTAGTCTGTGATCTAAATTTGAGGTGCCATACTGGCCTAAGTAAATAGGCCAATATGGTATAAGCCTGCTAAAACTTCACTGTCATGATGACATTAGTTAGGCTACTTTTGGCAATCTGTTGATAACAAATGTCATTATTTTCCCGCCCGTGCGTGCTTTATCTTTCAGTAAAATTATTTGTGAAAAGTAGCTATTTGACTGGAATATGGAAAACGATCAACAAGAAAGCTCAAACAATGTGGATAACGAACTTCGAGGTATGTATTACAATATTCCATTGTTTTGTATTGCAAT
The DNA here is from genome assembly GCF_905333055.1 of Maniola jurtina. Classification (NCBI taxonomy): domain Eukaryota; kingdom Metazoa; phylum Arthropoda; class Insecta; order Lepidoptera; family Nymphalidae; genus Maniola; species Maniola jurtina. The sequence continues at coordinate 3,882,241 of NC_060054.1, read as the reverse complement.
AATTATATGACGTGTTATTTGATAATAGTGTTCTAAGAGTTTTCATTGTTTACAGAAATCTTTGGGCCTGAATCAGAAGAAGACCCATTTCAAGACTCTGGTTCAGACTACCAGCCATCTGGACGTAATTCGACAGCATCTAGTACAGATCTAATTGATATTTTAGGTGACGAAAACCAATCTCCAAATAATATAACTTCTGAAATAACTCCAGTTCAAAGTAAACCTAGAAAAAGAGTGAGACAAACAAGCAAATGGAAGAAGAATGTGAGAAAGGAAAAGCGTTCAAGAGGTGAGGAGTATATTAATGTTAAAGGTGTTCTAGTGCCACCAAAACAAATTGATACTGCTTGTGAGTGTAATTGCCAACGAAAGTGTCATGAAAAGATTCTGCCTAGTCAGCAAATTATTCTGTTCAACAGCTTTTATGCTTTGGGAAATTATAACTTGCAGTCATCTTTCCTTTTTTCTTTAATTAAGGTGATGCCAAAAAAGACATGTCACACTGCTTCTGCTGTATCTAGGCGTTCAAATTCAAGGGTGTATCAGGTTCCTAATTGTGATGGCTTGCATGTAACTGTATGCAAAGAATTTTTTAAAAAGCTATTTGGTGTCAGTGATGGCAGATTGTCTAGAGTTTTAAAAAATAAATTAGCAATTCCCATACCTCCTACTGATCAAAGAGGAAATCATGTGCCTTCAAATAAAACTCCAGAGAACAAAATTCAAATTGTTAAAAACTTTATCAATAAATTTCCCAAATACGAGTCACATTATACTTTACACAAGAGCACAAACAGAATGTTTTTAGCACCTGACTTGGGCTTGCCTAAACTGATTGCTTTATACAAAGAAGAAACCCCACCTTCTGAACAAGTATCAAATTTCATGTTCAGAAAAGTTTTTAATGAGCAATTCAACCTATCTTTTCATGCACCAATTACGGATTCCTGTAAAAAATGTGATAATTTTAAAATAAAAATAGAAGCTGAAGAATCATCTGTCAAAAAGGATGAACTTAATTCTCAAAGGAAACTACATCTTTTAAAGGCTGAATCTGCAAGAAATAATTTTAAGATAGATAAGAATAGAGCTGCAGATGATTCTGATTTAACAGTTATAGTATTTGATCTCATGAAAACTTTACCTACTCCTGTTATTTCTACAGGAATTTGCTATTATAAAAGACAGCTTTGGACTTACTGCCTGGGAATTCATAATGCTCATAATGATGAAGTAACAATGTATGTGTGGAATGAAACTATAGCCTCAAGGGGTCCTCAGGAGATTGGTTCCTGTCTGTTGCGTTACATCAAAGAGAAAGTCAAGACTAAAAAGTTAATTATGTACTCAGACCAATGCGGTGGTCAAAATAGAAATATTAAAATGGCTACTCTTTGCCAGTATATTGTTGCCCATCCAGATTACACAGTAGATAACATAGACCATAAGTTCTATGTTAGTGGGCACTCATACTTAGCATGTGACCAAGATTTTGGATTGGTGGAGAAAAAGAAAAAGTTTTACAAAAATATTTACTTACCAGATGACTGGATTACTGTTATTAAGGCAGCTAGGGACAGGAACCCATTCAATGTTATAAAAATGACGAAAGATGACTTTATTTCAACAAAAAAACTGGAGAATAACATTACCAATAGGAAGGTAACTGCTGAAAAATCAAAGGTACAGTGGCTCAGCATTCAGTGGCTTTTGTTTAACAAAATGCATCCATTTATTCTTTTTTTTAAATATTCTAATAATGAAGATGTTTTATTTGAAAATGTTGATTTCAAGAAAAGGGTCTCTAAACATTGGACTGGTATTAAGCTGGATCCTTTATACCCTGATGGGAAACCCATCAGTACTGAGAAAAAAAAGGACTTATTAGATCTTTTGCCTTTTATACCTCCAGTGCATCACAGCTTTTATACCAGTATCAAAGATAATGTGTCAGTTAGAAATGACATAGATGTTGAGAATGACATTGATAGTGACTAGGAATACTTTTATTGTTAAGTGCACTTACTGTTATTGGTGTTTTTGTTTAAGTGTTTAATAAACAATTGGCCTAATAACCATTTTTTTCTAACTTATTTATAAAAACCTATTGCCAAAGTGGCCTATCTGTGTATAAAATGTTGAAAAATAGCAATAAAGCTATTTTCTAACTACTAAAATCATAAATTGGAACATTATTAAGTTAATTAAAATATAAAAGTAATAAAAAGTATGTATTTTGAAGAGTGATAGTTGATTAAAAAAATACTGTTTTTGTTTTCTATGGTACTCAAAAGGCTTGTCCATTGAATTAGGCCACTATGGTTCTCATGGCCTCATATAATAGTTATTTGTTCAACAAGATAGCAAAATTCATTTTTGCTGCGAGTGCCTAGTTTGAACCCCGAGCGGGCGAAGGATTCTATAATAGAATCACGAGGGTAGCGAGCGAAGTTAGAATCCTGAGTGTAGCGAGGGGTTCAAAGGTACAAGAAACAAAAGTTTTGCTATCGTGTGATACATACAACTTTTCACCTCGATAGCGAAAACACAAGTTCTAAGAAAATAATTATTTATTGAAACACACACACACACAAGATATTTTTATATTCATGTATATTTCATTTTTATATGATAAAACCAGTTTCTGAATAGGTCTGCACACTTTTAACAAGTTTCCAATCGTTAAATAATTCAAAGGCTTTCAAGTATTTTTCACGTGACTTTTCCGGAACAAAGTTTAATTCAGCATTAGACACTGATTCCTTTAATAACTGATGGTTTTAAATTATCACTCATTTTGTTATTTTTAAAACTTTTATAACAATTATCCACAAAGAAATTAGATGAGATTAGGTATGTTTTTATTAAGATTTAAGACCTCATAGACAATTTTTCTTTTGTTTTTCCGCCATGTTTTATTCCTTCTTAGAGCTAGTTCAGACATGGCGGATTCCGCGCGGATGCAAATCGCGCGGTTCTAAACGCAAGTGTTCAGACAGGCGCGGATGTACATGCGGAGTGCCGTTATTCGCATAGGGTGACAGTCCAATCATGGAAGTCGAAGAAGCAATATGTGTGTACTTGTTGCTCCGTAAAAAAGAAAGAAAGAAGAAACGGCAGTATTGGGTGCATCCAATATTACGCGATCGGTTTACTCATGGTCAGTTTCAGACTTTATATCCAAAATTAAGAAGTTTTGAACCAAAATTCTTCAATTATTTGAGAATGTCGATAAATTCATTTGATGAATTATTAGAAATGATGAGTAAACAAATTGAATCTAATGATACCCATATGAGGTCAAGCGTGTCCCCAGAAGAAAAACTCGTGATCACATTAAGGTAAGATATTTATTTTATACGTCAGAATATATATTTTGTACTATAGAAGACTGTGAATCGTCAGTGCTATTGCATGATAAAGGCGATGGAGACTCTCCTGGTACTATTGTAGAATATCCAGTGAAATATCCTTGTGGGTTTGAATATTGTTGGTTTTGCCAAAATACTGCATTAGGCGTGTTTTGCTGGCTCGTGATATGAATAGGCGATGGTAATTTCTGCCCTTTCTGTATTACCTGGAGCAATTCAATTTTAGTAGCCAATCGTTTATTTTCTGGAACTTTCTTTAACTCTTTATACAATGACATGCAAAAAAGTTTATCATCATCATCTTGCTTTGACATACTTTCTTGTATTTGTCTTTGTATTTTATCTCTTGATTCAATACTATTTTCTAATATGTTAGCCAATCGCTCTTCTGAAGTAATTTTAGTTTTCTTCCTTTTATTGGGTACCGGTTGTATTTCACGTGCATTTACAAAATTATCTAGCTTTTGGTCAATGTTCCGAATTTCTTCATTTTTGGCTTCATCTATGTTTGTGATAGTTTCTTTGTTTTCTATCGTCTTCTGAAGAAAAGAAAGCCGGTCGAAATACATGTATTTTGAACCTTTACATGCACCAGAACCAGAAGGAATTTATTTGCCTTTCTTGAATTCCTTATTATAAGCATCACGGATGTTCTTCCATTTTTTTTGTAATGATACACCTGGAACAGAAATCACTATCTTTAACAAATATAAATACAGTAGCGGTTAGGTAATTCAAGACACTCATTATGCTTTAACTAGCGGACCCGGCAGACTTTCAAAACGATACAGATTAATATTTTATTTTTCAGATATCTGGGTACTGGTTGTTCCTTTGGAGAACTACATTACAACTTTCGTCTTGGCAAATCTACAATCACAGGAATTGTCCGTGAAGTATGTGAAACTCTGTGGGAAAAAGTCACAAAAAACGTCATGCCTGAACCCAGCGAAGATATATGGAAGAAAATAGCTAAAGATTTTGAAAAATATGCAAATTTTCCCAATTGCATAGGCGCCATAGATGGCAAGCATATAAGGATTACAAAACCCAAAGATTCGGGTTCTTTGTATTATAATTACAAAACTTTTTTTTCCATAGTACTGTTGGCACTTTGTGATAGTAACTATTGTTTTACTTTCATAGATATCGGATCTTACGGAAAAAGTAGTGATTCTGCAATTTTTAAAAATTCAGCATTTTATAAAAGGTTAATAGAAAAGTCATTACACATACCAAAACCTAAACCAATATCTGAAACAGATCCTAAACCATTGCCATACGTCATAGTTGGCGATGAAGCGTTTGGTTTATCCGAAAATGTAATGCGACCCTATGCAGGTAAAGGGCTATCATATGAAAAAAAAATATTTAATTACAGGTTATCAAGAGCTCGACGTTTTATTGAATGCACTTTCGGAATTCTGGCAAACAAGTGGCGCATTTTTCATAGGCCTATAAACGTGAATATAGACTTTGCCGAAGACATAATAAAGGCCTGTTGCGTGCTACACAATTTTGTTAGAACTAGAGATGGTATACAGTATGAAGATACTTTACATACTGCGCCAATGAGTAATCTTATTACATTACATGCAGGAAGGGGTACACCATCATCATTAAACATTAGAGACAAATATGCTAATTACTTTGTGAATGAGGGTCGTGTAGAATGGCAAGACACGAAAATATGAAATTAAAATTGTTACAGTTCGCGCCAAATAACTAAACTCAAGATGGCGCGTCGCGTTGGTGGGTTGTACATATTACAGTTAATAGCTATACGTTACTGTGGTAACGTGATAGTTTTCCCGCGCTCGTTACGTACCGCCAAACAACGTTATACACATTTCAGTTATTTGGGGTGGACTGTCTATTACAAAACATGTAAACTACCCTGGTAAAATGTATAATTAAATGTCTACTGACCAAAAAGAACCTTCTTTTCCAAAGAATCCTCATTTTCTCCAAAAATCTCCACCAGCTCCTGCCAAGCTCCGTTTTTAATCGTTTTGTTAGAATATTCTGCACATTGGATGTTCCACAAAGCAGGTCTTTTTTCCACCTCATCGATGAATAGCTCGGTGTCGAAGCGATCCATTGTCACCGTCCGATACGCGCGGCTTCCGCGGAGCAACTGAACGCCCTCTAGGTACGTCAAGTAAATAAAACCGAGCGGCGACCGCGCGAATTCATTTTCTCGGTTGAGCCGCGCGGATTGTCAATCCGTGCGGACAGGTATGAACGATTTGTAAGGCGCTAATGTAATTAGGATCCGCGCGGTTCAACCGCGCGATTTGCATCCGCGCGGAATCCGCCATGTCTGAACTAGCTCTTAATCTGCGTTCGGAATTGTGTCAATCATAAAAAAAAATATTAATTAATTAATTTTAATTTTCTCTTAATTTTCATGTTGTGTTACAGAATTATAAAGTCTAAAACACATTTTAACAAAAAGTAAATATTTTGAATAATAAAATAGAGAGTTAAAAAAAAATGTCGAAATAAAATGTATGGGGTATGCAACATATCTATGGGTATGCAATATTATATACAACGTTTCCGAACGTTTCTTGTGACGACGAATTGAATAAATGCCAATCCAAAGCATTCTAAAAAAAAAAACACAACATAAGAATAATACATCTACGACCTACCAGGCTGCATGGTCTACGACCTTTGCCTTTCCTGAAGGGATCATCATAAAAAAAATATTTTTTCTCACGCCCGTGAGAAAAAGTATTTTTGCTCACTGGTTTGAGGTTTCACAAAACCAGTGAGCAAATCTCAATGTTGCTCACTGGTTTTAGGCAGCAAAGACGCCATGTTTGAGCTAGAGAGGTGAAAAAAATTTATCGTTGCAATTAAACAGACGTTTAATTGTTACAAACATTATATACTTACGGTTTTTGTTAACTTTTTTCAATGTCTACTTTCAAGTGTTCGAAACGTGAATTAATACTTTCATATATTGAAGGAGAAAAAACTTTTGAGGCGTTATCAATAATTTTAAAAGAAAATTATCATGTCTCTGATGACAACATATCGCACACTTAATCCAATACTGTCACTATCCAAAATTTTGCCAAATCGACTTTTTAATGCCATCTGTTGGGAAATGTGGAACTACGCGTAATTGCACTTACGCTAGTCTAAAAGTAACAGAAATAACCGTTAGATGGCAGTGGTCCGGTTCGTCACTAAACAAAATATTCCCCTCTCCTCAGTGGAACACTGACCTTCAACGAAAAAGTACGTGTCGCCAAGAACAAAATTTACGATTTTTGAGTGCAAAAGTGTCATTTTAGTGATTACACCGGTTTACCAGTAATATTTTTGGTAAGTAGTGCATTATTGTAATTGAAATAGTGACATTTTGTGTTTAAGTTCACATTTGCACTAAGTTTTTCTCTCATTTAGATCATTGGTTTGACGCCATAATGACACTTTCAGTTTAGTGTCAGTTTGTCTTTAAAATAATTAGTTATTTATCATTTGTTCGCTACAGCATAATCGTCACATTGCTTATTATGTCATTTTTGCTGTCATAATTTTCTTAAAAAACTATATTAAACTCATTAATAAAATACTTTATTTCATAAAGTGTCATTTTGTAGTCAGGATTATGGTAATAATTAACACAAAGTGTCTTTTTATCCTTTCTTATAAGGTCATACGATGATTTTTACCGACGGTTAACATTTAACATTGATCAATTATGTTAGGGATTACTGTCGGTACTATCACAAGCGCTAGAATCTACTCACCTTAAAGACATACTATTATTTATTATTACTATTGTACTATTATATAAGACTAGTATATATGCAGCTACAGAAATTTCTCTTTCATTGTCCTTCTTTTGTTCTTTTCGTAAAAAGTATAGTCAGACAGTCTGTTAATCATTATTAGCAATCACAGACGTCCGAGTATTTTTTGTAAAAAGGTTTACGTTTCTTCCGATTTTTTATTTTTATTTTAAGTACTATTGGTTTCATCTTTCTCGTTTTAATAGATATTGGTCCTCACAAAAAGGGGCGGTTCACAGATGTGGTCATCATGTTTGTCATCATTATGTGGCGATTTTGTTTTAAAAATGAGCAGATTCTAGCGCTCGTGATTGTACATACTAGAGTTAGCTTTCAAAATATTGTTTCGGACGATTCCATTATTTAAACTTTAGGTATTATTTTCTATATTTTAAAGTGTACACTACAAAAACTGATTTATGGCTTTCATGTTTTAAGGTGTGCAAAACAATGCAGCGGCGCGATATTTTACTGAAGCTCGCGCTTGAAAATAAAGAAAATGACCGTAGTGATGAAAAAACAAACTCACATCAACCAGTGTTTCATACTCTTACACCAGTAGAGCCGCTACAGATCTCGGTTCAAAACAATCAACAGTTACGTAGTTTAAGCAGCAGTAGTTCATCTTCTTCATGCAGCTCTTCCTCTTCAAGCAGTAATTCATCTTCATCTAGCATTGGGACACATAATATTTCAGATTCAATCCAGTCTAAGGAGTTCAATATTAGTACTGAGTATTTGACTCAAGCGGCCGAGAATCTACCGAGCACATCCAAATATTTGCAAAATAGTATGATTCCAGAATCTATTCCTATTCAATTACCTAGAGCAAGATCATTAAGTTCTTGTTCATCTAAATCAAAATCCTCTATAGCATCGTCAAGAGCAGGTGATTTTTCCCCAGATGATGATGACGCTGATTATGTCCCACCACTTAACCAAGCCTCACATGGAGAAAGCTCTAGCAGTGAGCCAGCTGATGTTAACGTTCCAGTCCGTATGGTTTCCCCCACAAAAAAAAACGTAAGGGTGTGATAAATGATAAGAAAAAAACCGCTAAGAAGTTACGTAATTCAGGAAAACAATACGTTTCACTATCCAAAACTAAGAGAGTTATTTCGGAAAGACGCATGGGCCCTCCTTGTACAGAACGATGTCGTTTAAGATGTTCAGAAAAAATTGATGAAGATCATAGAAATGCTATCTTCAAGCTATATTGGGAAATGGGCTGTATAACTCGACAGAGGGATTTTATATGTAAACATTTGACTATTGTTACACCAAAGTACAGTTACAAAAGGGAGAATAACAATCGTAAACCAAAGCATGCTTTCCATTTGACACTGGGAGAAAACAGAGTACGTGTTTGTAAAATATTTTTTAAAAATACTCTTGGGATAAATGATAGACCGATTAGAACTGTATTAGAGAAGATGTGTGATAGTGGTATTGTAGAGCCAGAGAAGAGGGGGAAACATGGGAACCAACACAAGGTTCTCGATGAAGTGGTACAGGGTATAAAAAATCATATTGATTCCATACCGCGTATCGAGAGTCACTACTTGAGGCAACAGACGAGTCGGGAGTTTATTGACGGTGGCAAAAATTTAATGGATTTATACAGGGATTACAAAAAAATGTGTGAAGACGAAGGAAAGCCAGCCGGTGAGCAACATACTTATCGGAAAATATTTAAACAAGATTATAATATAAGCTTTTTCATACCAAAAAAGGACATGTGCGAGTTTTGTGCTGCTTTTGAAAATATGGATGTACTTAAAAAGGAAGAAAATGAGCTAAAATATCTGGAACATCACACGGAAAAAGAATTCAGTCGAGTTGAAAAAAATGAGGATAAGCTAAAGGTTCAAGAAAATTACATAGTTGCATGCTATGATTTACAAGCAGTGCTACCTCTTCCGATGTGTAAGACTTCTGCTTTTTATTACAAATCAAAACTTAACGTTTGTAATTTCACCATCTGTGAGTTAAACAAAGACAAATGTAATTGTTACGTTTGGAGTGAAGTGGATAGCTTAAGAGGAGCGAATGAAATTGGTTCCTGTGTCTTAGAATTTATAAAAGAAAAAGCGCAAGCTGTCAATGACCCTAATTTAGAAATAGTTTTCTATTCAGACAATTGTTGTGGTCAACAGAAAAACCAATTTATGTTTTCTATGTACATGTATGCTCTGGCTAATTTTAGGATTAAGAGTATCACACATAAATTTTTGATATCAGGCCATACACAAAATGAGAACGATAACGTACACTCTGTTATAGAAAAAGAAGTTAGGAAGTTTTTGAAGTCATCACCAATTTATGTTCCTGAGCAATATATCACTTTAATAAAATCAGCCAAAAAACGAGGCAATACTTATAATGTTAAAGGAATGCTGTATTCCGATTTTTATGATTTAAAAAATTTAGCATATGAATGTGGCACCCATTTTAATAAAAATACACATGGGGACACAGTTAGACTTTCCGACATTAAAGTCATAAAATTTGTCAAGGAAAACCATGGAGAAATAAGAATACTTTACAAAAACTCCTTTACTGAAAACCAGTTTAATGAAATAGCCCTAAATCGACAATCTCGCTCTAGACGCAATGCAAACCGTCTGGGTTTTCCGTTAAAACAACTTAATAATACAAAATTAGAATTAACTACCAGAAAAAAGAATGACCTAAAATCCTTAATAGACAGCAATTTAATCCCACGGTATTATGCAGAATTGTTTTACAATGGTATTTTATAATTTTTTTCACTAAAATTTTCTATCCCAATAATGTTATTTGTTGAATTTTGTTTTTTTTTAAATATAATTTCGTACATTTCTAAAAAAATACTGGAGATAAGTCTGATTATTTTATAGTATGTACAATGATAATGGAGAAGATGGTTGTTGTTTTTTTTTTTTTGAATATTTTTTGTTTAACTAACAGAATTTTATGTTTGGTAAACGGATATTCTAGATTTATTTAAATAAATTTGTATCTGAACAAAATGTTTCTTTTTATTTTCTTGTGATAATCAATATATATATTTTATCACTGTAAAAGTAAATAAAACCATTTTTGGTAATAAAAAAATTGTTTTAACAGGGCTCTCTCCGTCAGTCGTTTCATACAATCGTAGTTCCAATTTCATTTGAATATTAAGCAACCAATGTCCATGAAATTTTGCAGACATATTCTAGAAACTAATATCTGTGTCTGTGGTGTTTTAGATTTTTCTAAAAATATGTAGTTTTAAAATTACAGGGGCTCAAAGATTTGTATGAAAATTTATAAGACCGCGTAACTTTGAAACCGAATATTTTAACAGAAATCTGGAAAACCACAGACATAGATATTAGTTTCTAGAATATGTCTGCAAAATTTCATGGACTTTGGTTGCTTAATATTCAAATGAAATTGGAACTACGATTGTATGAAACGAGTGACGGAGAGAACCCTCTTAAAGCTTTTTTTATTTATTTATTTTTATTGATTAATAAGTCCACAATGTCACTAAGACGAAATAAAGTAAAATAATGAAAGTCAAAGTGACACTTTAATATAAATAACGAAAAAATATAAATTATTTATAACTAAATCAATTCTTTTTTGTTTTTATATTTGAGATACAATATTTACCCATATTTTCTGTATCAAAGAATAACTAAATTGTGCATGAATTCTAACGTATCATTCATATTCACCCCACAAAAAACGTTTTTTGGCTCTACTGAAAAGTTAAGTTTTTTGGATAGTGACAGTATTGGATTAAGCGTGCGATATGCTTCATCATCAGTGATATTCAAAGACATGTTATTCCTGCTTTTAGTAAGCGATGGACGGAAACTTCACGGAAAAAGGATCGTTTTTTAATGAATAACAGTGATTGGTTGGACACGGAATATTCAGTAACTTTACCAATCTCCGGAGATATTACAATCGATTCCACACCATCTACTTCCTATGGAAAACGTGGACGACCGTGTGTAACTTATACAGACTCGTCGCAATCAGGTAAAAAAATAAAGAATTCTATGTTACTTCACACTAATATTATAAAGGACAAAGTTTGTGTGTGTGTGTGTGTGTGTGTGTGTGCGTGCGTGCGTGCGTGCGTGCGTGCGTGCGTGCGTGCGTGCGTGCGTGCGTGCCTGCGTCCGTGCGTGCGTGCGTGCGTGCGTGCGTGCGTGCGTGCGTGCGTGCGTGTGTGTGTTTGTTACTCCTTCACGCAAAAACTACTGAACGGATTGGGCTGAAATTTAGAATGGAGATAGATTATACCCTGGATTGGCACATAGGCTACTTTTTATCCCGGAAAATCAAAGAGTTCCCACGGGAATTTTAAAAACCTACATCCACGCGAACGAAGTCGCGGGCATCAGCTAGTAGATGTATATGCCGATGCCTGTTGGTCCTCGCGATCCTATGGCAATAACTACAAAGCACTATCGGGCGCCGCAGCAATCGTAGGTCGCAGGTTTGGTGAAGTATTGTATATAGGAATTAAAAACAAATACTGCCTAGTGTGTGCTAGAGCAGAGAAAAAACAACTTGCGACCCCAGAACACGTTTGCTTCAAAAATTACTCGGGTCCGTCTAGTGGTATGGAGTCTGAAATAATTTGTCACGGATTTGAAACATCAGTAGCGATGTACAACATTATATATGGCCGATTAATTGCTGATGGAGACTCTGCTATATACGCAAAAATCCTGGCGCGTAATCCGTACCCAAGTCATAGTGTACAAAAAATAGAATGCAGAAACCACATGCTCCGCAACATGTGCAACAAATTAAGAACTTTAACTAAAGACACGAAGTATGCATTATCTTACAGAAAAACACTGACAGAAGTAAAAATTATGAGTATCCGTAAGGTTGTTATTGCGTCAATACAAAAGTATAAATCTGAAAAAGATAACCCGGACGCAATAACAGGCTTTAGAAATGGAGTGAAAAACTCTATTAACCATGCTTTTGGTGACCATAGGAACTGTGAGTCCTATTACTGCTAGAAAGAAAAAGAGGCACAGAGCAATATGGAGATTAAAGATACTACGATTTGGTTTAGGATGCTGACGATATTGCAATCAGTTCTTGCTAAATCAAGAAGCATGCTTGAGGACGTGGATACAAATGTAGTAGAGCGCTTCAACAGTGTGATCGCGAAGGTTGTGGGAGGAAAGAGAATTAATTTCTCGCTTCGTCGGGGCTACCGTACCCGTTGTAATGCCAATAAAACCAAACCCATAATTATATTTAGTGACGGTTGTAGTGCCCAGAACCGTAATGTTACGCTTGCCAATGCTCTTCAACACTTTGCAATAACAAATCATGCTGAAGTTTACCAAAAGTATCTGGTCGTAGGCCATACGCAAATGGAATGCGATTCAGTTCACGCACGTATTGAGAGCAAGAAAAAAAACAAAGAACTTTTTGACCCCGCAGATTTTGTTAAACTTATTAAAGAAGCACGATCGGTGCAGCCATATGAAGTCCGATATTTGAATCATGAATTTTTCAAGAATTATTCAACCCTCAAATACTACAAATCTTTAAGACCGGGCGCTAAAGCTGGCGATCCTTGCGTTGTGGACATAAAAGCCTTAAAATATAGTCATTCAAAAATTAACTATAAACTAGATTTTGACGATGAGTGGAAATTGTTACCACAACGCATGAACCGCCAAAATTCATTTGATGTAGGGAAAATGTACAATGAAGCACTACCAATAACTAAAAGAAAATTCGATGATCTCAAGCAACTAATCCCGAGGGACTATCATGGGTTCTATGATAGTCTACGTCACGAATAATTGTTTTTTTAATCCTTAGAATCCAAGTTTTTATCATTAAATTTCATTCTTATTATCAGCGTTTTAATTCAGTAACCTCGTAACTCAAAGTTTGAGTTACTACTTTACTCAGTACTTGCTAAACAGCAAACTCGTATCTGCAAAATTAATCAAAAGTTGCATTCAAATCATTCATAATTATTTTATAACTACTTACAGAATGCATATTGATATTATACACATAATACATACTTCCAAATAACAACAGAAAACCTTAAAAAAATATTATACAGTTTTTGTGATTTCCCAAAACCTTACAAAATGCAGATACGAGGTTGAGAGAGTAAGGCGACGATATGAGACACGTATTTTTTTTATTTTTTCACAGACAAAATCAAAAAATAATGCAATTTTTTTACATTTTGTGCATGATTTTTAGTTCTTTTAACTTAGTTTAGCCAACACAAAACAGACAACTCACGTTTTTTACTGTAGTGATTGTGCTGATGATAATTTATATCCATCAACTTGTTGTAAACTAAAACCAGAGGTTCCCAAATGAATTCTGGTCTTAGAAGACCGCAACAAACAGTTTTGGATTTGCAATCATTCAGAACGAGACTCAGCAGCAAACCAGCCAGAGAATAGCTTAAGCTGGACCAAAGCTTAAGCAACACCATTTTTTTATTTGAAATTAACCCTTGAATAAAGACAATACAAATGCTTTAAAAAATCATTAGTATTTTTTGCTTGTACTAGAATGATTTTTTAAATACTGGATTTGACCAACCAAAACTTGACACAAAACATGATTGTATTTATAGACAAAACTAAAAATTATGCAGACCATTTTACGTTTTATGCATGATTTTTAGTTCTTTTTTCACTTATTTTAGTCAATCTGCAACAAACAACTCCTATTATTTCACTTTAACTAGATGATAGTGATAATTTATATTCATCACCTTGTAGTCAACTAAAAATTGCGAGGTTTCCAAATGCTGGTCTGAGATGACCCCAACAAACAAAATTTTAGATACACATAATGATTCAGAATGAGACTCAGAAGCATGCCAGTCAGAAAAGAGCTTAGCTTATGCCCAACCAGTTTTTATTAGAAATTGGTCATAGCTGGAAATTGTTGATTCTGTAACATGTTCTTCAAACAAAATAAGAGTAGCCAACTATTTGGCTGAGTAAAAAACACATGTTATCGGACTGAACTGGATAACATCCCCACATTGGCCTGCGTTTTCCCCCTGCAGGTGAAAATGGAGAACTACAGTTCCTCTAAACAACTATAGGCAGTAGGCACAAGTAGGGACTTATTCCTGCTAACTATTTTGTTAGAAAAAAAAGGGGAAAAAATTAAAAAAAAAAGACAATAGCAGGAGTAGCTATAGAAAGGAACAGATCAAGGTAATGAAGACCCAATGTTGTCTAGTATCTTAGAATGCAAAGGTTAACATGGAGAAAATTGTATAATTCTGTTCCATTAGAAAAATCACACATTTGTATGTATTAAAAAAATATTACTAAAAACGTCTCCGACACTACATCAGGGGAAGCAGCCGATCAAAAAAATGATTTAAAAAAAAACACCTACAGGCTCCATCACTAATGTATTTGTACAATAATTTGTTTGAGTGTTTTTAAATGAACTGGAATAAAGACAAGCTATTTTCTACTCTTTTAACTATTTTATCAAAGATTTGTATGTTAGAATTTCCTGACTGGATGTGTTTGGTTCTTATTCGGTTTTTGATATTATTTATTATTGTACGTTTCACTTTTTTAATTTTAGTATCTGATTTATTTTATTTTTTTGTATAAGCATTTTAAGAACAGCATGTTAAACTAACACACTATTTGTACGCCGCTACGGCTAATGTGTTTTGTACTATTATAATAATTTAACCTTTTTTTTAACACACATTATTCAAATAAAGAATTTATTTATTTATTTAAATGATTATGTTCGACTGATCAAATGCAAGATGCAAGAAAAAAATGTTGAACCAACGCCGGCCAGCCAAAGAAAAGTGTTACAAGTTACAACTCATCAGCAACAACACAGTACAATACCTCAACGAACCACGACCCAAACAAAATGTAGTGATCAAAACGCTATTTAATTACGAAACAAGTAATTTCATAACTAAAAGACACTAAAAAATACAAAAAAAAACCACAGGAAAGATCACCAACGTCGGTCGCCATAGCCATAGAAAACAAGATTCAAGAAAGCACAGACCAATAACGCAAGAATGGAAATGGCGATTGACTTTTCTTTTGACGCTTGTTTTACGTATAGCAGTGTTGCCAGTGGCAGATAGTCAATTGTAACACGAGACATCTCAAAATGTAACATTTTCACGAGAAAAGTAACATTTCCTTATTTTTCGTGGAAAATAAAAGTAATAAGGTGCACAGGTTAATATGGCATTTTATTATACAAAAATTTAAACAGTTTTCTTGTCCCATTAGTTAAGCTTAAAAAGAATCGTAATAATAATTGTTGATTGAATAAATTGACTGCTGATCCTGAAAAAGAAAAACAAATCAATAACTATGTAAAATAATAATATAACAACGGATTTAGAAATGTCTTTGAATAGCTATAACTTATTTTGTTAATCAATTTATAATACAAGTGTAAATTAAAAATTTATATCACCCTAACAAGACGAAGGTTACATTAACTAGAAAAGAGCTGATAACTTTCAAACGGCTGAACCGATTTTCTTTGATTATAGCTAAGAACACTCTCCATCAAGCCACCTTTCAAACAAAAAAACTAAATTAAAATCGGTTCATTAGTTTGAGAGCTACGATGCCATACACAGATACACACGTCAAACTTATAACACCCCTCTTTTTGGATCGGGGGTTAAAAAGATTAAAATCGTCTTATATCGGGCGATCTGGCAACACAGGACTGTTTGAGAGGCTACGCACTAGGTGGACTTTGTCTGTGTAGCGTTTGATGGCGCGCGTGTGGTGCCTTTTTGGAGCGTTTTTTTTTTGTTAAAAGTGGCTGGTTTTTGTGTTTCACTGGCGTTTTTGGTGCTAGAACCATGCTGGAACTAACTGGGAAGCGCTCTAAAGGGGCGCCGTGCGTATGTCGGCGAGCGCCGGCACAGACGAAGTCCTTACTTATATAGTTTCCCTAACTTGAAAATATCTACAAACTTGACATTGGCTAATCTTTGTAAAGCCAGACGAGAGAATAAAAAAAAACGCACTAGGTAGGTACGCAGTGAAGAAAATTACGCGGGAATTTCAAATTCGTTTTGTTAACTGAACAATACTAGGTAGGTACCTAACTACTTACCTTGGTCTCAGCAAAGAGATCGATAGATTCGATAGCAAAACTCAAATTTTAGGTTACGCCGGCCGGTATCTACTCAGCTCGCTCTCATTCCTGTAAAGAAAACCGAAGTTACCTACAACAATAACTAAGTAGTAAATAGCTAAATGAACTTCTGGAAACTATAAATGTGACTTAATAATAAGATGACAGTCAATACAAAAACAAACTGCTTTCAGTTGCAAATACTATGACTTTGTTTTTGCATTACTGATTCCCTAATTAGTTAACTACTTACTTATTTACTTAAAACTACATTGTATACAACATTTACTTACCAAGCAAGTAGTGTTAGCAACACATATACACAGTCGATAAGGATAACGAACAAACCAATCACTTTCGAATTTTGACGAAATAAAGATATAATTTTTTTTTGTACTTAGATGTAGATACCTAACTACAATATCACTACCCCGCAACGAATAACTTTTTTTTTTCTCTCGTCTGGCTTTACACTGATTAGCCAATGTCAAGTTTGTAGTTATTTACAAGTTAGGAAAACTATATGTATAAGAATGGACTTCGTCTGTACCGGCACCCGCCGACATACACGCGGCGCCCCTTTAGAGTGCTTCCCAGTCAGTTCCTTGGTCAGTTCCACCACCAATAAACACTAGCAGAACACAAAAACCGGCCACTTCTAACAAAAAAACACTCCAAAAAGTCACAACACGCGCGCCAGCAAACGCCACCACAGACGAAGTCCACGAATAACTATTAGCCAAAACCAAAGACCTTACACTTAAGGTCTTTGGCCAAAACAAAGTTGAATCACAGAGAAAAACAAACAAAACACTTTTTTAATCACAGAGTAATTACAAAACAAAGTGAACTTAGACCAATAACTTAGAGAAAGTGAAATTAACTAACACGAAAACTGTTTTGGATGCGTTCCGTTTCACGATTATTTTTGGTTTGCTGGGAAAAATTTGAATATTTTTATGAAGTAATAAAAGTAACGTAAAGTAACATTTTGAGTCGTGTAACATGGAGGAAACATGAGGGGGTCAAAAGTAACGTAAAATGTTACAAAAGTAACATTCTGGCAACGCTGACGTATAGTCTAGGGGGGGGGGGGACTTCGTCTGTGTTGGTGTTAGCCAGCGGGCGTGCTCTGCCTTTTTGGAGTGTTTTTTTTTTTGTTAAAACTGACTGGAAAGCGCTCTAAGGGGGTGCCGTGCGTATGTCGGCGAGCGCCGGCACAGACGGGGTCCATACTTGTATAGTATAACTAACTTGTTACAAATAACTACAAACTTGACATTGGCTAATCTTTGTAAAGCCAGACGAGAGAGCAAAAAAAGTCTATGGCGAGAATGAAGCGACGGCCGACGACCGTGTTTACTCTATGGCCCTCATAGGTACAAAATGTCGTTGTATCGATGTATTGACTATTGATATTTTGTATTCGATACGTCGATATTTTTTTGGCGATTATTAATATTTTGATGTATCGGTATGCGGTATGTAAATACAAATACGATATTTTTTACAATGTAACTTTGTCGCCACTCATAAATTACCCAAAAATTCGTATTATTCCGTATTTAGGGCGCTGTGTTTATTTTGTTGTGATTATTTATAAAATATCGATTAAGGAATCCATGTTATGAATTTATTATGGGTAGTTCTCATTGACAGGTGTCTGTGGATATCGATTTTAAAATTTTCCATAGACAATAAGAAAACTTTTTATTATAAAAAAAGTGTTATTGCATTGGGTTCTAGCGTATTGGGTTCGAACTATATAAAAGGTCTTATTTTAACGAAAAGATCGCAAAATATAATCTACTTGAAAACTGGAATATTTAAATTATCAAATTGGAATATGAAGTCTTTACTTAACATTTTTAACTAAGTTTCGTTTGTTGTGGGCTCTTTTCAGACCTAGTTAGGCGCGTTTGAAACCCTCGTAGCTTTAGTTAAAGTTTACGTAATCAATTATCACCACTATATCATCTTACAAATCTAACAAATAACATTAATTAAGACTATCAAAAGGCGTACAATAGTACCTAACTACTTTGAATAAATGATTTTTTGGTTTTAACCATGGGGTTTCATGCCTCCAAAAGTAACAAGAAATTATTAAAATTTGTTACCATTGAAGTTCTAGTATAATATTGAGCAGAGTAAAGTGCAGTGGATTACGAGCACATCAGTACATTTTATAGCCATCTATAATTACCAGGAATAATAAATAAACTTTAGTACGATTACTAATTACGACTTTTATTTATTCCATTTTTATGACAACAACTAGGTATAATATTAATATCGTCATACAAAATGTCACTACTCGTAAAGTCTTCTATGAACTGCAAAAAATATCTATATCACTCCCCCTCACGATGACCTTGGGGTCTGAGTGACTCCAATCATTCTTATGAGTTTCGTCAACCTTGGCTGTGGTAATGCTTTGGTTAAAAGGTCTGCCTCCATATTTTCTGTGTCCTTATAGCGTAAGGCAATTAACTTTTTCTGGACACAATCCCTTATAAAATGTTCCTTTATGCTAATGTGTTTTGACCTTTTGCCAGTCATCAAATTGTTGGCTAACATCTGTGCAGCCAAATTATCATTATATATTGGAACGATTTGTTGACATACTCCAAGATCTTCCAACAGATACTTTAAATGTAGAGCTTCCTTCGTGGCTTTTGTCATCGCCATATATTCGTCTTCTGCTGTCGACAAAGCCACCATTCTTTGCTTCTTTGTCGCATAGCTGATTAGGCCACCGCCTTATTTAAAAATATAACCCGTATAAGAACGACGCGACGGTCAAGGGTACATGCCGCCCAGTCCGCGTCAGCCATGCCTGTTAATGCCATTCCTGTCTTTTTATATAATAAATAAACTTTAGTACGATTACTAATTGCGACTTTTATTTATTCCATTTTTATGACAACAACTATAATATTAAAATGTCACTACTCGTAAAGTCTTCTATGAACTGCAAAAAATATCTATATCAGAAGTTCTGGTTGTATTGTTCTATTTATTATTTTTATGACACCTCTTTGTCAACTTATTATTTATGTCAATAAGTTGAATTGAATTTTAGTGACATATTAAGGATTTTACTACAAGGATTATAGTTAGTAGCGAGAATACGAGAAAATATTATTTAATTTTTTCAAATTGCATGGTAATAAACTATGGCTTTTGCGCCGGAATTGAGGACTCACGCACAAAAAGTTTGCACTCTTTACAAAAAAGCAATGAGACAAATCGAGAGCTACTATGTAGCAAGGTATGGTATAACACATCGATGGGTATAACATGTAGGTGATTCATTGGAGGCTTCGGCCGTGGCTACTTACCACTCTACTGGCAAATTCATACCACTAAGCGTTTTAGCATTCTATAAGGCTACAATGATATTGCACCATGACATGTTATTATGTTCATAATATTACTTGATATAAAATTCGTGCTCGGTGATAAGTAGAACAGAAGATATAAAACGTACAAGAATAAAGAGATATCGCTCTACAAACATAGTCAAGTGTCGTAGTTTTAAGTTTTTACATATTATCTAAGTAGGTACGTAAGGGACGTAAC
The DNA here is from genome assembly GCF_905333055.1 of Maniola jurtina. Lineage (NCBI taxonomy): Eukaryota > Metazoa > Arthropoda > Insecta > Lepidoptera > Nymphalidae > Maniola > Maniola jurtina. Next base: position 3,862,320 of record NC_060054.1, on the reverse strand, counting down.
TTTACCTATCTACTTTTTTTATATTTGTATTATCATTGGATGGTTGTATAATATGCGTGTTCTTAAACCTAGTAACTAGCTATCGAAGTGTGGATTTTAGCATACCCATAGTATGAATGTCATTATACCGTCATGATACTGGAAGTAACTGTGTTTATTGATTGATTGTGCTAGATCAGTAACCGCCATAGGAGATCTGAATTGAACGCTTGGGCCTAGTTATTGTCCCTACAATTCGATAATAGTCTAATACTCGAATTCATACTCTATAAAAGACATCTGGAACCCCACATATTTTAAACTAAAGACACCTATCCATACTAATAATAATATAGATGCGAAAGTGTGTCTGTCTGTCTGTCTATCTGTCTGTCTGTCTGCTACCTTTTCACGGCCTAACAGTTTAATCGATTCTGACGAAATTTGGTATAGGTTTAGCTCAATAATATCCCGGGGACGGACATAAGCTACTTTTTATCTCGGAAAATCAAAAAGTTCCCACGGGATCTATAAAAATCTAAATCGAAGTCGCGAGCATCCTCTACTTCACTTTCTTTCATTAATCATATAATCATGACGCTCAAACATTTCTCATACTATGCAGAGAGAAATTCCGTGTATGTCTTAATACGAGCTACTTCATTATAACTTTGTAGATTTGTCGTAAGGTACCACCAGGTGATACTGAGGTCACGCTTTGACAAGAATAAGTGCGAAAAGGACCCCAAAGAACAACGTCGGCTGTACTGGGTTGGAGAGCATGAATTGTTTGACAAGACCCATCCCATTCCTATTGCCAAATGTAATTTTATTTAATTATACCTGTATGTATATCTACCATTTACATTCTTTTTTGCATAAGGAAGGTTGTATTTGTATCAAACTGACTTTTGTTATAAAAACTAAGAGCCGATTCACACGCGCGCACGTACACGTGACCACGCGCTTGTGAGGCGCGTGAATAGACATGACAGCACGCATTACGTCTACGAGAACGTTCACGTCACGCAAGCGGTATGCCATATTTCATACAGTTCCATACATTACAACGTCATGGTACGCGCTACGTCTACGCTTACGTGCTGCATACGCATTTGGTGTGTCCCAGCTTTTAAACGTCTAATTCACAGCCTATCTTGTTGTACGTGTGGCAAGCTGTATTTTAGCACTCAACTGACTTTTATTATCAAACTTTATTTCCACTAATTTCTTAAACTGAACCTTTTCAAGTAAAGATTTTTTTTAAACCTATGAGAATGATACTGCCATTTGAGCAATTAAAATTCCATAAGCTTGCTTTGTCGTATTCATCGATGTATATGGATGGGCCCTTGGAAGATAAAAAACGCGCTCAAAAAGTCAAGAGAAATCGCAAAAGTCTCTTGACTTTGTCAATGAAGATGACGTAAGATTCAAGCTTATTTTTGCGGACGGAATTGTATGGGATAGGCTAATCCATATACATCGATGGTCGTATTAGTTTACAAATAGCGAAAAGCCAAATTAAATTTGAATTTCGCGGGCAGACCGGTCTTATGCATCTTAATAATTGTTTTTTTTTTGTATGTGCAGTCACTCATTCTACCGGCATAGCTGGAGGGCCCGCGTTCGAACGTGTAGTGCAGCCCCCGGACTGGGTGCTGGACTACTGGCACCCGCTGGAGAAGGCGCAGTACCCACAGTACTTCCGTTGTCGCGAGGCGCGCAAGTGCGAATACATACGTCACTGGCAAAATGGCACGCTCATGTAAACCGACGACCACATGAATAATAAAGTACTTATGTTTTATGTATTGGTTGTTTGATTTTATTTAGCTTACTTCTAGATCCTTCCTTTATTCGAGTTTCGCTTTGGTCCGGTTTTTTTTACAAATAATGCATGTGTATTGTGTGGTTGATGTTTATTTATTATGAATAATAGCGAGAATGCCCGCGACTTCGTCCGCGTGTATTTAGGTTTTTAAAGATCCTGTGGGAACTGTTTGATTTCCCGGGATCAAAAGTTGCCTATGTCCGTCCCCGGGATATAAGCTACGCCTGTACCAAATTTTGTCAGAATCGGTTAAACTGTTGGGCCGTAAAAAGGTAGCAGATAGACAGACAGACAGACACACTTTCGCATTTATAATATTATTGTATGTATTATATTATTATTAATTATCTTACAATATTCTAGCGACCTACCCCGACTTCGCACGGGTAGCTTATTACAATTTTCGTAGGGATCTGTAATGTTAAAAATAAAATACCGTCTATTACACACAGAATAATGTAGCTTTCAGTGCTGAAAAAATTTTCAAAATTGGTTCAATAGTTCCAGAGATCACTCCCTATACACAAACTTACAAACTTTACCACTTTAAAATATTATTTTACATTCAAAATATATTAAAAGTAAGAATCCAGAGCCGCCAGCCGTGAGGCAAGTTAAAATATATATTGTCTATGGTGCTGTATCTTTGACTCAGCCAATAATCGATTTAAAAATCGATTCTTTTTTTTTAATATTTTTAATCGAATATGGCTGAACGATTGACCAAACGAGACAGATAACATGTACAAAGTTCAGCAGGTTCAAAAAGCAAGAATCTAACGCCAATGGTATAAAAAATGTATCATCTGTGGTGCATATTGTTTCAAAAAGGCGGCAATTCAAATATTAGTCTAAATTAATTAAGGTAGGTAATGGGTTACTTGCCAAATTTCATGATTCTAGGTCAACGGAAAGTACCCTATAGGTTTTCTTGACAGACACGACCGACGGACGGATAGACAGACAGACAGACTACAAAATGATCCTACAAGGGTTCCGTTTTTCCAATTTTATTCTTACTATATATAAACGATCTTCCTGAGGTAACACAACACCAAACCATCCTATTCGCTGACGATACCACTGTTTTAATCAAATGTACTAACGAAAAAACATTTAATTCAGACATCAACCTAACTATCAATCAGATCATAGACTGGCTAGATAAAAATAATTTAAAACTTAATGTAGATAAAACAAAAATTGTGGCATTCAAAAGCGTTCAAGCTAAAGATATTCCTCTTCATATTCATTACAATAACAGTGTCATATGTGAAGTGGAATCAACCAAATTTCTAGGGATTGAACTTGATAAACACTGCAACTGGAAAAATCACATTGACATTGTATGTAGTAGAATCAATAAGTTTGTGTTCGCTTTAAAAAAATTAAGGAAGATAGCCACTAGAGACGCTGTTTTGAGTGCGTATCACGGTTACGTATCATCTGTACTTAATTACGGTCTGATAATTTGGGGTAACTCAGTTGACATAGACAGAGCATTCAAAGTACAAAAAAAATGTATACGGGCAATATGCGGAGCTCACTATTTGGATAGTTGCAAACCTCTTTTTAAATCCCTTAATATACTCCCTCTACCTTGTATGTATATAAAAGAAATGTGCATATTTGTAAAAAATAACCCTGATCTCTTCACCAGACATGGAGATGCACTTGGAAAAGCAACGAGACACAAAGACAGATTGATATACCCTGATATAAAATTATGCTTATTCCAAAATAATTCGTATTGCATGGCAATAAGCATATTTAATCAGCTTCCTTCCCACGTCAAAGTTATGCCATTAACTACATTAAAATCATTTTTAAATAAGTGGCTATTAGAGAAATGCTTCTATTCGATTAAGGAATACTTGAATCCTTATAAATAATAGCACCTATGATTTTTCGATATCTCTAGTTTTTATTTTTATTTTGTTTGTCTAATTATTTTTAAAATATGTGTAAAAAACAAAATATATTCTGACATTAAGCACTACCTAACAGACAAGCATATTTTGAGTTGTTAATAATAATTGATATATTTTTTATGGTTTTTATAATGTTGACATTTTTTGATCTTTATTTAACTATTATTTTATACTTTGCTTGTGTAAAGTCTATGTATGTCTTTCTTTACTTAATATTTTAGTCTTGACTTTATTTGTATTTAATTTAATTGAATTTAAGATAATATTCAAACACCAGTTATAGTGGTAAAATGTATAAGGCTCATCAGACATTATTCCAACATATTGTACCTACATTTTATTGAATAAATCATTGAATTTGAATTTGAATTTGAATTTGAGGTACGGAACCCTAAAAATCTGAGAGACACGTGCTCAGTAGTGGGCCGGTGATGGGATGATGAAGATGAAATAAAAAACTAGGACTTTGTCTGTGTTGGTGTTAGCTGGCGGGCGTGCTCTGCCTTTTTGGAGTGTTTTTTTTTGTTAAAACTGACTGGAAAGCGCTCTAAGGGGATGCCGCGCGTGTGTCGGCGAGCGCCGGCACAGAGGGGGCCATACTTGTATAGTTTAACTAACTTGTTACAAATAACTACAAACTTGACATTGCCTAATCTTTGTAACGCCAGACGAGAGAGAAAAAAAAACTATAGTATAATGATTATATCTTTTATTTTTAATTTCACCTAACAGATAGTAATATTTTGTTACAAAACGCAAAGGAAGCGAACTGGAGTCTGACAAACTCAAAACATTATATAAAACATAACAAAAACTTATATTTCATAACTTGTATAATGTATATTGTATAACATAACACAAAATGATATATTTTAGTTCCTTATAAAAAGAAATATCAAATAATAAAATCGTACAAATCAAATTTCATATAATTTGGAAGAACAAAATATTGGGTTACTTCATTTTACATTTTGAAAAGCATCCTTATATATTTTTCAGTCAAAAATAAATTTTACAAAAAAAAAATGTGTAATATTACAAAAAAATTCAGTCCCTGCATTGTAAAACTTTTATACTATATTGCACTATTGGTTAAAATTCAACCAATTATGAATTTCCAACTTAATCCAAAATTAAAATCGATCTTGGAGACCCCAAAATCAAGTTTTACAATAAAGGGACTGTATATTACAAAATATTACATAAAAAAAAGGCTGAGGCTATAGAAGATACTGTGACTTTGCTCATACTTACAGTTGAAGAACGAGACAGAGTTATATTTCTGGCATGAATCTGTCTCGTTTCAACTACATGTTACTACTATGTCAAAGCACGCTCTATAGACTATTTTAACCCCCGACCCAAAAAGAAGGGTGTTATAAGGTTGACGTGTGTATCTGTGTATCTGTCTGTGGCATCGTAGCTCCTCAACGAATGAACCGATTTTAATTTAGTTTTTTTTTTGTTTGAAAGGTGGCTTGATTGAGAGTGTACTTAGCTATAATCGAAGATAAATCGGTTTTTATATAGACAAGTTAACATACACCCAATACCGAATCCAACTAGGAGTCTATAAGTTATAATACAAGAAAATGTATGGAGGTTCACACTGCGGCGCGCGCATAGAATAGTCATCCTTTGTGTGACGTTCTCCATACAGTTCCTTGCATTCAAATTAGAACACACGTACGCGCGCGTTTAGTATGACGACGTACAGAGCAGATTCCGTCGCACTTTGTGTGGGTCTAAGTCTTAATACAGTTTGATAGGTCAGTACTCAGAATGCCTCTTTGCTTAAGCTGGTTTTCTTCTCACGCTGATCGTCGGTGCTGATGATCAGCGCGTATCTAGTCAGCGCCGACCTGTTAGTTTTCAAGAACGCATCATGATTACATATACGTAATATACATATAGATGAACCGCCGATATAGACGCTGGCTGGAAGTGGCTGGATGAGGAAGGCTGAGGACCGGGTGTGGTGGGGATCTTTAGGGTATGGCCAACTGTGGACAACCACAGGCTGATGATGGTGATGGTGATGATGACGAAATGTATGTATGTATTTATTTGTATAGTTGCATTGCGACTCGCCATCTTACAGTTCTACAGGGTGTTTGGTAATTAGTATATAATGACGACACGTACCCATGCTACTTTGATCTGATAAATATAATGCATGAAAACTTGGAAATAAAAAATTAAAATTTTGTATGGAAATTTTTATAATTTTATTTCGTCATTATACTTCAGCATTGTATTTATTAATCATAATCATAATAATCATAATCATATTCTTTATTTGCTGAATACAGGTAAAAAAAAAAGTTGTACAAAGAGCATACAATGAGTCCAATGTATTCACCATTTCTGGCATGCAAATATAGTAATTAATATAATAATTAATTAGTCAAATAGTACAATGTCAAAAATTAAAATATGTTAAAAATTAATATTATGTCACAATAAAATTATTATTATACCTATATTATTTTACAGTGCCAACATGTCATTTATTGAATAAAAACATTTATTTATCAACCACGAAAAAAGATCTTTTTTGAAACGTGCTAAAGAAGTTAACTGACGTAAGCCTGGGGGTAGTTTATTATATATTTTTATGCACATGGCATGACTACACTTTCGGTATGCTGCATTATTGGCTCTATATGTTGTTACTAGTCGATCCCTATTTCTTGAGTTCCTCGGATAAATATCACGTGCTTTGCTAAACAAATATTCGTGTTGTTTAACAAATACACAAATATCAAATATATACATAGACGGGAGTGGGAGAATGTGTAATTGTTGAAATAATGGTCGACAGGAGTCCAAGTAGAAGGCTCCTGTCATAGCCCTTACACACCTCTTTTGTGCTATAAACGCCCTATTAGCTTCACTAGAGTTTCCCCACAATATCAATCCGTATCGGAGCACTGACGCAACGTATCCATGATAAGCTGCAAGAACCGTATTTGGTAAGGCTGTTTTACGCAATCTATAAAGCACGTACACGTATCGATTAATCTTTTTGCATACCATGTCAACATGTTCCTTCCACTTAAGATTTTTGTCTAGTAGTAATCCTAGGAACTTAGTATGCAGTGCTTCTTCAATTTGATTATCATTATATTTTATATTAAGACTGAAGTTATTCGATCTGTTACTTATACTGAATTGCATGTAGGTAGTCTTGTTGATATTTACTTGTAGGTTATTATCGTTTAGCCAATTCACGATAGTATTTATTTCATCATTGATGTCTTTTTCATATTTATTAATTTCAGCATTATTATTACCTGTCACGACTATAGATATGTCATCCGCAAATAAATAGCAATCATTTTTTGTTACACAAGGTAGGTCATTAATGTAGGTCAAAAATAGTAATGGTCCAAGGACGCTTCCTTGTGGAACACCAAATTTGTTAAGTTTAAAGTCAGAACGTTGAGGAACTATAGTACCACTATCGTCAATAGAATTTATTTCCACACATTGCTTGCGATTTTTTAGGTATGATTCTATCCAGCTAAGCGCCGGTTCTCTGATTCCATTTTGCTCCAACTTGTTCAAGAGGATGCTGTGCGAAACGAAATCGAAAGCTTTACTCATATCAAAGAATACGACACATGTGGGTTTTTTAGAATCTATGTATTCTGATATTTTGTTAGTTAATTGGAATGCCGCTAGGGTCGTGGACTTGTTCTTTTGAAATCCAAATTGCTGTTTGTTAATTATATTATTTTTTGTAAGAAATTTCGATAGTCGATCATACATTGCTTTTTCGAAGATTTTTGAGAAAATAGGCACAAGTGTAATTGGACGGTAGTTATTGAGGCTCTTTCTATCATCTTTTTTATGTAATGGTTTTACTACTGATATTTTGAGAGCATCGGGAAATTCGCCGTTTATAAAAGATAAGTTAACTAAGTGTGTCAAAACTGGTACAAGTTCACATGTACATGTTTTAATGATTTTCGTTATAATTTCATCATAACCTACTGATTTAGTGTTGCGTAATGATTGTATTAGTTTTAGATCAAAGTAGCATGGATACGTGTCGTCTTTATATACTAATTACCTAACACCCTGTATAAGTTCTTACCCCCCCGTCCACACACTGCCCGTGTGGCATGGGAAGGAGCGAGGAACGGAGGCAGAGACGTAGTGTGGCCGAGTACTCGCATGTTCCTCGTTCATGCCCATCGCTCCCTATTTTGTCGATAAGTATGCAATAGCGCGCACGCTGCCACAGTTTCGACGTCCATCGCGTTGCAAAGGCAAGCGACCTAGTGCGGCGCGTCGCGATTAATTGCGCGAGTAGAGCAGTGTGTGGACGGGGGTTAAGTATGGGTTGCCTGGATGAGATCAATATATGTGATAAGGTCGCTCTTTGTTTTAAAGTCAATACTGTATTTTATTATTCGTCATAGTATTAAACAATAAAGATGTTTAAGTAAATAAATAAAAAATGATGGTGATGATGATGATCACGAATATATAGATACGTCAGCGCCGACGGTCAGCGCGGGAAGAAAATCAGCCTTAAATAAAACTTTGAGACTTATTAATAATAATAATTAGGTATTCCTAAAAATAATGAGTGGATAAACGAATTTAACTAACAAATTAGTGAATTGAAGTTATTGTAATGGGTAAAGAGAAGTTCCCCAGCATTTTACAAACAAATGTAGTTTCATTCTTTTTATATGTATTCGAGCCTCGATAGCTCAATGGTTGAGCAGCGGACTGAATTCCGAAAGTTCCGCGGTTCAAACCCCACCCGTTGCACTAATGTCGTACCCACTCCTGGCGCAAGGAATTCGCTCCACTTAATTGGAGGGGAAAGGGGAGTATTAGTCACGATTAGCATGGCTAATATTCTTTTTAAAAGAATATGTCTGTTCTAAAAAAAGGAGTATTATGTTTTCTGAGTTCATATGAGTATGTAGTATGTTTCTTTATTGAACCATAAAAATAAGATTTTGATTGGTTAATTTATACTTAAAATAAAACTGTAATATTCAAATTGAGGATGAGGAAGGTTGAGGACCGGGTGTGGTGGCGCACTTTAGGGAAGGCCTATGCCCAGCAGTGGACGTCCACAGGCTGATGATGATGATTCAAATAAGAATGACAAGAACACTACGTTTGTATGTATGTTGTATGGAGTACGCTTCGGGGACACTTCTCTTAAAGCCAAATAGTGAAACTCCAAACACAGTATCTGTTTTTTTTTTGATATTCAATGTGTGGACAGTATGTAAAAATATTGAAACACACTAGAACAAGCAATAACGTAGGCATACGACCAAAAAAATCTGTTTTTAGAAAACAGACTTTCCAAGAAAACCAACGGGTAGTGAAGAAGTTACTAATAGTAATAAATAAACAAAATCATTTAACCTATGAGTCAACAACAAAAAATAAAAAATACCTAAATAACTTATCCAATAAATTAATTTACAGTGAAAATTTGGTACGACACATCCAATTGAAGTTGGACAGAGTATAAAATATTATTATATTAGAGCAAGATCCCATTGCCGCCAGACATTACTTATTTTGTAAGAAAAAAATGTGTGGGATAGAGTAGTGTTATGCGCCATGAGACGGGTCTGCCCGCGAAATTCATATTTAATTTGGTTTTTCGCAATTTGTAAACTAATACGACAAAGTAGGCTTATGGCATTTTAATTGCGCCAATGGCAGTATCATCCTCACAGGTTTATATAAAAATCTTTACTTGAAAGGATCCAGTTTAAGAAATTAGCTATAGTTTCGAATAATTTGTTAGTAACTCATGTCAAACACATTATTTTTAACCCCCGACCCAAAAGAGGGGTGTTATAAAATTGACGTGTGTATCTGTGTATCTGTCTGTGGCATCGTAGCTCCTAAACTAATGAACCGACTTTAATTTAGTTTTTTTGTTTGAAAGGTGGCTTGATCGAGAGTGTTCTTAGCTATAATCCAAGAAAATCGGTTCAGCCGTTTGAAAATTATCAGCTCTTTTCTAGTTACTGTAACCTTCACTTGTGGGGGGTGTTATAAATTTTTAATTTACACTTGTTATGACTAATTTCTTAAACTGAACACTTTCAAGTAAAGATTTTTATGTAATCCTGTGAGGATGATACTGCCATTGTAGGAATTAGAATGCCATAAGCCTACTTTGTCATCGCGGGCAGACTCGTCTCATGCACCTTAGTGATAACATCTCTATATCACACATTTTGCTTCTCAGAAAAAAGGAACGCCTTGCGGCAGTGGGATCTTGGACCATATTAAATATAATATTTTGTATGTATAATAATTATTATATACACTTTTTGCATTTCTTTAGAGGGGTGGGACATAGTAATGATTCAGATGAAACAAAACTAAATCAAATTTGATATCAACTACCCTATTTTACTTTAGAGGGAAGTTTGATATCTAAGCAGAGCATCCCTTTCTTTCCACTTGAGTAAGAAAAAGACAGAGTTAAAGTTCATTGAAATGGATTATACAATTAGTATTAGTTGATGTCAGTGTTAAACTTGATTTAGTTTTTTTTTGACCGAATCAGTGCCAATTTTTGCGAAATAAATATTTTAATATACTCAAAAGAGAATAACCGAAAATACAAACCAATATTTGGACGGTTTGCATATTTTCAAAATTAAAAAAAAAATAACGAGATGAAGAAAATTTTCGTTGAAAAACTATAAAAAAAGTGTCTTAACATTAAGTTTTGCCTCTAGTTTAAACTTAAAGTTGTAACAAATCTCTTTTTAGTTTATTACCTTAACTTAATTATAATATTTTTTATGTTTAACTCAGTTTACCGATATCGGAATAGTTATTGTAAAGAGAAAAAAACATTTAATTAACACTATACATAACGTAAAACTAAATCATCCAAATTTTAGTCTACGTAAATAGATTACATACAAAATATAACCAAAAAAAACTTAAAAAACTAAATTCAGCCAGACTAAAACTATGTATAGGTAAGTATATCTAATTAATAATATTTTTTCAATATATATTTTTCCAAATAAAATAAAATAGGTTAGTTTCACGTAAAAATACCGCTGCTTGAATGATAAATGGGAGGGATTTATCTGCGCAAATAATAATAACCTCTTAAGGATAAGTTTCAATATAATTCTGGAAAAAAAATATCTTTTATAAAATCTAATTTTCATTTTATGTGAGAAATATATATATTTTTTATCAGAATTTTCAAAACGTAGAACAAAAGTTGTTCAGTATCATTTAAAGGTCTCTATAAGAAGTTATTATAAGAAAAATATTTATTTTTTTCTATCCCCCCTCAACAAATCGCTTCAACGTCAACCGTGCCTTTACGAGAAACAAACTCTGTAAGGTCCAATTTTTCAATCGCCAAATAAATAATAATGTTTAAAAGAGAAATTTGACCGTCAAAAAGACTATTTGGCGACAGAAAAGTCGGAAAATTTTCGAAAAAAAAATATTCTTGAGTATTCAACAAAAAAAAATCTTTTACAAAACCTACATTGGACATAATGAAGTGAGAGGAACAATATATTTCATAATATCTACATTTGAGGCGTCCACCCCACAGCCAACGGTCCAGAGTTCAGAGTTCTCAAAGTTCAGACTTTTGCGTTATACCAGGGAATAGTGAATTAAATTGAAAAAAAAGTGACCTGGATCATTTTGCTCACGTCTGCCATAATACCCTGTCATATGGCTCTGATCAAAGTAAAAAAAAAATGTTTTTTTTTTGTTCAACCTGGATTAAAAAAATTGTTTAAAACCGGATTAACAGCATGTTTAAACAACCCTCATTGAACAACCCTGGCTTTGATACTCTTTGACAATATAAACTGCAATCAATTGTCACATAAAATTTGATGTTAGTATTGTCTTTTTATACAATTATAAGCTTTTTCAAAGACTGACTGGGAAATGTATTTTTTTTTTTGCATAGTATCTATTAAATTAAGATATTATACGAGTAAGTAAATAACAGGCATGTCGGCGGTACCATAGAGATATTATATAGGCGGTACCGACTTTTAGCTGTCAATACTTTGCTCACTGAGCATTACGTCATCTCCCCACTGTCGTCGTTGGACTATAAAATCAGACACGCTGATCATTTAAAATAGCTTTGACTTTTTTTAAATTTTCAAAATATTTTTTTTTAATTAACGACAATCTCCCGTTCATAAAACAATATAATACAGATATAGTGACGCAGAACTCTGAACTTGTTAAAAAATCAAGAACTCTCGACCGTTAGCAGTGGATGTGATGCCTTATTAACAACTAACTAACTCACGGTTTTCATAGATTTGACGTACTCTTTAATAGTAATATATTTTTACGCTAATCATAGTTAATAATAATAATTAATTTAAAAAAACACATCTGTAGAACTAAAATAAGACTACATACTTACATTTTTTTCATATATTTTTCTTTTACATTTATTTATTTTTTCTTTACATATGGTACTCTATATACTAAAAATATCGCTCTTTATGAAATAAAAATGGAATCCTCTATGTAATAGTTACAATCTATTTTTTCTTATCCGAATTATCTAAATATATAAAAGGGAAAACTGACTAATTTACTGACTGACTGACTGATCTATCAACATACAGCTCAAACCACAGGACCGATTGGGCTGAATTTCGGCATATAGATAGCTATTATAACGTAGACATCCGCTAAAAATTGGTTGTCTGTAAAGTCGGTTTACTGACGATAGTTTAACGTGACAACAAAGGCCGATTGTGCTTCTTTGTCGCTCGTTCCGCGCTCTCGCTTGCACTTCAAGCCTTACATGGAACGCCTCAGAGCGAGGTAACGCCGCATGAGTCGTTTTTTCGTGCGTGCAGCCGGCGCTATCGAATTATAAGACGTTGTCACGTCAAAAAGGATTGAAAATTTCAACCCCTAGGATAAAATAGGGGTTCGAAATTTGTGTAGTCCGCGTGGACGAAAAAAAAAACTAAATTCTCGCGTTCTTTTTTTCAAAAAGTGGCCCAAAAAAATAAATGGCAATCAATGAGAAATGCAGACAGAAGTGAAATTCTCAAACTTTGAAATAACAGTGGCTTAAATTGTTCAAAAATGAAAATTTCACAATTTATGTGAAATTTTCATCTGAGGTGTCAGTGATTTGTTAATCTTAAGAAAATTAAGGATAAATTACTATGGTCGTGAGTCAGCTAAGAATAAATAGATTATAACTTTATGTATTTTTTATGGGCATGTTGAATATGCCTGGGCAAAGTGAATGTTACCACCTATGGCTTAGTGTTGCAATATTCATACTTTTTTATCTGTCATCCACGTTTCTATTTAGTGAAAGCTGAGAGTGAAGAATTTCAGCAAATAAAAAAAAAAGTCGTGTATCCCCGTGTATAACAAGGAATAAGGACTTCGTCTGTGTTGGTGTTAGCTGGCGGGCGTGCTCTGCTTTTTTGGAGTGTTTTTTAAAAAAAAACTGACTGGAAAGCGCTCTAAGGCAGTGCCGTGCGTATGTCGGCGAGCGCCGGCACAGACGGGGTCCATACTTGTATAGTTTAACTTTAACTAAGTTGTTACAAATAACTACAAACTTGACATTGGCTAATCTTTGTAAAGCCAGACGAGAGAGAAAAAAAATACTGTTAATGTTTAAATGTTACTTAGATCCTAATCTATTGTTTTCACATTTAATTTTTTTTTTGTTACAACCTGTTTTGTGTGCCTTTTCAATAAAATAAATAAATTCCATATTTTATCAAACTTGATAGCCCAGTTAAATAAATCATGCTGAATAATAAAAAATAAATGAAAGTAGTATCTAAACTGAATGACGTTATAAAAACAACAAGTGACATTTTCTTTATCTGCCATGTTGCTGGTTTCTGAAAAACTCTAAATATTTCACTCTCATCTTTCGCTAGCCAGACCTCTATTACATAATATTAACAATAGGTAAAAATATAGTTTCTTAATATAATATTCATATCAACCAACTGACAATATTCGTTAATTAGGAATCATACGAAATTCGGAGATTTTTTCATACTCTGTCAAATTTTAGTGGTTTTAGAACCGTGGCGTTACTCATAATTCCATATAAAGGACAGAGACAGAGAATTCAGTGGGCGTTAACCATTTTGAGTCACCCACCAATCATAAATATGTTTTCAAAAAACATTCGAAATTCAATTCAGAAATGGCGAAAACAGTTTAGTTTGGGATTGGTTAGTGAGTTAAAATGGTTAGCACGGATGTCTATGTCATAATAATATCTGCATGCCTTTCAGCCAGATCCGTCCAAAAGTCTGAGCTGTGCGTCAGTCAGTCAGTCAGTCAGTCAAGTCAGTTTTTTCTCTTCAGGGTCAATATTAAATGGATAGTACTACTTAAAGCGATTTACTTAGTTAGCCACGACTCTTAAAACCACTAAAATTCCACTGAATATAACATTATGTTTTTATTATATTAAATACTGTCAATTATATTAATAATATACACAATATAGGTACACAATATATTATATTAATTTTTTTTTAAAATTTAATATTACAATTTGGTCAGCTATATAATAAACTATTTACATGGATCATGAAAATTAGTTTCGGAAAACTGTTTCTTTTTTTTTTAATTTCACTAATTTCATCATTTTTTGTTAATTCAAAGTTAAGGTTGCGTCTTTATGATACTAATTACAGAGTTTTACACAAATCTCTAAACTAATGACAGGTCCATGTTACATATGTGGTTGTCCTTTTCTGCGACTAGCATTATGAAAAGGACAGCACTACTTTCAGACCTATTTTAGTTGAGAGATTTGTATGAAATTAGTACCAGTGTATAATCCGAGGTTTACTAAAAAGAGTATAAAGACCAAGACTCGTTTTTACGATTTATCATGTAAGTATTACATGTCATAGTGTATGTGACACGTCACATGTTGTCACAATATTATATGTCAGTGACGTCACAATAATATGTCATAGGTTATAGCTTGTGTCACATCAGTAGTATTAGTTGTCATATTGTGTTTGTGACGTAATAGTGTGTATCACACGTTATTGACTATCACGAGGCGATTAACTTTCATACTGTTTAGGATGTCGTGTGTTTATGACGTCATATTGTGTGTTTATGATGTCATAGTTTATTGCTTATATCACAAGCTGCAAGGTTAAAGACGAGGGCAGATAGGTAGGATGGTCTATGACTCGTAGCGAGTTCAATGACGCCTTGCGTTGTTGTTAGTGTCGTGAGCCGGTAGAATTAGATGTCATATTGTGTGTTCATATTGTCATACTGTGTGTTTATGTTGTCATATTGTGTGTTTATGTTGTCATATTGTGTTTATGATGTCAAATTGTGAGTTTACGATGTCATAGCGTGT
The DNA here is from genome assembly GCF_905333055.1 of Maniola jurtina. NCBI lineage: Eukaryota > Metazoa > Arthropoda > Insecta > Lepidoptera > Nymphalidae > Maniola > Maniola jurtina. The sequence goes on along the minus strand of NC_060054.1, from coordinate 3,847,178 downwards.
GACGTGGTCGGTTCGCGTGGGCATAGGCTGTTAGGCCTTGTATCCACATAAGCGGAGAGAGATGTGTTCAGTCGACCAATCAGATTCATAATAGGTGACGCGATAAAATTATCACGTCATCTTATAAAAATCTGATTGGTTGACTGTACACATCTCCTCTCCGCTTAAGTGGATACCGGGCCTTAGGACGGCTGGTCTATGCTTCGTAGTGGGTCTAGTGACGCCACGCGTTATTGCTACTTTCACAAGCCGGTAGTATTAGCTGTCATATTGTTTATGTTGTCATATTGTGTTTATGACGTCATATTGTGTGACACGTTATTGCTTATGTCACGAGTCGGCGCGCCCGTGTCGTGCAGCCACGATGGTGAGGTCGGGTCGCGTGCGCATCAGCTGCGAGGGCGAAGGCGAGGGCGACGGCGAGGGCGGACCGGCGGGCGGGGAGGACGGCTGTTCAGTGCCCCGTAAAGAGTCTAGTGACGCTACGCGGATGGAAGGCCATTTCCCACCTGGAAATGATAAATTATGTAAATTACTCTACAAAAAAAGTTGAAAACTAAAACCCAACTGCGATCGTCTTAATAAACGCTGAAATATTATAGTAAAATTGTTTTTCTGTCTCTTGGTATATTTCAATGTTGTAGTATATTTATTTATGAACTCAGAATTTTCTCCTCTTTCATTTGACACCCCACGATACAATAGCAAAAAAAAATTTTGGAGACCCCCACATTTTTCCATGTAACCATGACCATGCCTCCGTTTGAGGTACGGAACCCTGAAAATAGATCTAACTTACTAGATGCGGGTTGTGATGACAGCGCCTTTTCCTGGGTAGTGATCACGCTGGCAGGTATCGGATCTTCATCTGTCAGACTGCCGACTATCACTTTCTTGCCAGGCGTCTATATTTACACAAAAAAAAAATTGTAAATTTTTGTTACATGGTAAAACTAAGCTATACTTGAGTTGAATCGGGTAAAAAATAGATGTGAGCAAAGGGATGATGACTACTAGTCAAATCAGCGACTTTTTATCAAACGTCTAAACGCTCGCTTAGTATGGGAGCTTGTATAAAATACACAGATGTGACGTCATACACATTTGATGTAATTAGATGTACTTTTTTAGTTAAATCGATAAATTTAAAATGTTGTATTGTATTAGTATAGATCACAAATAAGATATGTAGTATCAAATAGTTAGTGACATAAATTCTTTCGTTGTCTAGCTACTTTACGTTCTTCACGGAAGATTTTGCATTCGTTTCCGCAATCAGCTGTTTGCAGGTACAGACTTTCAAAAAGTGTAGGCACATTATTAGGTCCCATAAGGTGGGACCCTATTAGGGTCAATAATACTAGATATCAAAAGGTACCTTGTCCGGTTTCTTTTGCTGTTTGGGCGTGGCGGCGGCGGTGGTCGCATTGGTGGACCCGTAGGGACGACCCCGTAACTTCGCGTTAGGGTCTATCTCGATTGGCACCTCGTAATCTGTGAATTATTTCTTTTCAAAAATACCAGCCCAGAGAGTCAGAATCATCAGTCAGAACATTTTGCACGATAAATCAAAAACTATTATGCATAAAAATAAATAAAAATCTGTTTTAGAATGCACATGTAAAGCCCTTTCATATGATACTCCACTTGGTATAGTTATCTTACTGAAAATTTCAACACATTTCAATTTTTTGTTAATGATGTAACCACAAATTCACAGTTTCTGGATTTATTCCTTGACTTGTCCTATAATACCAACCTACCTGCCAAATTTCATGATTCCAGGTCAACAGGAAGTACCAACCTTTTCGATTGGACAGACGGACGGACGGACGGACGGACAGACAGACAGACAGACAGACAACAAAGTGATTATATAAGGGTTCCGTTTTTCCTTTAGAGGTACGGAACCCTAAAAACAAACACACTTTCACATTTATAATATGGGTAGTGATATTATAACATGAGATATAAATTAATATCGCTCACCTTGCTTTGAAATGGATCCCTTTACTGACTTAGATGTAATACATTATACCTATTACGTCCCAGACTATAAACACTTTCAAGCGTTGGAATGGTGTTGGAAGCGGTGGCGCTAAGGTGGCCATGTCCAGCATGGAACATACCTTTGTCAGCGACGTCGGCGACGTAGGCCGCGAGGTTGGCCGGCATGACGCCGAGCGCGAGGGCGGCGGCCTCGATGCCCAGGTCGCCGCGCTGGAACCGCTCCAGCACGCCCGATGGACCCTTCGCTTGCCAGAACTCTCGCGCCGTTCTGTAAGACAAATATAAAATTAATTCCTTCCGACTATATTTATAATTCCTTGCGACTTGGTACTATCCAACCTCCTTCCTAGAACTTCTCCTTTCAGCAAAGGTTGCCTGCCTGGTAGAGATTGCTCCAAGCAATAAGGCCGCCTTTGCACACAATTGTTTTTTTTTTCTGTTTTCTTCTTACTGTGTTGTTATCCTTGTGTTTTTGTGTGCAATAAAGAGTTTCTATCTATCTATCTATATAACAATCGGTCAAGTGCGAGACGTACTTGTGTACGCAGAGTTCTGCATCATCGTACAGGATATACCTAAGTCTTTTATGTAGAATCCTGTGAGTTAATGACGGACTGCGCCATCTATGTGTGATTTAGTAAATTAATTTTTTCGTGAACATATGGACGGACGGATAGATGGACAGAGAGACAACAAACGTAACAATAAACTGCAATAGTTTATGTTGCACTACCCATTACAAAGTTCTAGAGTTCTAGACTGATGGACCCTTCGCTTGCCAGAACTCTCGCGCCGTTCTGTTCGACAAATAAAACAATCGGTCAAGTGCGAGACGTACTCGTCCACAAAGAGTTCCGCATCATCAGGATACACCTAAGTCTTTTATGTAGAACACTCCAAGTTAATGACGGACTGCGCCATCTATGTGTGATTTAGTAATATAATTTTTTCGTGAACATATGGACGGACGGATAGATGGACAGACACAACAAACGTTACAATGAACTGCAATAGTTTATGTGGCACTACCCATTACAAAGTTCTAGAGTTCTAGACTGATGGACCCTTCGCTTGCCAGAACTTTGGCAAGCGAAGGGTCCGTCTTGACTTTGCTCAGACTTAAGATTGAGTTAAAACGAGACAGATTTATTTGAGACTAGCTGATGCCCGCGACTTCGTTCGCGTGGATGTAGGTTTTTTAAAATTCCCGTGGGAATTCTTTGATTTTCCGGGATAAAAAGTAGCCTATGTGCTAATCCAGGGTACAATCTATCTCCATTCTAAATTTCAGCCCAATCCGTCCAGTAGCTTTTGCGTGAAGGAGTAACAAACATACACGCACACACACACACATACAAACTTTCTCCTTTATAATATTAGTGTGATACATTGGTACATCTGTCTCATTTTTTCATTTAACTCTATAACAGATTTCTACTAGTGGTGTACAGGTCATAGAGGCATAAAAGCAGTGCTTACTCTAGCTACAATAGCTGAATGCTCAATTTTATTATTAAGAGGGCTCTCTCCGTCACTCGCTTCATACAATCGTAGTTCCAATTTCATTTGAATATTAAGCAACCAAAGTCCATGAAATTTTGCAGACATATTCTAGAAACTAATATCTGTGTCTGTGGTGTTTTAGATTTTTCTTAAAATATGTAGTTTTAAAATTACAGGGGCTCAAAGATTTGTATGTAAATTTTTAAGACCGCGTAACTTTGAAACTGAATATTTTAACAGAAATCTGGAAAACCACAGACACAGATATTAGTTTCTAGAATATGTCTGCAAAATTTCATGGACTTTGGTTGCTTAATATTCAAATGAAATTGGAACTACGATTGTATGAAGCGAGTGACGGAGAGAGCCCTGTTACCTACCTAACTAATGCTTACCCTGACCTGTCACTCACCTGTAAGGCCTATTGATGCAGCCATACACGTCCCGGTACCGGCCGTACAGGGTCCCGTAGCTGACTCCGAGGATCTCCGCCGCCTGCTTCATCTCCAGCTCCTTGACCCTGACCGCCTCCATCACCTGCAATTTGAAGGATCATCATCATCATCATCTTTGTCAATCGATAGACGTCTCAGTGCTGGTCTTAGCAGCGATTTGAGCATCTACAAGATCCATACTTAATATTATAAATCCGAAAGTGTGTCTGTCTGTCTGGTAGCTTTTAAGTAGCAAGTTTAAATCTTTGGTACAGAGTTAGCCAACATCCAGGGGAAGGATATAGGCTACTCTTGTCCCGGAAAAACAAAAAGTTCCTACGGGATTTTAAAAAACCTAAATCCACGCAAACGATGTCGCGGACATTAGCTAGTAATATTATAATGCGAGAGTGTGTCTGTCTGTTTGTTTGCTAGCTTTTCACGGCCCAACAGTTCAAGCAATTTTGATGAAATTTGGTACAGAGTTAGCTTACAACCCGGGAATGGATGTAGGCTACTTTTTATTCCGGGTTTATACTATTTATTTCTTGACAGAGAGACAGTCAACAAAGTGATCCTATAAGGGTTCCGTTTTTCCTTTTGAGGTACGGAACCTAAAAAATTATCGATATCCTCACTAGGAAATTGTCATGTCGACCTGTCGCGAAAAATACATACCCTTTTTACATAGTTCTCCTCCCAAAATTGCGGCCGCCTCCCGTGCTGTAGGTAGTCGTTTAGTTTCACCACATCCATAAACCTGGGGTCTTGGACTCCTTGCTTACCAGCTGAAATTCATTAAAAAAAATGAAGTTTTACAAAGTTTCCCATTTTCGCCAACTTTATGCGTCGTCTACAGGCGCTAAGGTGGATGCGACGGGTCTGCCCGCGAAATTCAAATTTTATTTGGTTTTACGACAAAGTAGGCCTATGGCATTCTAGTTGCGACAATAACAGTATCATCCCCACCTATTTATATAAAAATCCTTACTTGAAAGGGTCCAGTTTAAGAAATTAGCTCTAGTATCGACTAATTTGTGAGTGTTCGATACTAGAGCTAATTTTTTAAACTGGACCCTTTCAAGTAAAGATTTTTATATAAATAGGTGGGGATGATACTGTTATCGCCGCAACTAGAATGCCATAAGCCTACTTTGTCGTATTAGTTTACAAATTGGGAAAAATCAAGTATAATTTGATTTTCGCGGGCAGACCCGTCGCTTGCTCCTTAATCGGAGTGTAACGCAGTATAGAAATGATACAGTTGGCCATACATACGTTTGATATAGTCTATATGCGCCGTGCTAGTAGTGGACGACGAAGACGACGCTTGCGCGAGCGCACCGCACGCGCTACCATCTGACTCTTCATCTGTAATCAAAAAATTACAGCTGTAATTTTAACTATATAGCTCTATATATTACAAGCTTATGCCCGCGACATCGTCCGCGTGGACCACACGAATTTCAAACCACTATTTTACCCCCTTAGGGGTGGAATTTTCAAAAATCCTTTCTTAGCGGATGTCTACGTCATAATAGCTATCTGCGTGCCAAAATTCAGCCCGGTCCGCTCAGTAGTTTAAGCTGTTCGTTGATAGATCAGTCAGTCAGTCTTTTTTTTTTTTGATAAAAGAATATTAGCCATGTTAAATGACTAATATTCCCCTTTCCTCTCCAACTAAGCGTCAGACTTGTGCTAGGAGTAGGTACGACAATAGTGCAACGGGCGGGGTTTGAACCGGCGACCTTTCGGTTTTCAGTCCACTCCTTTACCGGTTGAGCTATTGAGGCTCTATAGTTAGTCAGTCAAATTTTAGAAAATAGATTAAGGATAGAGCACGTTAAAATGTCGCCGCATATTCTTTAAAATGTGCGCCGATGGAGTCTAGTTGCAGCGCGATCGTTACTTACTAAGTTTCTGCTTGTTAAAAATATTACCAAAGTCAGCTCACTCGTCGTCCGACTGGTCGCGCGACCAGTTGGCCTATAACTCATCCAGATCCACCACCTTTCCTGCTGTAATCGGACTAATCGCCCAACAAGTTCTTCAACTAAAGCAACAATGACTGACCTGCACTATTATCACCATCGACGCGTAGTTTGTTGCGCAGGAAGACCCGATGTCAGCCGGTCGGTCAGCTCACTCGCCGTCTGACTGGTCGCGCGACCAGTTAGTCTATAACTCATCCAGATCCACCACCTTTCCTGCTGTAATCGGACTAATCGCCCAACAAGTTCTTCAACTAAAGCAACAATGACTGACCTGCACTATTATCACCATCGACGCGTAGTTTGTTGCGCAGGAAGACCCGATGTCAGCCGGTCGGTCAGCTCACTCGTCGTCCGACTGGTCGCGCGACCAGTTGGCCTATAACTCATCCAGATCCACCACCTTTCCTGCTGTAATCGGACTAATCGCCCAACAAGTTCTTCAACTAAAGCAACAATGACTGACCTGCACTATTATCACCATCGACGCGTAGTTTGTTGCGCAGGAAGACCCGATGTCAGCCGGTCGGTCAGCTCACTCGCCGTCTGACTGGTCGCGCGACCAGTTAGTCTATAACTCATCCAGATCCACCACCTTTCCTGCTGTAATCGGACTAATCGCCCAACAAGTTCTTCAACTAAAGCAACAATGACTGACCTGCACTATTATCACCATCGACGCGTAGTTTGTTGCGCAGGAAGACCCGATGTCAGCCGGTCGGTCAGCTCACTCGCCGTCTGACTGGTCGCGCGACCAGTTAGTCTATAACTCATCCAGATCCACCACCTTTCCTGCTGTAATCGGACTAATCGCCCAACAAGTTCTTCAACTAAAGCAACAATGACTGACCTGCACTATTATCACCATCGACGCGTAGTTTGGTGCGCAGGAAAGACCCGATGTCGGCAGGCGGGTCGGCCCACTCATCGTCCGACTGGTCGCGCGACCAGTTGGCCTCGTCTTCACCCGCGCCCCAACCCACCACCCTCTCCGCTGTTATGTCCTGTGAATGGGCAAACTATTTGCTGTTTAGAACATAACCAGAGTGAATTAGATTACGGAAACTCTCGGTTTGATCCTGAATTGACATATTCTGGCAAATATTAGGCCAAGGGTGACATCAAGGATACCTATCTCCTTTTTTTCAGATACAAGTTAGCCCTTGACTGAAATCTCACCTGGTGGTAAGTGATGATGACCTAGTCGTTTCATAGCCTACGTAGCGTCAAATGTAGGTAACATTTGACGCCTGCCAGTGTACATGACGCCTCAACGATTTTTACAAGTTTCCTAACTATCGAGAACTGTGCTAGTACTATAAATAATAATAATAATAATAATAATAATAAAGCGTCAAGACCATGCATAACCGGGAGATATCCAGTCTCAGAACCTACTTTGAGACGATGAAGGGGTCCCCCATGCATAGAGAGGTCATAGAATGTGATAAAGGACTCACTCCACTATCCTTAGCCAAAACCGAGTGGCAGAAACCGGTGGTACTTAGCACCTCTGACCGGGAGACCGTATGGAAGGAGAAGGAGTTGCACGGACGCTTTTTTAAAGCTCTTAATGAGCCACACGTAGATAAAGAAGCGTCCGTGCGATGGCTGCGCTTTGGTGACCTCTTCGGGGAAACCGAAGGGTTTGTCTGTGCGATACAAGATCAGGTGGTCAAGACGCGGAACTACCGAAAGTACATTCTGAAGGATGGCACTCACGACATCTGTCGAGCTTGTCGCCATCCCGGCGAGTCACTCAGACATGTGCTTTCGGGATGTTCGGCGCTTGCCAACACTGAGTATCTGCACAGACACAACCAAGCAGCCAAAATCCTTCACCAAGAGCTTGCTCTGAAGTACGGTCTCCTGGATGAGAGGTTGCCGTATTACAGGTACACACCGGTGCCGGTACTCGAGCGCGACGGAGTCCGGCTCTATTGGGACCGGTCCATCATCACGGACAGGACTATTCTAGCGAATAAGCCTGACATTGTGGTGGTGGACCGGGCACAGTCGAGGGTGTTTTTGGTGGACATCACCATTCCATATGACGAGAACCTCGTGAGAGCTGAGACGGAGAAAAAACGCAAGTATCTTGATCTGGCTCACGAGGTTTCCGACATGTGGCATGTGGAGTCCACCGAAATCATCCCAATCGTCATATCTGCAAACGGGTTGATCCCAGTCAGCCTCGCTCACCATCTGAGGCGACTGGGGTTCCGTGGCAGTTCGCTCGCAGCCAGGATGCAAAAAGCGGTCTTGCTAGACTCGGCTAGGATAGTCCGCCGCTTTCTCAACCTGTCGCCCTGACCCCCGGCCGTTTGGTCTCCCCTGCCGGGGTGTAATCCTCCGCCCGGTACAAATATGTATTTATGTAAATGTGTATGTAGGTTTATTTATTTTTATATATGTAAGTATATTATATTATCTTTGGCTTTTATATATATCTATTTTGTAACCGGGCGTGAGAGTAAGTTATATCTATAATAATGATAATAGCCTTTATTCAGACGTTATTTCAGTTACATCATGAGTTTTTTTTTTTTTCTAATTTAACATAAATTTTAATGACACTGTTCCTAACTTATTCATTGTTCATTCATTATGCATCAACTCCCTGTCTGTATGTCACTATTTGACAAAGGCCTCCTCCAACTGATGCCATTTCTCTCTATCAGCAGCTACTCTTGTCCATGTGCCACCTGCTACGGCTTTAATATAGTGGTGTCAAAAAATAATTTATCTATAATACATATTCAATATAAAAAAATATTCAGGATATTAGATATTCCTTAAACCCCATATTTAATATAAAATTTTTAAAGCAATACATTTTCTATTAGTAATTGCTTTTAAATTTGACGAGGCGTTTGCCAAAGATAGACCTACGATCTACGTCACACGATATCAGTAGCGAATATCATACGCGATAAAATATTATATTCTATTGCTACGCGTTGGTTTTTAATTCGTTTGGAATATCGCCCCTCGGTAGTTTCATTTATCAAATAGATTCTTTCGATTTTGCTATTCAATCAGGACAGTAGTTTTATTTATTTGTGAACTTGGTTGTGGGTGAATACTGAATGTAAATAATATCATATTTCGATATTCGGAGTTGATATTATCACAGATTAGGTTAGTTACTTGATTTTGTAGATTTGTGACGCGCATATTTGTTATTATAGGTTAGGTACGTAAATTGTATTGGTCTTTTTGGAAATGTGTGTGTTTGTGTGGTCTCATGATGGAACCGGGTGGGCATAGTGGATTATATCCAGGGTCTCATGATGGAACTGGGAGGTAGCCATAGGAACCGAGTGTCTGTTATAGCTCCGGCGTGCTTGGAGCTTGGGTTGTTCGATTTTTGTATTAGTTTTAGCCGTGATGAAGGCTAAAATAAAAACTCGTTATTAAAACGATTTTTAAATAGGTAACTGGGTAAACTTATCTACTTTTTGTACCTTCTTGACATTTCTTTATCATTCCAATTGTTTTTAATTTTGCATAAATACGTAGGTAGGTATAGGTGCCTAGGTATTTAGAGTAAAATTATTACCATATACTATACGTCTTTCGGGATTTCTTTATTGTCATGCTTTTTAGGGTTCCGTATCTGAACCTGAAGGGTGCTAACAAGGAATACAGAATCTATTATTTATTTTTGTGAAGCTTGTAGGTACTTATTGAAGTAAAGGTTTACAAGTGCCTTTGAAATTTGTTGGTACTAGTATATCGTGTTAGGTACTATTTTTATTACTTGAGTGTTATTGAAATGGAGACCCGTGCTCAGTAGTGCGCCGGCGATAAGTTCTCACTTCTTTTTGATGATTCTTATAAAAAAAATGATGAAAAGAAATAATTTAAGTATAAAAATACAAAATAAAAATTATTTGTTTTTTTAAAGTGATATAATATATTTCTACAGAACCTCCTCCGACACCTCCCAGACGTCGCTTTTAAGGTGGTAATCTGTATAATGGTTCGCTAGGGGTGAAAGCAACAGAAAAACAGGTGCAAGCGATTCTCGACCTTATTGACGGTAACGAGAAAGTTGTTATTTTGTCATATTCTTGCTCAGTATCATTCATAGATTGCTAATATGTGGTTTTCTGAAATATGTCAATAAGGTTGAAAATCGTTTGCATGCAAGTTTCTGCTTGCGGCTTTTTTTTTTGATAGTTAATATATTTTAACGTAAAAAATATTCAATATTTTTCTGTAACAAACATTAATATTATGATATAGGAATCTAACCATATTTGACACCTCTAATATCATCGATCCATCGTCTACATGGCCTACCTCGTTTCCTCTTTTTGTCACTTGTGAACCAATTCATGACTAATTTTGACCATTTTTCAGTTCCTCTTATAGTATGGCCTGACCACTTCCATTTAAGCTTTTTTATCGTTTTTATGACATCTTTAGTTTTTGTGTGTTTCTTAATAGTCGCAATTTTTATTTTATCCGATAGTCTTTTACCTAGCATACTTCTTTCCATGGAGTTCTGACAAGTTTTTAGTTTTTTGTAGTGTCTTTTTGTAAGTGCCCAGGTTTGGCAACCATACGTAATTACAGGGGTAGTATGCAGGCATCAAAAAGTTTCTGTTTGATATTTGTCCTAGTTTCACTGTTTTTCATAATTTCCTTCAAATTCCAGTATTGTTTCCAGGCATTTCCAATGCGTCTGTCAATTTCTTTTGTGGTTAGATCTGAAGGGGAAATAATTTGACCTAGGTATATGTATTCATTGACATAGTCAATAAGGTTGTTATTGATCCTGATAGGTTCTTGTTTCCCTTTCGTCATAGCTTTGGTCTTTTGTGTGTTCATATCTAGTCCCACCTTGCGGCTTTCTCTGTCTAGGTCGTTCAACATTGTTTGCAGGCCTTCACTCGTCGGTGAGAGGATTATCAAGTCATCCGCAAATCTTAGGTGTGATAGATTTTCACCGTTGATGACCAGCCAGTGGCGTAACAATAGGGTGGCAGGGCTGGCAAATTGCCACGGGCCCCCGACCCAAGAGGGCCCCGGCCCAAGAGGCCCCGAAATCTCAGACAAAGAGAAATTGTTTTCAAAATGCATGATAACTAGTTCTCGAATTTACAATCTATCAAAAATTTTGCGCTCGCTTCGCTCGCGCTTTTATATTGTATTAGATTACCGGAACTTCGTTCAAACCCCGTGGAAATTCTGATTTTTTGGGATAAAATACCTATACAAATTACAATGCAAGCTACCACTGAATAGTACCAAATTTTGCCCAAGAAGATAAGCCCTGAAAAGGTCGCTAATATTAATATAGATTTTTGTAAATACAATTAATAAAAATTTCGCTCGCGCTTTTGTTGTATTAGTTGTTATTGTAGTACTTACCCGGAACTTCATCCGCATGGGTTAACATTAATAAATATCCCTAGAAACCAGTGACGGATTAACCCTTTATCAAATTAAGCAATTGCCTAGGGCATCACGTCTGAGGGGGCACCAGAAGAAGCACAAAAAAATCTGTCCTTAGGGCATTCACGTCTCACTCTCACGTCACGTGACTCGTGAGAGTAGAAACTTTTCTAGGACTAATTAGAAAATTCGCGCGTTTTAAGTTGACATAGAGTCCGATCTAGAATCATAACCCCACTCCCGCTTGCCCACTCGCTGCCCGACAATTCGAATGTCCCCGAAAGCCGCAAGGCGCATTTCAATAAATAAATAAATAATTATGCTTTGGTTTTTATTGTTGTCGCACCTACTCCACTTCTAAACGTTACATCTCATCATCTTATTTTACAAAAAACTAATGTTTTTAGGCGGTAAAGGTTTAATTAAAGACCGATTCTAGTTGACATACGGATAGGGGGGCCCACAGGCATGGGTTGCTTAGGGCATCAAGTAGTCTTAATCCGTCACTGCTAGAAACTCTTTATTTTTCATGAGAAAAGTTGAGTGAGGTGCTTTAAAACATAACATTTTTTATGGCTGAGCTCGTTCATCTCTCGCTTTTTTATCTGTATTAAACAAAATAAATTGCGCTCGCGCTCCTATATCTTGTTGTTTTCTATCTTGCTGTCAAATTGAAACGGCTGTCTTGGCTACGGCCTTGCCCATGGCCATTAGTGGGATATGTAGGTACAACGTGTAATTGAGTAGGTATGCTGAAACTCTCGAAGTTTATTAAAATTAAACTGAGTACAACGTGGCGATTTTTACTGATAGGGCCCCATTAAAAGAATTTGCCACGGGCCCTAGATGATATAGTTACGCCACTGTGACCAGCCCACATGTTTCCCAATCTAACTGGCGAAAGACTTCCTCCAGAACTGCTGTAAACAACTTCGGTGAGAGGGGATCGCCCTGGCGTACTCCTCTTTCTAGTTTGATCTCCTTTCCTTGTTTCTCTAATTTAATTTTTGCTTTGCTGTTATCATAGATATTTTTTATTATTCTGATGTACTTGTTTTCTACACCTTGGTTCTTAAGTGCTTGCCAGATTTTGTCATGCTCTATTGTGTCGAACGCCTTACTGTAGTCCACGAAACAACAATAGAATGTGAAGTTGAACTCTTTGCTTTTTTCAAATAACTGTTTGATATATATGGTCAATCGTCGAGTATCCACTCCTGAATCCTGCTTGCTCTCTTGACTGACTTTCATCTAATGTTCTAGTTATTCTGCCAAGTATGACCTTAGCGAAGATTTTGTAAATATTTGATGATAGGCTGATTGGTCTATAATTATTTATGTTATTTTTATCTCCTTTTTTGTGCAGAAGTATTAAACACCACAACCTTAACTAAACCAAATTTTTGTGAAGACACCCCAATCCGGCTGGTCACCGTGGGGGAAGAAGACTATCACCCTCCAAGTACTATAAATACCTATAGGTAAATGGAGTGTCCTAAAATATCCATAAAAATAGAATAGAATTAGATTTTTTGATCCAACGCATAATATATATCATATATATTAAATATAGTACATATTATACTATATGTATAATAATATGTACTATATGTATAGCAATAATTAGTCTAAATATTATTAGAGTACATATATGACATGAGGAGTTGACATGACGAGTTATCCATAGACTAAGATAGATAGATAGATAGATGGATAGAAAACTTTAGTGCACACAAAACATGAAATAACCATGAGAGAACAAAGAAACTAAAAACAATTGTATGCTAAGTAATAGTGTTACATTAATTTCATACATATTTTAAAACAAAACAAAATTTATTACCATTTTACCAAATTAAAGTTAAAAATATATATCTGATTGCACATTTAAAACAAAAAACTTTTCTTGTATTCACTCTTAAATTTTTTATGGTAATTGAAAAGTAGGGGTGTATGAAAAAACCATTCATTTAAAAAACAAATAGGTACATAATAAACTCTTACCAAGTTCCCATGCCTCCATTCTGGATCCCTTTCTCTGTAAGATAAATAAACAAATTTTCACACATTATCTAATACTAGAGGATGCCCGCGCTTTCGTCCGCGTGGATTTGGATTTTTATAGATCCCGTGGGAACTGTTGGATTTTCGGGGATAAAAAGTTGCCTATTTCGATTACAGGGACGCAAGCTACTTCGGTACCAAACATACAAATCGGTTAAGTGGATGGGTCTTTAGGAATCCCGCGGCAACTCTTTGATTTTCCGGGATAAAAAGTAGCCTATGTCCGTCCCCGGGATATAAGCTAATCCTGTACCAAATTCCGTCAGAATCGGTTAAAATGTAGGGCCGTGAAAAGGTAGCAGACAGACAGACAAACAGATAGACAGACAGACACACTTTCGCATTTATAATATTAGTATGGAAGTATGGATTATTGCGCTTTCAGCAGTAATAACACATTTGATAATAAATTGTTATATACAAAGAATCAAAAGCTTAATTTGCTATAATCCGTAAAAAAGGCAATTTTGTAAGCTGCAACATGCAGCATGCGACATGCAGCATGCGACATGCACCACCCGTCCTCCCACTGCTATACCATACTTTGCCCTTTTCAGCGGATTATATAGCAAATTAAGCTTTTGATTCTTTGTTTATCATGGACTTCCGCAAAATAACGCCTGCTTCTATATAAATTGTTATATACCATTATATAACAAAATACCAAGTTATAAGTTGGTTACCATTTGCCCATTAGTGCTTGGCTGCTATCAAATAGTAAGTGGTGTATGTCATGTATGTATGTAATGTAGTCCGAACTAGCCATAAGAGAAACCTATATATAACAGTGGACATCTATCACACTAATATAAACTATTGGCTGAAATTTGGAATGGAGATAGATTATAACCTGGATTAACACATAGGCTACCTTTTGTCTCGGAAAATCAATGAGTTCCCACGGAATTTAAAAAAAAACTATATCCACGCGAATGAAGTCGCATCAGCTAGTCGGTTGGTAATGATGATGATTAGGATGGTCAAATCTTAACGGTAACCGTCAAATAACTTTAACCGTTTTTCATGAAGTGGTCCTACGTGTAGTATAGTCAGGTCAGGGCCTAATACTCACGATTTCATATGACTGCTGTTCTCGTCGTCCGTGTGGTCGGTGCCGCTTGTTAGCCTCTGCCGTTTTGGACTTGGACTTTCTCTGGTAAAAAACAGTAAGGGCTTTAATTACTATTATTTAATCTAAAAAACAATACTTTTTGATGGACTCACTATGTTTGATACCAATGCTTTTACGCAACAAATAATTTACATAGCATAATTCTTTTTTAGATTCTCTACCAAAATGGTAAAATTGAAACCGTTATGGGTGCAACTATCTTCGTTCTGTCCGTCCGTCTGTCACAGTCGATTATTATTAGTAACTATTAAAGCTATCGACATGGGAATAGTTGCATAAGATAACAATATTTTATTATGCACTTACACCTGTTATGTTCCTGTATCAGCAAATAAATGAAATTGAACTACACTGAGTGGGGTGTCTGATGTAAGGACTTTACCTGGACATTCTAAAACAGATTTTTATGCTGAATAGATTTTGATTGTAGAAATCTTCATTTCATTATTTACCTGTCAGAAGTATCCCTTTTTATAGGACTAGACAATTTTTCCTTGGTGGGTAATTTTATAAGTGGTGGGGGGCCTCCTGAAAAAAAAAACCAAATTACAGTATGAAGTAAAGCAATTTGAGTGTTGCGCTTGACGACAAAATAATTATGCTTCACTTGTTTTTATGCCCGCGAATTTTTATTTAACAGTGTTAGGGATTGAAATTTTCAAAAATCTTTTGTTTAGCAGACGTCTGTTTTCAAACCCACAATGTATATTGTGCGAAACTCGGGATCAATACCCTTCCTACAACGCAGCACCTATCTATGCAACGTACGTTGACCTCTAGCGTCAGGCAGGTGGTTTATTTGCAATTCAAATTCAAAATATTTTTATCCAATTAAACTTTTACAAGTTCTTTTGAATCGTCACAATACATCACGAACTTTTAAAATATACAGGATTATTTTTTTCCACGTTTCTTTATTTGATTTAAGATATATTTTGTAAACATCGCTAGCAAACCTTATTTATAATAACAAAAAAAAAAGTAAGATTTGATCTCTTAACCTTAACTTCAAGTGTTTAAAACTACTTACCATTAACATTAAACTTTTCCATAACCTCATCCCGATCCTCCGTCTCTTTCCGACTCTCCCGTTCCGGCGACGTCTCACAATTATCCAACTCTAATAAACTTTTAATACACGGCGTTTTATCGTGCGTATTCTTTGCGTTCGACGTTTTAACATCGTGCGTACTTTTAACGTTCGAAGTTTTAACATCAGGCGTTTTAACGTCGGACGTTTTGACGTCGTGCGTGCTTTTGGATTCTGTAGGTTTGTCTGTGTGTTTGTTTTCCTGTCTTGTGTCGTTCGTTTTTCTTTCTGGAGGGCTCTTTTCGTGAGGCGTTGTAGTTACTGCGCCTGAAAATAAATCCTTCATCAGCATTATCAACATGATCACCTATTACACAGCACATGACGTTTATAGGTTCCTCGTCCTATCGTGTACCTAAAAACACCTAATTTATGTTAGTATGCATTTAAATAATCTCCTTACCAATATGAAACTGTCCGGCTATTTCATTATAATATAATTGTCAGGTTATAAATGGCTAGCATACAGAAAAGAGCCGATTCAGGTTTTGTTTTATACAAGATAATGAAGCAATTTTCGAGCAAATGGGAGAAAAGATTGTCAAAAATGATGTTACAGATGAAAATGTTACATTTGTATCATCATCATCATCATTATCAGCCTGTGGACGTCCACTGTTGGACATTGGCCTTCCCTAAAGAGCGCCACCACACCCGGTCCTCAGCCTTCCTCATCCAGCCACTTCCCGCCAGCCGCTTTATATCGTCGGTCCATCGTGCTGGAGGGCGTCCCACACTACGCTTGCTTAAAAGCGGTCTCCACTCACGGACTTTCCGGCTCCAACGGCCATCGCCTTTACGAGAGGCCTGGCCTGCCCACTGTCACTTCAGCTTGCTAATAGTTTGGGCTATGTCAGTGACCTTGGTTCTCCTGCGGATCTCCTCATTTCTGATCTTATCCCTCAGGGAAACTACTGACATAGCCCTTTCCATAGCTTGCTGAGCAACTTTAAATTTGTATATGCTTTGTTTTTAACTGTGACACCAACAACTAATAAATGCATTTTCTTGTCGCAGTTGCAGTTTGTTGTGAGCTCTTCTCAGACTTGGGCGCGTTTGGAACCCTCGTAGCTTTAGTTTTAAGTTACGTAGTTAATTATCACCACTATATCGTACAAATTTGACGATTTCGACCATCAAAAGGAGTACAATTGTACCTACTTTGAATAAATAAATGATTTTGACTTTGACTTTCTTTCTTTCTCTCTCTCACCTGTGTCACAGTCGGGCGGCTCGTCCTTGTTGTTCCACCGTATATCCGAGAGGCCCTTTATCCGGAGCTCCTCTGCCGTCTTCAACAGACCCGCCAGTTGAGACTGAAAACAAATATAGCAAATATAAAAATCTATCAACAAGAGTCAATTGTCACTTAGGATAAAATAGAAATAGGTATATTTTATTGAATTAAACTTTCCGTTTAGGCCTCATTCGCACGAGAGCTTTTTTAATAAATAGAAGACCAAGTTATAAAATAATACATTATACGTATAATAATACATTGTCCAGGCTGGAATTAATAAATTATATAATTATAAAGCCCTAATTCGCATGTCCGTTAAAACGCGTTCAAATAGAACAAATGCATTCCCAAGTATCTGTTCACACGTCAACGCTTTTTTAACGCGCACTTTGTAATTATCAGCACAACGGCGCGTTTTAACGCAACGCTTTTTAACGCTCTCGTGCGAATTAGGGCTAAGAATTTTCGGAATGTCTTCAAAACTGATAGTTCGAAATTTCAGAAGGACTCAGCTTTTCAAATCACTTGGGAAGTACTTTTTATCTCGTTGTAATTTTTATTTCCAGCCTGGACAGTAATGTACTATTCTATAACTTAGTCTTCTTTTTTATTCTGATCTGATACAAGTTAGCTCTTGACTGTGATCTCACCTGATGGTTGGTGATGAATGCAGTCTAAGATGAAAAGCGGGCTAACTTGGAAAGGGTATGGCAGTTTCATTATTGGAAGGCGAAGTCGCTTGGCGGCACGGCTTTAAATGTAGGGTGGTAACTAGCCACCGCCGAAGCCTCAAGACAGAATCAGAAATAGGTCTGGCTTTTTGAACTGGAATATGAGTGGCAATGACGTCACAGATAAAGCTCCGCGCACACTTACGTGGTGCACGTTCATCTCGCCGGTGTACATGTAGTCGAGCAACGCGCGCAGGTGCTTGGGTTCCGCACCGTCTATCACCAGCACCGGCTCGCCGTGCGCCTCGTGCGCGCCGAGCAGCGCGCCGAGCAGCTCGGAGCACGCCGCCAGCACCACCCTGGAGGAGATGAGACCGTACAATTCGCGCGATAGATAGATAGATCAATCCAATCCAATCCATCAGCCTGTATGCGTCCACAGCTGGACAGAAGTCCTGTGTCAATCGTTCATCCTCAACGATTCGATCGTTCAAGTATTGGTTAGTGCACAACCCTGATCATTTGGGTCGTTCGTTCATTTGGTTCATTTCTATTACTATTCTAGTTGCGACAATGGCAGTACCGTTTCCACGTGTTTAGATAAAAAAATTTACTTGACGAGGCCCAGTTTAAGAAATTAGCCCTAGTATCGACTAATTTGTGACTTACAGTCGATACTAGAGCTAATTTCTTAAACTGGACCCTTTCAAGTAAAGATTTTTATATAAACCTATGAGGATGATACTGCCATTGTCGCAATTAAAGTGCCATAAGCCCACGTTGTCGTATTAGTTAACAAATTGCGAAAAACCAAATAAAATTTGAATTTCGCGGACAGACCCGTCGCATCCACCAGGTAAGTAAGGACAGAATTTTTTTTCGTCTTGTTTCTACAATCTACTTATTTAATATATTCAGTTGAACGTAAAATCACTGATAGAGATCTGTTATAGAGATAAGCGCTTCCCTGGCCATTTTTCGTTCTTTTTCTCTTTATTATTACAACTTTCTGGTACAAAAATAAAACAAAAACGGAAAATATGATATTAATGATGTGAACTTAATTCGTTAAAATCATAATTTTATTACGACTTAAACATAAGTACTTTTAAATATGCAAAACCACTAAGCCCCTATCCTGATAAGCAAATTAAATGTATCGTATTTTGATTATACGAGTACTAAAATTAAAAGTTTTGGATTGGTAAAAAAGTATAAATTGCAATATATTTTACTTAATATCGCCCCTTTATCTCTTATTTGATTCGAAGACCATTTATTTAGCAAAAGGAGTCATGCCATTTAATTAAGAGGAGTGTATCCGTAGTGTGCTCCAAGCAAACGTAGTTTTGCTCTCATTTGAATATCAACCAATCAAACCCAATGCAATTTACTGTACGCTTCTTACGCGCTTCTCCATACAAAGGTATTATTATTGAATATTATTGTAAATTGAACAATTGAAAAGAGCAACCGCCGAGTTTCTTGCTGGTTCTTCTCGGTAGGAACGGCATTCCAAACCAGTGGTAAATTATTTGACGATTCAAAAGCACTTGTAAAAGTTTATTTGAATAAAAATCTATTCTATTCTATTCTATTACGCCTAGTCTAGTTGTTCTAGATCTATAACTAAGCCATAATATCGATTTATCTCTCCATTATCTATGCCTCAAAACAATTAATATAGTTAAATTGTATTCATTTTAAAAGTCTAAAGAAAAATCTCTATTTTAAGACAAATTCTGAGCCAACTTCGATGTAAATAAACTATGTCAAACTAGAAAATTGAAAAATTAACAACTTCATATCACGCTTTACTTCATAATAATTTCAACCATATTAGTTTACTAGAGGATGCCCGCGGCTTCACCCGCGTGGAGTTCGGTTTTTTTAAATACCGTAGGAACTTTTCAATTTTCCGGGATAAAAAGTAGCCTATGTCCTTCCCCGGGATGTATCCCAAGTCTGTACCAAATTTCATTAAAATCGGTTCAGTTGTTGGGCCGTGAAAATGTATCAGACAGACGGCAAGACAGACAGACAGACACACTTTCGCATTTATAATGTTAGTATGGATGTAAAATTTTTTTTTTGCCAAAAATAGGGGTTATTCCAAACGTCGATTAGTAATTACCGTTTTTTGACTAAAAAATCTTGAATCTCAAGCAAAATTCATTTCGTTTGTCTGTGATCTGTGGGAACAGCACTATTTTAGGTTCCACCCGTCAACAAGTTATCGCTTCAATGAAGCGGGCTCTTAATACTCAAATGAGAATAAAAACTACGTTTGCATGGGGCCAGTGACGGAGAGTCGCTTGTTAAGGGTCTTTATTTATTGGAAACGATAAGGTTATCTAAATTATTATTTTAAATATGTAAAGACTTCGGAACGGCGCAAAAGCAATGTTAACTGATGTTTGCACGCAAGTTTTACATGCCGATGGATGTAACATGCTTGGTCACTTTGTAAGTCGCCATTTTGAATATGTTTTCAAATTAAACCTTTTATGAAACAAGATTTAACAGTAATAAACAACAACCCGACAAAAGTACAACCCGTAAAAAGCTTGCAAACACACTTTCGCATTTATTGGTATGGTTGCAAAGGTGTGTCTTTTTAACCGACTTCCAAAAAGGAGGTGGTTCTTTTTTGTCTGCTACCTTTTCTTGGCCCATACATTAAACCAATTTTTATGTTTGTTATTGATTAGTTTAAGTATATATCCTTTTTTTTTTTTTTTTTTCCGCTGGTAAAAATGCAATTACGCATGCCGCTCAAAAGCGGGTATGTGGGGCTCACTGGCAATGCATTTGTGCTGCATTCATATAGCATACCCACTAAAAAACCCAGCGGTGCCGTCCACGTCAGGTTAGAGGCGTCTCAGGATCCCGGGTGTCGTATGCGACTGAGACGTCTCAGCGTTAAACCGGCACAGTTTTAGTGAGGGAGAAGATGAGTGTAATGTCTCCTTCTTCTCCCCTGTCTTCTTCTGCGGCGTGGGTGAGCGTCAGCGGACAGCTCTCGCACCCGCTCCGCGGCCTCCTTCAGTGTTATGACAGTTTCACAGAAGGAGGCCATAACACTCCAGCTCGTCTTACTGCTAATCATGCCGTCTATTATGCTCGACAGCGAGAAGTTTCCTCCAAGCCTAGACGACACGATGTGGCGCTGAGGCCCCCATGCCGCGCATTCCACCAGAGTGTGATATGCCGTATCTTCTGGCGCACCACACTCCTGGCAAGCTGGAGTCTCCTCCCGTCTCGCGATCTGATGCAGGTACTTGCCAAAGCAGCCATGCCCTGTAAGTACCTGCACCAATCGGTACGTCAGTACTCCGTGCTTTCTCTTGAGCCAACGCTCAAGGTGTGGCCGGATCGCTTCAACTGACCAAATACCGGCGACAGGCGTCTCCAGATCCTCCTCCCATCTACGGATCAGCGCTGCCTCAGCCAGAGCTCTTCTTGAGCGGATCTCCTCTGCCTCCGGTTGCTCTCCACGGGCTCTCATTTCTGCACGGTAGCGGTACACCTCGGAGAGCACCTCAGCCTGGAGTTCCCACGGTGGGTCGCCCGCTAGAAGGGTTGCAGCTGTCCAGGAGACCGTGCGGTATCCCCGGATCGCTCGAACTGCGATGATTCTTTGCGGTCTCCGCAAAAGCATCTTGTTATGTGGTGTCAGGGCATGTATCCATATTGGCGCCCCATACAGTGCCATGCTTCTAACTATCCCCGCATATAGTCGCCTGCAGTTGGATTCTGGCCCCCCAATGTTAGGCAGCAGTCTTCCCAAAGCAGCGGCGGCATTAACGAGCCTAGTGCCCAAAAGCTCGAAGTGCTTTTGAAAACGCCATCGTCCATCCAACACGAGGCCCAAATATTTCATGTTGGCCTTTACCGCTACTGTTGTGCCTTGCACAGTGATTTGTGCACCCCGTGGCGGACCTCTGCGAGGACCATGAAAAAGGAGGGCCTCGGTTTTCGAGATAGAGACTCTCAAACCCAGCAACCGAATCCTATCCACAACCAGTGACGTGCCAATCTCCGCCAAACGAGCCGCCTCCTCATATGTCCTTCCACGGGCCGTGACGAGGGTATCATCCGCGTAGCAGAGGAGTCTCATCCGTGGAAGCAGCGGGGCCCGCAAGAGCCAATCGAAACCAATGTTCCAAAGCACCGGCCCAAGGACCGATCCCTGCGGAACCCCGCTGCAGACACGGCGCCGGAATATTTGCCCATTACTGCCCTCCCACAAGATTTGCCTGTCCTGCAAGTATGACTCCAGCAGTCGCTGGAGGTATAGTGGTACTCTGTGATAGCAAAGTGCTTCCAATAAAGTCTCAAATGGGAGACTATTGAAGGCATTTGCAACGTCAAGCGAGACTGCAAGAACCACTTCCCCTCTATCGATCGCTTCCATGGTCAGACTCTTCAAGGCATCCAGGGCATCCAGGGTCGAGCGACCTACCCTGAATCCATACTGTGCCTCAGATAGATTCGGGCCTACTGTCTCAAGGTGCTTTATGAGGCGAGTGGCAAGAATCTTTTCAAAGAGCTTGCCCGTCTCACTAAGCAGAACTATTGGTCTATATGCTGAAGGGGAATCCAGTGGGCGGCCCTCTTTGCGCAGCAGGCATAGCTTTCCTTCTTTCCAAGATTTCGGGAACTGTCCAGCACGTAGGCATTTGTCGAAGAGCTCCCTGAATTTCTCCCGCAGGCATTCCAGGGCAATATGGATAACTTTGCCCGGAATACCATCGGGTCCCGGTGCCGTCTTTCTAGCCCGTAAGCGGTCGAGTCCTAGGTCCAGCTCCTCCTCTGTGATAGGAGGAATGCCATCCGGCATGCCATCTCTCCCAAAAGGGGCTGACATAGGCGGGGGGAAGTGACTCTGTGAGTCGGGGAACAGTTCTCCAACTACACGCAAGAGGAGATCAGGTTGCAGGGTCTCCGTTATGGGTGCGCCTTGTGTGCGAAGCTTATTTCGTGCAGCACGGTAGGGACGTCCCCAGGGGTCCCTGTTTAGCGCCTCTAGCATCTCTTCACGGGCAGACTCCTTAGCCTTACTTATGGCCAGCTGCAATTCCTTCTTCGCCTGTTGATAAGCGCTCCGCGTTTGGTTATCCAGATCCGGGTTCAGACCGTTTCGCCTGCGATTCCGAACATATTCTCTGCGGGCTCTGTTGCAGGTTACCCGGAGATTGGCGATTTCAGGGGACCACCAATACACGCGGCGACGAGGAGACCGACGCCGGGTCCGTGGCATGGATGCATCACAGATGTCTTTTAGGGCATTGCACAGCTGGTCAGAGTGTTCGTCCGCACTAATGTTGCTATTGATGCTGGACGAGGACCACCGCAGTACAATGGCAGCTTCTTTAGCTAACTCGCGGTCCAGTAGACTCAAGCTCCAGCGCGGAAACTGGCTTGGGCTTCTTGAGTGGTTCCTCGGCCTCGGACGGGTAGAGATCTCAAAACGGATGTAATTATGATCCGAGAGGGTCTCCACCTCTCCCTCTACTCTCCAGTTGACCACTCTGTCTGCAACCGCAGGAGTGGCAAATGACAGATCTACCACAGATCCCCCCTGCTGCCGCACACAGGTGTGTGTCGTTCCTCTATTGAGAAGGGACAAACCCGAAAGAAGAGCCCAGATCTGTACCGCCCTCCCCCTTGCATTTGTATTGGGATTTCCCCACGCCTGGGACTTTGCATTGAAATCGCCAAAAACGACGATGTGCGCTCCCGTCTGTCTATCAATAGCTGCTCTGACGGAGTCGAGGTAGGCTTCAAATTCTGCCAAGCTGCGGTTGGGCGAGAAATAAATGCCCACCACTACGTATTCCCCCCATTTTGCCACCGCGTATCCGGAACCTCTTTCTAATACCGTGAGCGAGATGTCGGTATTGTTTCTGGTCAGAACTGCTACCGACCCATCCAAGTCGCCAACCCAGTGTGATTGGGGAGGAATATAATAGGGTTCACAAGCGACTGCCAGATCTATTCCCCACTCCATCATTGATTGTAGCAAGAGATCTTGAGCCCCAGCGCAGTGGTTAAGGTTTGACTGGAGAAATCTTACATGACACGACTGATTCATGATGACATTTCAGCTTCCTCTTGCGCCTGACGACGACCAGCGCTGGTGGCGGCCTGAGCCATTGAGACCATCTTACCCTTCACTGAGGGAGGGTTACAGCTCCTACCCCCCATGATATGTTCTGATGGTAGCCCTGCGTCTTTGCACACTGCGCAGCGCATTGGGGCTATGCATCCCAGCGATTTGTGACCGTTTCCACCGCACCGGAAGCACAGGTCGCCTCGGTTTGCTGTGGACGGACAGACTGGCTTTGTGTGCCCGATACCGAGGCACTTAAAGCAGCGCAAGGGGCGTTGCTCTAGCACATGGACCTCGGCAGAACTCCAACCGACCCGTAGCTTCCCGGCTTCCGAGATTACTTTAGCCACCTCTATGGGGCAGTGCAAGATGGCTGCGCCCACCCCTCTGGGGCCGGACTGCACTTCTCCCACTTTTAACGACTCGGTAGGACAGTTCCCAGCTCGCACGACGGCAGCAATTATCTTTTCTTTTGTGACCGAGT
Organism: Maniola jurtina; assembly: GCF_905333055.1. Lineage (NCBI taxonomy): Eukaryota > Metazoa > Arthropoda > Insecta > Lepidoptera > Nymphalidae > Maniola > Maniola jurtina. The sequence goes on along the minus strand of NC_060054.1, from coordinate 3,823,038 downwards.
CATCAAGTCCAGTGACCCTGAGGGTCGCAAGCTTGGATGGGCGAACCACACTAGCCACGCCATCTAAAACAGTGCGGAGCCTGCTCGCTAGTAATTCCGCCTGTTCCGCCGTCTGGCCCTTAGGAAGCTCTAAGAGCCTGGCGCCTGTAGCCGCTCGGCGAATTTTTATTCCTTCGCCGATGCCAAGCTCCTCCAAGTTAACCTGACGCTCCGCCTGCTCCAGTATTTTAGCGTAGGTCACCCCCTTTTCTGCCGCTTCCGGCTGCAATGTGACTACGACCGCCGCGGTTTTAGGGGACGTAAGTTTCGGTTTAACCGGCTGACTTGTTTTGGCGGCAGTGGCAACCGTTGGGGTGGTGGCAGCGCCGGCTGTGGGCGGTGAGGTTTTTTTGGCCTTTTTGCCCTTTTTGACAACTGTTGCCCAGTCATTGACCTCCCTTGCCTCAACTCGACTGGGTCCAGCCATTGTCTCAGGAGTCCCAGCGGGCTTCGAGGCCACTGTAAAACTCCGAGTCATCGGGCCCATCCGAGCAGTTGGAGCAGCAGTAACTGTCTGCGTCGCTGCCATTTCTCGGCTCTTATCCGCTGCTAAGGGCGGGCGGTGCACCTTCTCGGGCAGAAGCCTTTCCTCAATTCCGGCAAATCGGGCATCCAGCATGGCACCGACAGAGATAGCAATGGATGCCTTTAGCTCCTCGATGAGTTCCCCACTTAGGCTGGAGACGGACGTGGTATTTGCCGCCGCCATGGTCGCCTTCATCTCGCTGAATTCCCTTCGGTGGGCTTTTAACTCCGCCTTGAGGTTTTCCACCTCCTGGCGTAAGCGGCCATTGTCCACTCTAAGTCGTCGAGTTTCCTCGGCTTCCGTTCTGGATGCCAGAGCATCCACCATCTCTTGCAGAGCGGCCGCTGAGTCCTTAAGGAGCTTAGCATGTGAGCCCTTAAGGTGCCCTGATTTGGTGGCAACCTGAACTATAGTTGCCACGCTTTTACCTGCAATGGCTCGCAGCTCCTCGGCGCTGAGTTGGGTGGGGTCCTCTTTTTGTGCCTCTAAAGGAATGTCTTCAGGGTCCAAGACGGGCTCAGATATCCTCTTGCGGCACACTCGATCTCGTAGGAATTGGTTGAAAGCTTCCTCTTTGGCCTCTTCCTTCGCCTTTCTGAGATTGACTCTGGCACGGGAGATTCCTGTACCTCGCCCTCGGCCTTTAGCCCTACCACGGCTTACGGATGAAGCCTTGGAGCTCTCCGAGTCCGGGTCCGAGTCAAGGCCTGATCGGAGCGGACTTCGAGAGCTATCTCTTGGTACCGACAATGGCCCGTGACTCCGCAACTTACGAGCAGCAGCTACATCCGTCTCCGTACTGATTCCGTCGTCCATTTGTACCTAAATGGGTGACCTGCTGGCGGCAAAGCCAAGCAGGTCAGCTATCAAGGGAACAAACACAGCCTAGCCTACAAGCATAAATTCCTATCCTAGCTTAGCTTAATCTAACCTATCCTATTTAATCTAACTTATCCTTATTAGTCTATCTTAACTTAGACTTAACAGCGTCCCTAGGTCACTTAAGTGTCACTAGGTCACCAGCAGGCAGCAACGTAGAATATCACAACACCACAGCACAGGCACAGTATTACCCCAGGCCGAAGCCGAGTTTATCGCACATTCATGAGGATGTACCTATTCACTCCGAATTCGAGGCCACGACAAGACGCGAGAATGCGTCCGCGCTTCGCGCGCCGCCCATTCGTCCGTGTCGCACCGAGAACACAAGGCAATCACAACACGTCTATCTCGCACGAGGTGCGATGCGCGACTCTTAAGTATATATCCTGGGTACGGACTAAGGCTACTTTTATCCCGGAAAATCATAGAGTTCCCACGGGATTTAAGGGCAAGTCAACTAGTAATCACACTATCACACTAATATTATAAAGAAATATTATAAAGACAAAAAAAATGCAGATTACGATTTTATTTTTGTATACAGAATACAGATAGATAAATCTAAATAATTACCAGCGTTATCGTATTAATAGTAAAATAATAAGTAATAATAAATGATTAATCATTACAAATGCTTCCTATAATCTATAACGACTGGTAGTTATCTTATATTATGCCAATTGTAAAGGTTTATAATTATTTATCGATTATTTAATTGGTATTTTAGTCAATATCCTCTACTGTAATCCTAATGTTGCGAAAGATAAATTAGACACATTTTTCTGAAAAAGGTTTCAACCTACAATCGAGTCAAATTGAGATATTACCAACATACGGACTATGGTAAAATGACATATTGCCACATGGCAAAATAGTAAAATTATTCTGGTTTGGAAATTATTCTTACACCTTATAAACAGTTACTTTTTATCTATTTTCAAGTCTCTTACATCAAAGTCATCAACGATATACATATGAAATAAATCAGGTCCCACCTGTGTGCCCTGAGTGACACCCCCCGAATGTTCTGCGGCTCGACAGTGTCCTTGTTCGGCACTTGCGTCGCGAAGCTCGGCGAGCAGTATAACGTGACGTCGCAAAACCGTTCTGAAATTAAGAAAAAAAAAGTTATTTAAAAAATCAAAACATGTTGAAAACCAATACCTATGAAAAACTGATATGATCGACGAGTCGAGAACTTTAATTTGCATTTGCATAGATTGTAGACTCTAGAGATAACGTTAGTCCTCCATAAAAAGGATTTAAGGCTGCCTTTCCATCAGAGGTGTGTTACGTCGCGGATGTGTGTTAACTGTCAAACCCACCAATAGGATCGCTTGATGTTCATAGTTTGAGCGCAGCTCTGGTGGAAAGGAGGGTCAACGAGAAATACCCGACAGGTTTCGTTGAGAGACACGACAGATGCACAGACAGACAGACAACAAAGTGATCAGTAAGTGTTCCGTTTGTCCTCTGGAGGTACGAAACCCTAAAAACTAGTCTTTTATGAATACTTACAATTAGCTAAACCGCCCCGGCTTATCTCAGGTGGAATTTAAGGCTGCCTTTGAACCAGAAATGTGCGATGTAGCTAAGCGGTAAGCGAGGTTCAAGCTAACCTAAGAAACTTTGTGTCTATTTCCACCCAAGCTATACCTACTCGTCTCGTATGTATGTATATTTATTATGTTTATTAATATAATAATAATTAATGTATGGACTTGGTACTATCCAACACTAGCTTCTCCTTTCAGCAAAGGTTGCCTGGTAGAGATTACTCTAAGCAATAAGGCCGCCTTTGCAAACAATTATTTTTTCTGTTTTCTTCTGTGTTGTGTTCCTTTACATGTTTTTGTGTGCAATAAAGACTTCTATCAATCTATCTATCTATCTATCTACTCGAATTTTTAATTAAACAAAGCATGTTGTATAGAAATAGGAAGTACTTATAGTTTTGGCTTTTTGACACTATCCCGTAATAGGATCCTGTTTTACGGAACCCTAAAAGCTACGCGAATAGAACGATGATCAAATATAAGCGTAGGTATATTTTTAAAATAATATTTTCAAACTGTTGATGTCTGGGCCATTAAAAAAACAGCTAGGTATTTCGAAATCCAAAACGTTTTTAGAACACACGTGTACGCAAACCACTGACCTCTACTAACACAAGTACACTGGCCCTGCGATTGCCGAACTGTTTTTGAAGCAACTTGATTTTCGCTATTTTGGCGCTGATAGCAGCAGTGAGCGTCATCACCATCGTCATCAACAACCCATCGTCAGTTCACTACCGAGCACAGCAATCTATTCTCAGAACGAGAATGGTTTGACCATACTCTACCACGCTAGCCAAGAGTGGATTCGAATGTGAACGTACTCGGAAGTAAATGTTAGTGATGAGATATTTCTGTCAACATTGAGTCAACTGTGAACCGTCAACACGAACACGTGAATAGCGCGCTTCGAAACGGCACAAAAAAATTGCAATTTCGTACGGCACACCTCTTTTAATGCATAAATGCATGTGAAAGGAAAATAAGCCGGCCAAGTGCGAGTCAGACTCGCGCACTGAAGGTTCCGTACTCGGGTATTTTTTCCAACATTTTGCACGATAAATCAAAAACTATTATGCATAAAAATCTATTTTAGAATGTACAGGTAAATCCCTTTCCTATGATACCCCACTTGGTATAGTTATCTTATTCTGAAAATTGAAACACATTTTCATTTTTTCTTAAATGATGTAACCACAAATTTGGTTTTCAGATTTTTTCCTGTACTTGAGTTATAAGACCTACCTACCTACCAAATTTCATGATTCTAGGTGAACGGGAAGTACCCTATAGGTTTTTTGACAGACGGACGGACGGACGGACAGAGAGGCAGACAGCCAACAAAGTGATCCTATAAGGGTTCCGTTTTTCTTTTTGAGGTGCGGAACACTAAAAAGAGAGAAAGATCAAAGAAAAGAAAGATGGATTACGTGAAAGAGGATATGCGTGTAAAAGGGGTGGATAACACGTTGACAGGGGGATGAATGACAGAAGATAATATACAATATATGTATAATATTATGTATTGTGCCGACTTCACCGGAAAAAGAAGCAGATACCTCTTCCAGCGTACTAGCGTAATATGTATATCCATTGCAGTGATGTGAACGGAAACTAGTTTCTTTATTTTTGGATTTTTTAGAACAAGTTTTGACTTGACCGATGGGAATCTTTTTTGAACTTTATATATCTACCAATATATTCAATTTGTATTCTAATTTATAACATATAGTCAATAAATAATACTTTAAATATTATAATGTCGCAAGTAGAAGTGTTTAAAATTTACTTAAAGTAGGTAAGGTATTTGAATGATAGTTAATGGACTTTTTCTAAGTAATTTGCTTTTCCCTTTACCTGTGCTATATTTAAAACCTACCGACCTGCCAAACATGATTCTAGGTCAACGGGAAGTACCCTATAGGTTTTCATTCACTTTTCTTAACGAATACAACAGACAGACAACGAAGTGATCCTATAAGGGTTCCTTTTAAGGTACGGAACCCCAAATAGAGCCTCGATAGCTCAACGGTTGAGGAGCGGACTGAATTCCGAAAGGTCGGCGGTTCAAACCCCACCCGTTGCACTATTGTCGTACCCACTCCTGGCACAAGCTTTACGCTTAATTGGAGGGGAAAGGGGAGTATTAGTCATGATTAGCATGGCTAATATTCTTTAAAAAAAAATATAGAATAGAATGTTCGAGTTTAGGGCCTTGTAGTAGGGTAAATATGGTCACCCTATATCGCTACACATTAGGCACCTTTTCTTCTTTTGTCCCCATGAGGAAAATCCGTCACGGATACCACCGGCCTCGAAGGCGCACAGTGGTTATGTCGGACTCCTACCGACTAAAAACCTCACGAAGTTCCATCCGTCCGCTGATGACGGAGCACAAGGGACCGACAACGCCTCGTTACTCCGCCAGCGGTTGTCCGCCTCAGCAGACCCACCACTGGGACACTACGTGCCCCCAAACACCGTTAGAGGCATGCCAGAACCACAGCACGCCAACCAACCCGAGGACCACACTGTGAGCGACGGACCGCCCCGTATCCATCATTCACACTCCACAGGGCTAAGGCTGCTTTTCCACCAGAGATGTGCTATGCTACGTTGCTATGGATGCGTTTGTTATCCACCAATCATATTCATTGGTGCATATAGCTTAGCACTGGTGGAAACGGATTCAACTAAGATATATTTTTATATGGGAGGATGCGTGCTATGGATGCCTGCTATGGGCCGTCGCGAGTGGTGTAGCTATGTATGTGCAGGCACGGCAGGACGCTTGAGCGCCTCTCTCCTCACCGCGTTGCTCTCACCGCTTCCCTACTATCGATACTTTCTCGCGCAGCTACTTTGCGGCGGCGCCTCTTCATAGCGCATCCTCCTCGCACAGCTATGTAGCTTAGTTTTGGTGGAAACGGTCACATATTTTCGTAGCATAGCTGCATAGCACATCTCTGGTGGAAATTCACCCTAAAGGTTCGTGGGGAGGGCAATTCCCATTCCACGTTCCCCATCCTCAACATATCCCACGACCGTCACCAAACTGGACAGGCGAGAAACCGGTGGGGCAGCGAGTGATTGGACTAGGCACCTGTGACAACTTATCGTATAGGTACTTAACACGAAATTCATCGAGCTCGCGTGCACCCAATCTCAAAGCAAATCTCAAAAAAGGCGTTAAATGTAATTATAAAGTGCGCCCAATTTTAGTTTTGTCTTAAACAAGAACAAGCTTATAACATACCGCGCAGGATGTCATACTGGACATGCGCATGCGCCATGCGTGTGTTTAATTTTACTGGTGGCAAGCGAGAATGCAAAGAAATGCTTTGACCGTATTTGTTTTTGGCAATTAAATCAACATAAACATGTGAATGGTGAATCATTTTAGGTTTTAATTTTACGACGGATTCGATACCCATTTTATTAGCTCTTTTAATACAAAACCATTTACATAGTATACAAACTATACATATTTAAAGGTTTTGTTGGTTTATTATTACCTAATATAACGTCATGTACGCTTAGTTTTGTGAGTAAGGGTAAAGGTACATTGGAGACAGCTAATCACATCACACTTCACACTAATATTATAAAGGCAAAAGTTTGTGTGTATGTGTGTGTGTGTGTGTGTGTGTATGTTTGTTACTTCTTCACGCAAAAACTACTGGATTTGGCTGAAATTTTGAATGGAGATAGATAATATCCTGGATTAGCACATAGGCTACTTTTTATCCCGGAAAATCAAAGAGTTCCCACGGGATTTTGAAAAACCTAAATCCACGCGGGCGAAGTCGCGGGCATCGGCTAGTAAATTATACCTATTTAATGGCAAACGTGGAGCCAGTGTGACCTTTTTAAAAACGTAGCTTAGATTAATTATCTACATACTAATAACTATCAATAAACAAGTGTAAATTAAAAATTTATAACACCCCCGACGATCCAAAGTATTTGAGTTTTCCAAAACATCATTTTCAAATAAATAATTATGTATTTAGGCAACGTCCATCTTGACAGCTTGACATTTGTCTATTGATATAATATTATGAACCTAACGGTTATCTAACCTTCTTTTCTACAAGAAAACTAGAAAAGAGCTGATAACTCTTAAACGGCTGAACCAATTTTTTTAGATTATAGCTAAGAACACTCTCGATCAAGCCACCTTTCAAACAAAAAAAACTAAATTAAAATCGGTTCATTCGTTTAGGCGCTACGATGCCACAGACAGATACACGATACACAGACACACAGATACACACGTCAAACTTATAACACCCCTCTTTTTGGGTCGGGGGTTAAAAAACATACACATGAAGACTGAATCAAATTATCTAAGTAATAATTTTGAATAAAATACAAGTCTAAATTAAAAATTATAACACCACCGACAAGTGAAGGTTACACTAACTAGAAAAGAGCTGAAAACTTTCAAACGGCTGAACCGATTTTCTTGGATTTTAGCTAAGAACACTCTCGATCAAGCCACCTTTCAAACAAAAAAAACTATATTTAAATCGGTTCATTAGTTTAGGAGCTACGATGCCACAGACAGATACACAGATACACACATCAAACTTATAACATACCTTTTTTGGGTCGGGGGTTAAAAACAGAACCTCACCTTTCTCCAGCAGTTGAGCAAACATGCTCTGGACGTTCGAGTGGTGGTGCTTCCATCTTAGGCAGTACTGTTGAGGCACCATTGTCACTTATTATCTAGTAGCACTTTGGTATCAGTGTATAATTTGGTCAACTATCTTAGTTGTAACTTGTATAATACGAATTTATTAAGGTACTAAGGTTCTTGGAATGTAATCCTTTCGGTGGTTTTCCTTTACCTGGAACAAGAGAACGAACATACATTATTATTTTTGCCTAGTTAGTTACTAGAAAATCAAAATGAGAAGATCAACTCAAAATTGGCTAGAAGATCAACACTGGGGTAACGCGAATACCCCGCGCCCTACCCGGATAAAGAGGCTATCCTTCAGGCCCAAAATGTTCCTCGAGACCCGTAAATGACTATCGTCGTTCCGTACCTCAAAAGGAAATACGGAACCCTTATAGGACCACTTTGTTGTCTGTCTGTTAGCCTGTCTCTTCGTCTGTCGTGTCTGTTAAGAAAACCTATAGGGTACTTCCCGTTGACCTCTAGAATCTAGGTAGGTAGGCCTAATAGCACAAGTACAGCCAAAAAATCCAAAAGCCGTGAATTCGTTCTTACAGCACAAAAAACCGGCCAAGTGCGAGTCAGACTCGCGCACCGAGGGCTCCGTACTTGGATATTTTTTCCCAACATTTTGCATGATAAATCCTATAAGGGTTCCTTTTTCTTTTTGAGGTACGGAACCCTAAAAATATAATGAATTTATTTATAAGTATATTTCTTGAGCTGTTCACAGCCTTCAGAGAAAAGCGCCCGAAGTCAAGGGCGACAGCCTGTTTCTATTTTTATAAAATGAATGTATTTAAGTTTATTAATAACCCAATCACGTTGGTATGTGAGAAACTATATTTATGCCTTAATTGTGAAAATACATACCTACTTACCTACTACATATTTGTGATTTTTGAGGCTGTGCTGATTAAGGCGAAGTCTGGTCACTTTCGCACATTTAGAATTATAGAGACCTAATTCAAAATTTAAGAATTTCGAGTTTGCGTTATAAAATTACTTTGAATGGCCATTTCCATCGACTCGTATACGATGTCTCATACGGAGACCCATCTCTATTTTATTATTTACTCAGGTACAAGTTAGCCCTTGACTGAAATCTCACCTGGTGGTAAGTGATGATGCATTCTAAGATGGAGTCGGGATAACCTGGATAGTGTTTTTTTTATTAATCAGATTTTGGAAGGCTTTTATAATATGTCTCCTTGAATAATGTTATTCGTTATGCACTACATAAGTTAAAGTGATTTAGTAACTATATCTATCCTTTTCTTCTTTTTAGAACTTCTTTTGTTTTTATTCGTTCGTACAGTTCGCGGGTAGTAGTCGAGTTTTAGTGCTGTTTTACTTTATCTTGTTTGTTGTTAGGTTAAAATGTTGGTTACATTAGCGTTGGGGAGTACCTCGCCTTAACTTGCGAGAAT